>NC_137163.1:34436665-34892984 GCF_951394435.1 Stenella coeruleoalba
CATGAATCTGCAGTGTGGGCCGGGCTCTGGGTGGGGGAATGAGCAAGGAGGTTGTTCGTCTCTGCTCCACTCAGTGTCTGCTGGGGTGGCTTGAAGGTTGGACCTGGATGCATTCCAAAGCTCACTCCCTCTTGCACGTGTCTGGCATGTAGCCTGGGCACACTCACAGCACTGGGGGTCGGAACCACTGGGCTCCCTGGGCATCTCTTTCTCTATGTGGTCTCTCCATGTGCTCTCTCCAGCACGGAGGCACCAGGGGAGCCAGACTTCTTACTTGTTAACTCAGGGCTCCTAAAATGCATATCCCAAGAGAAGAAGCCAGGAAGAAGCCGTATTGCCGTTTCTGACCTAGCTTCAGAAGTCACGAAGCATCATTCTGGTTGCACAGTTACAGAAGGCCACCCAGGTTCAAGAGTGTGGAGTGTAGACCCCACCTCTTCATGGAGGAACATCAATGTCACACTGTAATAGAATGGGACACAAGTGGGTGTGGCCATCTTTGGAGAGTATAATCTACCACAGCCATGGCCATCATTAGGCGGGCCCTGCATCTCAATTCTTCTCTCTGCCCGTGCCTGTCTTCTTCCCCTCTTCTCTGTTGGTGTAGCCCTCAAAAGCACAGTTAAAAAAATTATCCTGCTCACCAAACTGTGTCTCAGAGCCTACTTCCCAGGAAGACTAGTCCCTGTAAGACTAGTCTCCCAAAACCAACATGTTCAAAGCAGAGTCATCATCTTCCCTACCCCTCTCCTCTGTGCCTAACCTCAGTGAGTGGCACCTACTCTGTCTAGCACCTTCCCACCCTCAGGCACTCTCTGTATTCTGTCTTTCCCAGACATCTTTCATACATGTCCAGTTCCCTTCATCCCGAGGCCACTACTCCCAACCAACGTCCTCCATCACTCACCCCCATCGGCACAGTAGTCCCATAACCGGTCCTTCATTCTCCCTGCAGCCTCAGCTCCACTCGTTGCCGGAATGCTCTGCGTCTCGTATTTGATGAGCTCATTCCCCGTTGCCCATGTCATAAAGTCCAGACTTCTTAACTTGGCCCACAACACCCCTTGTAACTGGACCTCGCCTTCCTTTGAAGTTCCCATTTCTTAACCCTGCCCATCACACTCACTCCCTCTGAGTTTCTTTCAGCTCCTTTGTTATGTTATGAGCATGGTAGAATCTCCCTTCCTTTCTGGGACGTTTCTTCTGGGTGAACAGCAACATCCTTCTCCCACACCTCCCTACGTTCTTATCCTTGGGCTCAAATTCCATTTCTTCTGGCAAGCCCTCCCTGACCCTTAGACTGAGTGAGGCGCCCTGACCTGAACTCCTGAAGCGTCCCTCCAACCGTAGCACAGCCACACTTCATGGAAACCACGTGTGTGACCGCCTTCCCTGCAGGATAGATGTTCCACTAGGGCAGTGATGACATCGGCTCGTTCACCAGCATAGCCAAGATGCAGCCCAGCACATGGCACGCAGTGGGCACTGGAACAGGCTTCTAGTACACAGAGCAGGTTGTGCTCTGATCAGCTCCAAGGGGCTCCATTTGCATAAGCTACACCGTGAACGTATCCCCTAGAATTATGCAGTGCCCACCCTAAACACAGAGGCCCAGCTGAAAGTTTTAATTGTATGATCAAACGAATAAATGAATTATGTTATCCTTTGTGCTCTCTGTTAATTAGTGAATTTATGTTTGGTAAGGGGAAAATAATCTGATTTCATGGTCTCTTTTCAAATGCCAAAGGATACAACATTTGCAACTAGAAAAAAAATGCAAAAGCCTAAAGCAATGGCTCTCGATCCTGGATGCCCATTAAAATCACCTGGGGAGCTCTGGAAAAATACTGATGCCTGGGGCTCACCACAGTTTGCTTAAACAGAATCTCCGGGGTGGGGCGCAGCAGTGGGATTTTTTTACTTTGCCCCAGCTGTCTTTCAGGAGCAGCCAAGGCTGAGAGCCTCTGGCCTAAGGAGTATCCAAGCACATCCAAGGAGCTTAAGAACCACCCCCCGGCAATCATTAACCTCACTGTTAAAACACCTGGTTCAGGAGCCACAGGGCTGAGCACCCAAGATGAAGACATTGTTGGGTTAAATGTCTTTCTTTGCTAGTTTTTGGACCTCAGATGCAGAGCTGAGTTTGTCGTATCCATCAGTTCAAGTACATTGCCTTCATTAGTCCATGCAAGGCACTCTCGTCCAAGTGTCTTCCCCCTACCACAGACAACCATCCTAATATACTTGATGTTTATACAATATTTACTTGTGTGTATATGAATTCTTGTAAAAATGTGTTTCACTGGTTTTTATGCCTGCACTCTTACTTTATGTAAATGTATTGTGCTCTAGACTCATTCTGATTGGTAATTTTTCACTCCATCCCTGTTGCTTTGGGTACATCCTGTCTGTGCTCCTAACTGCTGCAGAGGCTGCCAGTCTGTGCTTCTCCCATTTTCCCCATCCACACCCTCAGTGATATTCACCCATATTGCTCCCAGCTCCCCAGCACCACCGCACTACAAGAGCCATCCTTGTGAATGTGTCCTTGTGCACCTGCGTGAGAATTTATCTGGGATAAGTACCCTCTCTGATCTATTAGCTATATACTTTAAATCTCATTGCTTCTATGTTTTTACATGATGGATACTTTTACATCAATACATACCCAAAAGAAAAATCCAAGTGATTCGTAATACATTGACTTTAATAATGATGCCCAAACATATGTGTAAGTAAGAAAACAATCTAATACACCCCTAATGTCACAGAAAGGGCTGGGAATCTTGGGATCTCAGTGTCATTTAATCCCTATACTCTCTCAAGCTGGATTTTAGTAGAGGAGGTGGTCTCCAGCAAGGACCACTGGATCACCTCAAATGAAATCTCAGTGAAATTTCACCATTTCTCGGCTTCTTCCAAAATGTCATTGGGTAAGACTTCCAATCCTGTGGATCTTAGCTGAACCTCTTACAGGTTCAAAAGGGGCAAAGGCTAAGTCTGCTTCAAGCAATTAGGCTGTATGTGTTAAATCTAACCTCTGGTGACAAAACTAGGCAGAATCAGGTGTTCTGGTTTGGGAAAGAATGAAATTTTGCCAAAACTCTGCTTGTTATCATCAACATTATAAGCTGAATGGAATGTTTAGAGAAGACTTCAACACTTAATTAGCAAATATCCTGAGTGATAGGAGTTCACTGAAAATCCTTCGTACAATAGCTATGTTGTGTGATGCAATGATATGCATGAGATTTCCAAACCAAACTTCTACGTTTTAAAGCAGTCGTTACTTTAGCAGAAGTATTGAGATTAAACCTAAAATTCGTGATAGTTTTTCTGCTTGACCAGAAGCCTCAATATTTATTAGCATTTACTGTCTAGCTAGTAGAGAGCAGTGGTCCATGTTGCAGACCACTTACTAGTTCTGTCACTTAGGGCAAGGTGATTATCCTCTCTGTGCCTCAGTTTCCCCATCTGAAAAACAGGGTTGGTGTTAGGGCCTGCCTTTTGGTGGTGGTATGAGAATTAAGTGGGATGACACACAATAAGTACTTTGCACATAGTAAGCCCTACAGTGTAATAAGCCCTGGAGATACTCAGCCTGTATCCTTGTGATGATTTATTTGGGCATCCTGGTCAGAACTGGTACATGTCAAGTCCAAGTAATATCTTTAGATTCACTTACTTTATGGGACTCTCCTGGCTAGTCCCAGAGCACATGCTCTTCTGCTCTCTGATGCTCTGTGTCCCCATGTAATCAAACCCCACAAACTTCCTTCACTTACCCAATGTTCTAGACAACTTAGACTTTAACGTGCATTTGTTTTGTCTGCCCAATTAGATGAAAACTGCAGGGAAGCGATGGTCTCTTCTATTTCCTCTATCTCAGAAAGCCCTTGGCAAGTTCAAGGACACACAATAGACTGGTGGGATGTTTCTTTCTGCATTAATTTACAAAATCCCTTTGAAATTTTGCTAGCATAAGAATTGTACTTTCTTAATATATTCTATAAATGTATTAACAAAAACTCAGAGAGTGTAACGTTTCCTTTCCTCTTCCCTGGATAAGTTAGACTAGAGTTTCTCTATAGCCAGCTTTAGCCAATTACTCCATGATATGGTTCCTTTGTCTCCAAAGCTCCCATCAGAGTCAGCATTAATTTGCCTTGGACACGGATGGGTCTTTGGTCCCATTACGTTTTCCATGGAGGGACTTCCTGTTGAAGTAATTGAATAGCACAAACCCTTGTGTGTGTGTGTGCGTGTGAATATGTGTGTATGTATGTATTTATTTAAAAAAAAAAACTTCCCTTTGACACTGGTTTTTCAGCCAGCATTCATATACCATCATAGGTTATTATCATTCATTATTATGAAACATTATTACCTTTACCAGGTAGGAAGTTGGATGCATTTCAATTACTTCATTCAGCCGCTAATTGATTCACATAGTTTGCTGACATTCAAGTTTAGACGTATTGCTTCCATAAACAGGAGCAATACCTTCCACTTGGGGATATGGCCTGCACGTTCTTATATGGTGCTCACTCTTAAAGCACAAACTGATTTCTGCAGATCTTCATCGTTTTTTCTGTAAAGACTGTTTCCCCTTCTGACATGATTTTTTTCTTTAGCTAACCCAATGGGTGCTACTGATGACTTGGTGGATTTTAGTTCTATATGCCTATACTCAAGGAATTTTTATAAACACCATCACCATCCTCTCTCTTTACTTTCAATATTTTTATTTTATTTCATCGTTTTGTACCTTACCTTGTCTTGGAAAGGACTTAGGATGGCTAGTTTAAGAAAAATGCTCTTTTCTCTCACCGTTTGTTTAGCAAATCCGGCTACATTCTGTAAGTTTCTAATCAATAATCTTATTCAGCTCTGAGGGTCTTGAACGCTCTCCTCTCCTGAGCAGAAACGAGAGGTCCCGCAGGAGGACAAAGAGGAGGCGGGGGCTTCCCTGGTGGCGCAGTGGTTGGGAGTCCGCCTGCCGATACAGGGGACGCGGGTTCGTGCCCCGGTCTGGGAGGATCCCACACGCCGCGGAGCGGCTGGGCCCGTGAGCCATGGCCGCTGAGCCTGTGCGTCCGGAGCCTGTGCTCCGCAACGGGAGAGGCCACAGCAGTGAAGAGGCCCGCGTACCTCAAAAAGAAAAAAAAAAAAAAAAAAAAAGAGGAGGCGGGACGGGAAGGAACCAGAGCAACTGGGTGCGGCTCGCTTCGCACTTAGAATCTTAAGCTGTCCGCTTCTGTTCATACTTATTTCTAACCAAAGCCCTATGGCTAAATACTGCTGACTCTCATTCTCTTCAAGGGCGGGAAGCCAGATCATTTGATGTCCTCCTGTCCTTCGCGGCTCTAACTCAGACATTTAATCCTGAAGACCTCTCAGGAGTACCTGGGTGAGACCTTAGGAAGCCTTTGGTTCATACTCCTTTCCCGTGTTCCTTTCCCAAACAGCCCCATCCAAGCTCCCTCTGCTATGTCTCTAACCATCACTAGTCTAGGACTGTTTTGTTTCTTTTGCACCAAATTTAGTGTCTCTCCTCTGAGGTCGGGAGCTCTGGGGGTTTCCGGAGGGTGGGCTATTAGCATTCCTGCATCCTCTATACACTGCCCAGAGCTCTTCCACTGTCACCCTCCCTCCCTCGGGCTCTGCCTCTTCCCTAAGGCCACTCCAGCCACCGTCTACATTTTTGCATTGGGAGGACTGCCCTTCAGACCTCATTCTTTCATAAAACTTGCTAACTGCTAGTGTCTAAACTAAAAGCAAAAAATGTGCATCTGCATTCAAACTTCTTTTTCAACCATTATAAAAAGGTTTTTCAGAATGTGGCCTTAAAAGAGTCTTTTCGGGGCTTCCCTGGTGGCGCAGTGGTTGGGAGTCCACCTGCCGGTGCAGGGGATACGGGTTCGTGCCCCGGTCCGGGAGGATCCCACATGCCGCGGAGCGGCTGGGCCCGTGAGCCATGGCCGCTGAGCCTGCGCGTCCGGAGCCTGTGCTCCGCAATGGGAGAGGCCACAGCGGTGAGAGGCCCGCGTACCGCAAAAAAAAAAAAAAAAAAAAAAAGAGTCTTTTCAATACATATGAGAGTAAAAATGGCTCCTCTAGCGCGCCTCACACAGCAACTGCTCCCAGGGGGGCCCACACCTTCCTCTGAGAGGTCACAGGTTTGCTTGAATTTGAATTTGAGGGGAGCCAGAACCTTTTGATTCCCTTCATGACTGACTCAGAACCTCATTAACTGTTTGCCCCCTGACTTAATTATGGAGTGAACTGAGTATTCCTGGGGCAGCTTCTGGTAGAAGTTAAAAGCGTAGGCCTGGATTAAGACACAGACTGCCTCTGGCCTAGCTGGGTGACCGCGGGCGAGTTATTTCATGTTTCGAAACCTCAGTTTCTTCATCTGTCGAGTGGGCATGGTCACACACGTGCTCTAGGGCGGTCACGCAGATTAAATGAAAAAACACACACTGAACAGCATGTTGAACCGTCTGCCGTAGTGACCAGTATGGAAGGCGTGCCCGTCATCGCGCTGCTTAGAGCCTGGGAAGGGGCTACAGACGGGTAGTGGTAGAATGTAGTTGTTGCTGTAGAAACGGCTGTTTAAGCAGATACCTGAAGGCTGGGGGGTTGGCAGGGAGGATGTTCCAGGCAGAGGGAACGTGTGCCCTGGAGCAAAGAGGAGGTAAGGCCAGGAGCAGGGCTGGAGAGAGAAATCAAAGGGCACATAAACCATTCTTAGCAGGCCAGTTAGGAGGCTGCTTCATTAATTCAAATGCAAAACCTTAGTGCTCTAAATGGGACACAAAGCAAGGAGGATGTGGTCAGTGGATTTGAGAGAGATTTAGGAGGTAGAACTGACAGGATTTGGTGATTCATTGGACATCCTGGGTTTAGTCAGCAAGGATTCAACAACTGTTTGTTGAGGACGCCATCTGTTCCTTGCGAGACCTTGACTGATTTACTTCCTTATCAACCCCTAGGGCGAATGTCCAGCAAACCTCTCTCAACTTGTCCATCCTCATCCGTTCTCAGAGGCTGGGTTGCTTCTGCTGGGGGCAGGCCCTGTGGAGTGTACTTGGGGTAGCCCTGGGGCCATTCCTCTTTTAGAAAAGCCAGGACTTTAAAGAGAGCTGTCAACACTTGAGGATTTGGGAGTTAATTCGCTTGCTAGTGGATTCTCTCCGTCTTTAGACGCTTCTTTCTTTGAAACACTGCTTTGTAATCAGTATGGTGGCCTAAAGAAAGGGTTGGAGAGGGACAGTCACCCAACATAGCTACTGCCATGCGGTCATTTGAATGAGCTGAGTCAATAGAGGAGGACCATGGTGGAAAAACCCCAAGCCATAATCCAAAAGTACCCTCTCCTTCAGAGTGCCTGTTCCAATCGTGCTCTGGATTCTTTGATGCTAAAATCTGTTTAAAACCCCGATCCTTTACCAACAAATGGCAAGTCGAGGCAGTGAGACGTGTGAGGAGTGGCAGGGGAAGGTGCCTAGAATTTAAGGGAGTACCTCGACAGGGAACAGCTGTGTTGCATGAGGAACAGACGCCCCCCCCTTCCCTGACAGTGTTGGAGAAAATGAGTAAAGAACTCTGAGTTATTCTGCAGTTACTTTTTTTTTTTTAATTTTTTTATCTTAATTAATTTATTTTTGGCTATGTTGGGTCTTCGTTTCTGTGCGAGGGCTTTCTCTAGTTGCGGCAAGCGGGGGCCACTCTTCATCGTGGTGCGCGGGCCTCTCACTATCGCGGCCTCTCTTGGTGCGTAGCACAGGCTCCAGACGCGCAGGCTCAGTAGTTGTGACGCACCGGCCCAGTTGCCCGCGGCATGTGGGATCTTCCCGGACCAGGGCTCGAACCCATGTCCCCTGCATTGGCAGGTGGATTCTTAACCACTGCGCCACCAGGGAAGCCCTGCAGTTACTTTTTGATCATCAGAATACCATTCTGAAACCGGATGATGTGGGTCACTATTTTACTAAGCTTTTTATCAACCACAGCAACAAAAATAGCTGATGTTAAATGTATATTATGTGTGAAGCCGCACACCAGGCAAGGAACTTTATCTCATCTATTCCACACAATGGTTCTATTAGGAAAATAGGACAAGTGTTCCCATTTTACAGATGAGGAAGCTGAGGTTCGGAAAGCCAATGTGACTTGCTCAGTGTTCCACAGCCAATACATGGTGGAGTGAACCAGGGGAAGAGCATAAAAATTAGGACCTTTGGGTTGAATAGAAGCTGATAGCTAAACAATTTATTATTTGTGAAAGATTTTGTGTTTGGTAATGAGAAAATAATTCTAGGGGCTTCCCTGATGGCACAATGGTTGAGAATGGTTGAGAATGCAGGGGACACGGGTTCGAGCCCTGGTCTGGGAAGATCCCACATGCCGTGGAGCAACTAGGCCCGTGAGCCACAACTACTGAGCCTGTGCGTCTGGAGCCTGTGCTACGCACCAAGAGAGGCCGTGATAGTGAGAGGCCCGCGCACCACGATGAAGAGTGGCCCCCGCTTGCCACCACTAGAGAAAGCCCTCGCACAGAAACGAAGACCCAACACAGCAAAAATAAATAAATTAATTAAAAACTCCTCCCCCCAACATCTTCTTTAAAAAAAAAAAAAAGAAAAGAATTCTAATCAGGTATGTTGTGTAAATACCATTTAATATTTATCTTACAGCAACCACATTGTGATCTCCATGTTCCCGGACGGCTTCACAGGAGGCAGTGCCTGTTCATCCAGTTTGACTTCTGAAGGCCCCTGCAGGACATCCAGCCCCTTGGTGGGGGGGTCATGACCCCCACGGCATAGGACAGCCCCCATGAGTTAATGGTACCCCAGAGAACAAGCCAGGGAGTCTTCTGGTTGAATTTCCCCTCCGCGAGTCCATGCACTGTACACTTTGCTCTCCCTAAAGCGAGCAGCTGGTGAGAAAGATGCTAAGCGGGCCTGCACACTGCCCGACTCCATTGTCCTAGAGCCTCAGGAAGTTTCTCTCCTGGGAGCCAGCCCCACCGGTTTGGCTCTGGAGGACAAGTCTGAGCTGGATGAACGAGCAGGAAGTGCACACAGTGATCCCGAGCTCTTTGTAGAATAACCTGTCCAGCTCGGGAGGAGAAAGCCACCAGCAAACTGGCCTGACAGCACCGCCCGTCTCAGAAACCCCGCTCCACAGCTCGGTTTTGAAGCTCCTTCGCTGGAGCAGTCTCGGGAGCATCTTCCGACGTCACTTCTCTGGCAACGATTTTGCCAGCCGCAGTGTTCACGAACTCCCATGGTCCCTTGAGTGAGGAGCCTGACTCCTTGCACGACATGCGGCAACTTAACCCCCTCCATAAGGCTCTTTATCTGTAAAATGAAGTGGTTGGATTCGGTGAGCCTGTAGTTTTGATTCTGAATTCATCACCGGTAGAATAAAAAGGGTAGTCTGTGCTACCAAAACAACAAAAATCATCACACCTCCCAACGAAAACGATTGAACTCACTGGGCGGGATACAGAGGGGAAACTGAGGTGAAGATGGGTATTCTGTATTCTATCCAGTGTCCTAAGAGGGGAAGCCCGGGGTTTTTCCATACTTGAGGGAAGACTCTAGACCTGGTCAGCTCATCAGAAGGGGCCGTCAGCTCATCCAGGTTCTCTCCACTGTGCTCAAGCCCCCCGCCCAGCCCCAGATATCAAGGGTGAAGGGCATCAGCCTTCCTGGGACATGATCCCCCTACCCTGAGTGACATCAATGAAAGGAAAGAAAATAGAAACGGTGCTGGAAGAGGCTTACAGCCTGTGTAGCCTCCCGCTTGTCTTTCCTAGAGAGGGGCTACTGAGGCCCCCCACAGGTCACGTGACTTGCTCAAGGTCTTACCTGTCTTAGGTTTGGGGCTGAGCGCATAGGACACAGTCTCCACTGTCAAGCCAGTGCCAGAAAGGGGAGGAAGGGAATCTTCACCTGTGAGTCACCTCTGTTTTTATCCACCCAAGGGAATTCAGTCTCCATTTGGTCAGGGTGGACAGCCTGCAGTTCCTATGAGTGATTTAGGGCTCGTGGATTTTATTTCAGGAGCCTTAACTACTCTGACCTATGTCTTCTGGACATCTTGAATTACCACGGTGTTCTAGTCCAGAAACCCCAAACCGTGTGTGATTGGCTTTACCATCCATGGTGAGGGAGAGAAAAGAACCTGTGCGCCTGTTAAAAAGTCATCGTTTGGATTTAAATCAGCCCTGGTTAAAATAATCAAGGGAACTCGGGAACTATGGAAAGGTCAAAGGTTTGCAGGTTTAGGGTTTCGTGGGAACATGCGCGTGTTTGGACCAGACCCAAGCGCCTGGTTGACCTGTTTGACAGGTAACAATTAGAGAGTAGGAGCTTGCCTGGCTGGAATGTGGCTGCAGAGGCGGGTCGGAGGATCTGGTTTACCTGCTCGGCAGGTGGGGCCTGCTGAGTCCGACAGGCATGTGCACGCACAGCATTCCAGAGAATCGCTTTTCTTTTAAAGACACAGAGATGACTGCAGGGCACAAAAGGGTTGGGTTGAGCCCTGGCTGCAAGCCGTTAGCTGTTTGCAAGGTAAAGAAGCAAAATAAATAGTTCCCTCTAGACAGCTCAAGGAAGAAACTGCAAAGGCATTCAGAACTTCTGTTGTTGTTGTTAATGTCTAAAATGAATATGTTCTTCTTGTCTCCAGACCTGAGAAACCCCAGACTGGTGCAAAACGCCAAAGATAATAGAATTGAAAAGTCACGTCCCCCTCCCCCCAACTTTTTGCTCCCTTTTCTTTTTAAAGAGGTCATAATATTATTGAGAGGGAAAGATAGGCTCCTTGAACGGTAGTGTCTGGCTTAAGACAGTCTAGAAAGGTTTGCTGGATCTCTTAATACAGCTGCAGAAGACACTCGGAAAAGCAAAGTTCCAGGGTTTTTTCCTCAATACATAATCTGTGTATCTTTTGAAAGTTAAAAATACTGTTTCGATAAATGTAATTAAAGAAAGTAATTTGGTGTTTAAAATAATAGAAGGAGATTAGGATGATATCACCTACATAATATACAGTGTAATGGAGCATCTCTCTGGATGCAGACCCACATACATAATGTGACTTCTCTCTGACTCAGAGGGATTTTGGGTAGTATCACTTCAACTTCCTGTATCATATTCATCACTGATGAGAAGGGGAAAAACCAAGCCGAGGGAGATTGGGACCTGAGAATTGCGATGTTATAGGGAATGTTGCTCAAACAAACTCAAAACTCTGAAAATTTCCAAGTAATTAATTTTTTTAAAAAAATTTACCAAGTTAGTTTTCTATTTTTTTTTCCTTTTTGGCTGCGTCACGCAACTTTCGGGATCTTAGTTCCCCGACCAGGGATCGAATCTAGGCCCCCAGCAGTGGAAGTGGACTGCCAGGGAATTCCCATGATGTTTTGTTTTGTTTTGTTTTGTTTTACCAAGGTAGTTTTCTAAAAAATAAAATCCCCCTTTCTTTCCCATTGTCTCTCTTCAGTGTAGAAATTATTTACATCCCTCCAAATGAATGATCGGTGCTTCCCATTGCTCTGAAGTCCCAAGGCAGAGTCCCAGGATACCATCACTGAGGCCCTTGGGAGTGTGGTGGAAGAGGTAAGCAAGAATGGGCAGCTGGTGATTACCCTGAAAGCTCCTTGCCAGTTCAAAGAGTTAATTATAGGGAAGCGGAAGATCTTAACGTTCAATTGGCAGAAACAAACAAGCAAACAAAACCTTAGCTGTCGCATTGTTGACTATTGCTGGTGGTAAAACAGCTGCTAATGTGGCGATTTAACTCTTTAAGTATTTGTGTAAATGTGAAGGTGATTGTGTACAGACGTTTTACCAGAATTGATCAAAAGTCAGTAATAATAATAACAATGAAAAGTCAGAACAGTAACAACCTACGGTTATTGAGCTCTTGCTATGTGCTGGCTACATTTTCTCATTTCATCGCCACAGCAATGCTGAGACGGGTATTACCATGCTCTCCATTTTATAAATAAGGAGACGGAGGCACAGAGAAGTTCCAGAGCTTTTGCCGAAGCTCATATCCTCGTTCAGCGGCAGAGCGAGGATCTGAACCCAGGCACTTCATTCATTCATTCACAGGTTTGAACTCCTGTTCTGAGACAGGCACAGTGCCAGGGATTCACAAGACCATGATGAACACTTAAGAGTTGGTCCTTCGCAGACAAATTGGACTCAGTAGAGTCTGATTACAGACGTTCCCTGGCTTACAATGGTCCAGCGTTTGATTTTTTTACTTCATGATGGTACAAAAGCAATACTCATTCAGTAGAAACCATACTTCGAATTTTGAATTTTGATCTTTCCCTGGACTCGCAATGTGTGGTGTGATACTCTCTGGTGATGCTGGGTAGTGGCCTTGAGCTGAGGCTCCCAGTCAGCCACGCAGTCAATAAAGGGTCAACAGCCGATACACTGACGACCGTTCTGTACCCAGACAACCATTGTTTTTCACTTTTAGTACAATGTTCAATAAATTATATAAGCTATTCAACACTTTAGTATGAAATAGACTTTTTTTTTTTTTTGAGGTACGCGGGCCTCTCACTGTTGCGGCCTCTCCCGTTGCGGAGCACAGGCTCCGGAGGCGCAGGCTCAGTGGCCATGGCTCACGGGCCCAGCCGCTCCGCGGCACGTGGGATCTTCCCGGACCGGGGCACGAACCCGTGTCCCCTGCATCGGCAGGCGGACTCTCAGCCACTGCGCCACCAGGGAAGCCCTGAAATTGACTTTATGTTAGATGATTTTGCCCAACTGTAGGCTCATGTAAGTGTTCTGAGCACGCTGAAGGCAGGCAAGGCTGAGATGTGATGTTCGGTAGGTTAGTGTGTTAAATGCATTTTCGATTTGCATTACTTTCACCTTACAGTGGGTTTACTGGGATGTAACCCATCGTAAGTGAAGGAAGATCTGTATTGTTTCTGACTCCAATACCAGTTCTCTTGACTAACTCTAGACAGCCTCTTAGTAGTACACATACTTTAAAGTCTGCCATTGTCTCTGATGCCACTGAGTACCATACCAGAGACCAGGACCTTCACCTCTGCCATGACCCAGCTATGCTGAGAAACCCTCAGTAGCAGAGTCTTAGTGCAGCGAAGGACAATGGCTATTTTCTAGGCCACATACTACATGTATACTCCAGGCCTGCTTTGTTTTAGTTCCCTAATTTGTGTGACAGCAGTAAATTCAAGTTTGAAAGAGCTTACCGTGGGCGTGAGAAGCCACTCTGATTACTAAGTATCTTATCAATAACTAATATTTGCATATTGGTTTTTACTCCTTGATAATTGAACTTGATCATCACAGATTCAGACATAAGGACTGCTTCCTGCGAATCCCGAAAAAAAGAAAGCAAAGTTAGCTTGCACTTTACCTACTCAAAGGGAAGTACTTCAGTGCGGTCTCCTTACCCTGTAGCACTACCCATTTTCCTGCAAGGTTGTTCTTATTTCCTTCTGATAGTGTGTATAAATCCTGAACACTGTGCTCTTTGACCACCGTTCCTCCTGTGCCTTTGAGCGAACTCTGAAGGATAGACATGGCTTCTCTGGCAGTGACCCACTTCCAGTGACCATGGAAAGGCTGAATGGCCACTTACTTAGGGTAGAGTAATAATAATGACAAATGGCAATAGTAATAATTGCACTGAGGGTCTGCTATGGGCCAGGCACTGTGCCACTTATTCTACGTGCATTCTCTCATTTAATAATTACAGTGGCCATAAGTATGTGTTATGATTACAGGTAATAGTGAAGGAAGCCTGCTCGTGAAGCATAAATGCAGGTAACAAATGGCAGTGCTAAGATGCAGAATAGACCCATCAGGCACTAGAACCTGCATTAGGCGGGAGGTGGAAGCACATTTCCATTTAGTCTTTAAGATTTTGTGATTCTGAGATGCTCTGCCCTGCTTTGAACAAATCATATCAGAAGTGACATTTTGGGTTCCTCTGATCACTGTGCTATAAGTGGGAAAATAAACAATCTGAAGGATGTTTTAAAAAGAACAACCAGGGTAGAAAGATACTCAGACAATGTCATGTGAAGAAAAGTTTAAGGAACCAGAAATATTTATAGCCAGGAGTTGAGGAAACTAGGACTGGGGGCTTGGTGGGGGGAGTATGCTAATTGCCTTCAAAAAATTGAACGGCTGTCAGAATATGATGGTGCTGTGTAGCTCTAAATTGGAAAACCAGGACCAATAAGAGGAAGTTGGAAGAAAACAGATTTTGATCCCATATAAAGACGAATTTGTTATCCCTTCAACTGGAAAGCAGTGGAAGGACTGTTGGAATGCCAGTTCCATCGCTGCGGTAAGCATTTGTTGTTTTTGTTTTCCAGAGTCCACCCCTCTTTATTCTGAAAGCAATGGCCTGATTTTCTCAGGGGAAATAACATTTCCCCATTGCGAACAGTCTTGGCGGAACAATTCATCAAGTTGTACTATTCACCTCTCATCAAGAGTTGAACATGCGACCCAAGTTGGCCCAGTCAGATTCTTTTTCCCAGGACACTCTATCTTGAACTGAGTAACATGAGGGTAGAAAATGGCTGGAGCTGATTCTTCCCTGAGCAGTGCACTGACCAAAATACAAGATACATTCTTATATATTAAACATCTCCTTCAAGCTCAAATTCCCCACTATTTTCCAGCCTTTAAAGAGACTCTCCAAGGATTATATCTCCAGTCCAAATTCCTTCTGATGCAGTTTGCCCTCGAAGAATAGAATTATTATCGTCCCTGGTCCTGTTCTTCAACATTCTCTCAATTTTGTGAGCTTCCTATGTTTTCCCAGTAAATTCTATTTTTGCTTAAGTGAGTAGGAATGCTTTTCTACTGTGAGCAAAAAGTTCTGACACAACCATTAACTAGATTCATGGCTATGATTGTGGGAAACAATTTGACCTCTCTGAGCCCCAGTTCCTTCATTTGAAAATAATCCCAGTAGGTTTTAGAGTATAACATGAGACAGCATCTGTGAAGAGAAAGACATATAGTAGGTGCTCAATAAATGCTGGTTCCCTTCTATTTCTCCTTGAAAACATAAATTTTCTGTTTTCAGAAAAATTAAGAGAGAATGTATGTGAAGTATTTAGCATAGTGCTTAGCACATAGTAGGTATTCAATAAATGGTAGCTATGGAAATGATTTGATTATAATTTTCTGTCTGGGATTTCCCTGGTGGCACAGTGGTTAAGAATCCACCTGCCAATGCAGGGGACACAGGTCTGATCCCTGGTCTGGGAAGTTCCCAAATGCTGCGGAGAAACTAGACCCGTGTGCCACAACTACTGAGCCTGTGCTCTAGAGCATGCGAGCCACAACTACTGAGCCCACGCACCACAACTGCTGAAGCCTGTGCACTCTAGGGTCCACGTGCTGCAACTACTGAGCCCGCATGATACAACTACTGAAGCCCACGTGCCTAGAGCCCGTGCTTTGCAACAAGAGAAGCCACTGCAATGAGAAGCCCGCGCACCGCAATGAAGAGTAGCCCCCGTTTTCGCTGAAGCAACGAAGACCCAACACAGCCAAAAGTAAATTTTAAAAATTAAAAAAAAATTTTTTTTCTGTCCCTGTAAGTACTCAAGTCTAGACTTGAAAATCACTGGCCAGGAATTTACAGGGGTGATTCAACCATGGCAAGGGTGGTTGGACATGATGGCCTCATTTCTTTCCCACGTTGAGAGTCTATGATTCTATATGAGAGAAATTTAAGGATGTGCAGATCCTTTCAAGCAAAATGGTAGAGGCAAGAGTCTTGGTATGAGGGCTGAACATGGTTGGGTGCATCCCCTGGGCTGATGTCCAAGCCAACACTGAGCAGGGTCACTAACCAACCTGTCCTTGAGGGGGCTCTGATGGTCACCCAGTTTAGTGTCCATAACGACTAACTCACTCAGTGCTTCCACCATGGTTTTGTCTTAATAAGGAACAGAGACTCATTCAGGTTGTTCCAGAAAGAATGGGGTTTATTGAAAGGACATGTATACATGGGAATCCTGGAAGAACCAAAAAACCCAGCCTCAGGAAAGGCAGGAATCAAGGCAGCTCTGTGCTATGCTCTTTCACATTTCCAACTCTCCCCCTCACAGCAAAGTCTCGCTCTGTATATTCCCTCCTTTATCTTCCTTGCCGGCTGGCAGTTTCTGACCATTCAGTCCCCAAATATGCATGATCTTCCATGTTCAGCGACCATAACTAACTTCCTTCTGGGCATCTTTACCTAAATCCTGAGAGAAGAATTTGACTGGCTTAGCCATTGAGCCAGGCTATGTCGTGGGCTACCAATGGACCACCCCTCAGACCTGTGCCCTCACCAGGTGCAGTCAACTGAGTGTGGAGGAACAGCCTTACCTGGTTTGTTGCCCACTCAGCAGGAGATGGGGACTGGTCAGGAAACTAGCAAAATCTGGTAGGAGGCATTTTACCTGTGATGATACCAAAATACAAGATACCTCCTTATAGATTAAACATCTCCTTCAAAGTATATTTTCTCACCATTTTTTCCAGTCCTTATGGAGAATCTCCAAGGGTTGTATCTCCAACCCAAATTCTTTAGGATGTGGTTTTCCCTTGAAGAAGATCTCCTGTGAGAACATGGAAATTTCCCCTCTGAATGTTGACCTGAGGCAACTGGGTCTTCCAGCGTGTTGTGTAAAATTCTTGAGCTAACACTAAAACATTTCAACTGAAAGGCTCTGGTTTCCATTTGAAGGAGAGGTGAAAGGAGGACCTCAGACCATGGGAATAGGAAGATGACAAGAAGAAGAAAAGGGGGCTTCCCTGGTGGCGCAGTGGTTGAGAGTCCGCCTGCCGATGCAGGGGACGCGGGTTCGTGCCCCGGTCAGGGAAGATCCCACATGCCGCGGAGCGGCTGGGCCCGTGAGCCGTGGCCGCTGAGCCTGCGCATCCGGAGCCTGTGCTCCGCAACGGGAGAGGCCACAACAGTGAGAGGCCCGCGTACCACAAAAAAAAAAAAGAAGAAGAAGAAGAGGGAGCTGTATGAAAGAGCTGGGTAGGAATGAGAGCCAAGGTGGGAGCTGTAGGTTGGAGTGGGAAGAAAGCCAACCAAGACAAGAAACCAGACAAGAACTGCTGCTTCCACTTCGGGTCTCAGGATATCTAGAGTGAAACTAGAAATTGAGTACAGAACAGCATGGATGGACCTAGAGAATATTATGCTTAGTGAAATAAGTCAGACAGGGAAAGACAAATACCATATGGTATCACTTATACACAGAATCTAAAAAAATAATACAAATGAATCTATATACAAAACAGAAGTAGACTCACAGACACAGAAAACAAACTTATTGTTACCAAGAGGGAGGGAGAAGGAGGGACAAATTAGGAGTAGGGGATTAACAGATACACACTACTATACATAAAATAGATAAGCAACAAGGATGTACTTGCACAGGGAATTATACCCAATATCTTGTAATAACCTATAGTGGAATATAATCTGCAAAAAAACAGAAAACAAAAAACAAAGAAAACCCAACCTGAATCAGTATACTGTATACCTGAAACTAACACAATATTATAAATCAACTGTAGTTTGATTAGAAGACCTAAATAGACACTTCTCCAAAGAGACATACAGGGACTTCCCTGGCAGTCCAGTAGTTAAGACTCCACGCTTCCACTGAAGGGGGCATGGGTTAGATCCCTGGTCAGGGAACTAAGATCCCACATGCTGTGTGGCAAGGCCAAAAAAAAAAAGAAGACATACGGATGGCCAAGAGGCACATGAAAAGATGCTCAACATCACTAATTATTAGAAAAATGCAAATCAAAACTACAAGGAGGTATCACCTCATACTGGTCAGAATGGACATCATCAAAAAATCTATAGACGGTAAATGCTGGAGAGGGTGTGGAGAAAAGAGTACCCTCCTACACTGTTGGTGGGAGTTGGTGGGAATGTAAATTGGTACAAACATTATGGAGAACAGTATGGAGGTTCCTTAAAAAACTAAAAATAGAGCTACCATATGATCCAGAAATCCCACTCCTGGGCATATATCCAGAGAAAACCATAATTCAAAAAAATACATGCACCCCAATGTTCATTGCAGCACTATTTACAATAGCCAGGACATGGAAGCAACCTAAATATCCATTGACAGAGGAATGGATAAAGAAGATGTGATGCATATATACAATGGAATATTACTCAGCCATAAAAAAGAATGAAATAATACCACTTGCAGCAACATGGATGGACCTAAAGATTGTCAAACTGAGTGAAGTAAGTCAGACAGAGAAAGACAAATATCATATGATATCACTTATAGGTGGAACCAAAAACAAGGTACAAATAAACTTATTTGCCAAACAGAAATAGAGTCACAGATGTAAAAAACAAACATACAGTTACCAGGGGGAAAGGGGTGGGGAAGGATAAATTGGGAGATTTGGGATTGTCATATACATACTATTATATATAAAATAGATAACTAATAAGGACCTACTGTATAAACAGGGAACTCTACTCAATACTATATACAGGAAAAGAATCTAAAACAGAGTGGATATATGTATATGTATAACTGATTCACTTTGCTGTACAGCAGAAACTAACACAACATTGTCAATCAACTGCACGCCAATAAAAAGTTAAAAATTAAAGAAAAAGGAAGAAAGGAAGGGAGGGAGGGAAGGAGGGAGAAAGAAAGAAAGAAAGAAAGAAAGAAAGAAAGAAAAAAGAAAGAAAAGAAAGAAAGAAAGAAAGAAAGGAAGGAAGGAAGGAAGGAAGGAAGAAAGGAAGGAAGAAAAAAGAAAGAAAGAAACAAGAAAAAAGAAAGAAAGAAAGAAAAAAAGGAAAAAAGAAAAAGAAAGAAAGAAAGGAAGGAAGGAAGAAAGGAAGGAAGGAAGAAAGAAAAAGAGTAGAGAGAGTCAGAGAATCAGGTAGAATGAGAGTGCTGAGCTGGGTGAGGTCTCCACCCCAGTGATTGTCTTGAGGGCCAGCTATGTACAAGGCACATAAGATCTCTCCCAGGCTTGGAGCTGTATTTATCTTGTGAGACTCTAATAGTCAACTTGCATTCAGTTTGAAAATTTATAAGTTCTTAGCTACTATATTCTTATAACCTCTGACTAAAGGGAGGTTCGGCGGTAAGAAGGATGTGTTTCTTAGACCAGGAAAATGTCTTGAGCCATATTTAACACAAGGGAGAGTGAAACCTTCTAGAAATGCTTTGGAAATAATGTCCCCTGGGAAGTTTTGAAGACCAACCCAGGGACTGCCCTGTGGTTTGCTGTAGTCTTGCATGCCATTCACATGCCTGTGAGATCCGACCCCAGCACTGGACTTGCATCTTTCCAATTTGTTTTGGGATACCCCTTTGAGTAGCATCTCCAAGAAAACATTGGCGCAAGTCTCTCTGCAGGGGGAGGAGGTTTAATAGATTACTCAAGAGCCTCTGGGGACTGTGTTAAGAAGGGGATTCTGAGCCCAGAGTTTTGGGCCCACACACTTCACATCTGAGGATTAATGATTGGTCCTCCTCTGAACTGGGGTTAAGGCTTTGCTGGTTGATTACAAATGCTCCAGATACAAATCTTTGAGGTGGAAACTTTGTGAACAACAAAAACGATCACAAAACAACTCTACAGAAAGCCTTACCTTAATTCATTACTCAATGTTGTGAATTTTGAGGATTTAATGAGGTATTTTAAATAAAGAAAGGAATTACTTAAAGGTTAAAGGTATCTGAGACCAGCTTAAATTGGGCAATGAGAAACCTAAGTTGCCCTTTCAGGATATTACTCACCCTATAAAAACCAAATGCATTTGTTTGCCGTAAACATGTCAGAGCAGCAGCTATAGAGGACAAGTGTAGACTGGTTGCTGTCCGATCTGCCAATTTTCAGTTAAAAGACCGGGATCTGGTAAGTGACAGATTACCATGAGAACATGTGCATCGAGATCTTTTCTGGTTCATCATTTCATCACCAACCATATGAGTGTATCAATCAAAGTTCAAGACAACTGCTGTTCTCACAATGTATTTATATTTATCTAAAGGGGGAAAAAACCCTCTTTTTGATGGCAACCCTCAAGACCTGTCAAACATAAATGAGCAGTCCTAGTTGTTGCTTGTAAGGGCAGGGCAAGGCCAGATCCCTCAACTATAAGTAAAAATATTTTTGTCCTATTCATGAGCAGATCCCATCTCCTCTCCACACATCGGTTAATGCATCGATAAAAGGAGAGAATTATCTTACTTCAGTGTGTCCCACACTATAACAACTTGCACACTACCTCACAGTTTTTGCTATATTATCATGCCAGCTGTAATATTACCTACTGATTTTTTTGTCTTAAATTCAACTCACCTTTTTATCTAAGTAGAATATTTTTTGAATTAAATTGTCAGTGTCTTCAAAATCAGTTTTGCCTGTGAATTCATAACTTTATGGGCTCATTTTTTTCTAATATCAATTGAAAAAATACATAGCTATTAAGAGAAAAAAAGTGTTGGCCCATTAAAAAAAAAATAACTAAAAACATCTTGTGAAACCATCACTGGCATGCAGACCACATTTTGGAAAATCCTGCTCAGTTATAAGAAGGGTGCTAAGTGTGAGTGAAACTTTACGTTCTGCCCAATTCCTCCCTGGAAGAGGCTGATTGGTTCCAGCACTCTCCTTAATTGGCTGATCTGTCCTGGGTTAGTCACTCACCTCCTACAACTTCATTTCCTCATCTGAAGAAGTTGGACTAAATAGGCTCTGAGTTCCTCTGTAATGATCTGTGGGTTTCCAAGATTCTGTTGCCAGGCCCAGACACTGCCAAGAGCCTTGTGGCCTTGAGCTCCAGTCGGTTCCCTAGCACCGGTCCATACACATGCTCCATCTTCCTGGGAACTTCGCAGGACTCTGCCTTTCCTTTCATTAGCAATGGTTAGGGAATATGCCTCCCAGCCAGTGTATGAATGCAAAAGCCCCCTTTCTTTAGTTTGGATGAATTACGGTGGAAGAAAAGGCAAGTGGACAAAAGGAATTTGGAAGGTGGCTTTGAAGGATTGCTGATTTGACCCCTCCTATTGCCTCCTCCCAGGTCTAACCCCAACTACTCTGGAATGATCCTGGGGAAAAGGAAAATGTAATTTGATTACTCCACACCTAAGGGCCCAGTGATGATAAATAATGAGAAAAATAGTGCACAATTAATAATGTGTTATCAGTCTAATAAAATAACGGCAAGTCAGCTAATCTTACTGAGCCTTTATTTCCTCATTTGCAAAAGACAGAATCTGAACTGGTATATTGTGAAACTTCTGCCGTCTCTGAAGTTCTTTGATTGTATGACTTCAATTTTTATTTTTTTAGACAAAAAAGTGCTAGATTTTAAGTTCGATAGAATCCTTTTAAAAATCTGGCATTAGAAGACAAGAATAAAGTCACCTTTGGGATAATCATCTATGTGTAATTTTTGTAAGTTTCCTTGAAACTATGATATGGTCTATGGTACAACTTAATTGAAATGTCACTTGTCCATATTAATCATTTTTTCCTTCATTTACCTGGTCATTTTTTCTTCAGAAATGCACTGCACACCTATTTTGTACCAAGTAGCAGAGCATGATGAAGAATGTAATTCTGGAGGCAAAATAATTTGGGATTGAATCCTATTTCCACTGCACATTAGCTCTGTGGCCTTGGATAATTGACTTAATCTCCATAAGACTTGGCTCCTTTATCTATAAACCAGGAATGACAATATATCATAATTATAGCATAATTATAGGGTTATTGACAATTAAAAGAGATATCAGGTAGAAAGTCAAGTACCCAGAATACAGTAAGCATTCAATAAATTGTAGCTGTTATCATCCTCTTCATTACCATTGTTATGGACTGAATTGTGTCCCCCCCCAAATTTATATGTTGAAGTCTCAACCCTCAGTAGGTCAGAATATGACTGTAATTGGAGATAGGCCCTTTAAAGAGGTGATTAAGGTAACAATGACGCCATATGAGTGGGTCCTGATCCAATATGCCCAGTGTCCTTGTAAGAAGAGGTGATGAGTGTGCCACAACTACTGAAGCCCACACGCTCTAGGGCCCGTGTGCTGCAACTACTGAGCCCGTGTGATACAACTACCGAAGCCCGCGTGCCTAGAGCCCGTGCTCTGCAACAAGAGAAGCCACCGCAATGAGAAGCCCACGCGCTGCAACAAAGAGTAGCCCCTGCTCGCTGCAACTAGAGAAAGCCTGCACTCAGTAACAAAGACCCAATGCAGCCAAAAAAGAAAAAATTAAAATTAAAAAAGAAAAAAAGAAAAAGAGGTGATGAGGACACAGACACACACAGAGGGGAGACCATGTGAAGACACAGGGAGAACACAGCCATCTACAAGCCAAGGAGACAGGCCCCAGAATGAAATTAACCCTGCTGACATCTTGATCTTGGACTTCTAGCCTCTGAATTGCAGGGAAATAAATTTCTGTTGTTTAAGCCCGCCAGTCTGTGGTAGTTATTATAGCAGCCCTAACTGACTAATACAATTGTCTTCAACATCACTGATATCATCATCATCGTGATCATCATCATCACCATCATCGTGTGCTGGGATTCAAAGATGATTATGCTATTAACTCTTTTTCAGTAAATTCACAATCTAATAGAGGGAGACAAGCACATAGACAAATATACTTTACAATACAAGCTGAGGACAAAAATAAAGGTCTGTCTGGGGCTTCCCTGGTGGCGCAGTGGTTGAGAGTCTGCCTGCCGATGCAGGGGACATGGGTTCGTGCCCCAGTCTGGGAAGATCCCACATGCCGCAGAGCGGCTGGGACCGTGAGCCATGGCCCCTGGGCCTGCGTGTCCGGAGCCTGTGCTCCGCAGCGGGAGGGGCCACAACGGTGAGAGGCCCGCGTACCGCAAAAAAAAAAAAAAAAAAAAAAAAAAAAAGAGGTCTGTACATCTCCATAAGAGCACAAGAGAGGGAAGGCTTTACCATATGGAGGCGGGGGGTACTTAAAGAGAAGTAAAGGAGAAAAAGGGGGTTATAAAGTATACCAGTCCTGAAAAGACCAGGGAAGGTCACTTGATAAATAAGGTGGGCCAGGGCATCTTAGGCAAGGGGACAGCACATGCAGTGGAATTCGTGGGTGACAAGGACATACTTCAGGATTTGTTATTTAGGAGTCATTTGTTCTGTAACATGGAATCTGACTTGTCTGTGATGGAGAGAAAGTTAAGTCCTAACCAAAACAAAGTGAGATGCCATTAATCAGCTGGATAAGCTGGTGCCTGGACATTCATTTCCACTGTCTAGATAATGTGAGGATATAGGCACAAAAAGAGAAATTCCCATTCTCACCCACCAGAAGCATTTAGCAGGCCTAGTTTTTTTTGTTTGGAAGCTAAGGTAACGTGACACCTCAGCTTTAGCTCAGAATGGATAACAGGACAATGAGATTGGAGGAGAAATAACCTAGTTCCGAAGAGGTAGTTAAAACGTAATCCATTTGTTCTGGTGTGTACATCTGTGGGGATTTATAACATACAAAAATACGATTATCACTTGCCTCACATAAATCCCTCATTATAAATTCAAAACAATTATACCTTTAAATGAACCAGAATAAGCAACGTGGGGGAGGTAATATTATTCCCTGCCTGCGTGGTGGATTGTTGAGGATTAATGAGCTAATGTCTGTAAAGCTCTCTAGCAAAGCAGAAGAAAAGAACTGGAAAGCTAGCAGGTGTTATTATCTCCTCCCACACCCCCTGCAAAGCTAAAAGACCAAACACGGAACAGTCTGTCTCAGCTTTTTATCTTTTCTAATATAACAAAAAATGATTAAAGAACATTTTGTTAAAAGACAGAAAACAAGTCCCCATTTTGCTAATATGGCACCTTAATTGCTCCAGTTTCTTCATCTTTATTCTCATCCATCCATGGTTGTAATCATTAACCTATTTTGTATTTTAACTACTTCTGTATTTTGCAGTAGCTTGTTGGTGTTTCCATAAGGTATCATATGATGCGTTCATATTGCTACACAATCTTCATAACAGTTTTTAAAGTATTATGTTGATGTATAATTCATATACCATTAAATTAACCCATTTTAGTGTATGATTCGGGGACTTTTTTTTTAAGTTTTTTAAAAATTTATTTATTTATTTATTTTTGACTGCGTTGGGTCTTTATTGCTGTGCGCGGGCTTTCTCTAGTTGTGGTGAGCGGGGGTTACTCTTCATTGCAGTGTGCGAGCTTCTCATTGTGGTGGCTTCTCTCATTGTGGAGCATAGCCTCTAGGTGCACAGGCTTCAGTAGTTGTGGCACATGGGCTTCAGTAGTTGTGGCTCACGGGCTCTAGAGCGCAGGCTCAGTAGTTGTGGTGCGTAGGCTCAGTAGTTGTGGTGCGTAGGCTCAGTAGTTGTGGCACACAGGCTTAGTTGCTCCGCGGCATGTGGGATCTTCCCGGACCAGGACTTGAACCTGTGTCCCCTGCATTGGCAGGTGGATTCTTAACCACTGCACCACCAGGGAAGCCCAAGAGTTTTTGATACATTCTGAACTTATGTTCTTTGTTAGATATGGTTTGCAAGTACTTTCTCTCAATCTGTGGCTTTTCATTTCCCTAGTAGTATTTGTTTGAAGAAGAAAAGTTTTTCATTTTGATGAAGTCCAATTTATCAAATTTTTACAGATCATGCTTTTGGTATCATACCTAAGAAATCTTTGCCTTACCCAGGGTCACAAATATATTCTCCTTTGTTGTATTCTAAAGTTTTGTTCTTATATTTAGGCCTGTGATCCATTTTGAGTTAATTTTTGTGTCTGGTGTAATATAAGGTCTAAGTTTTTTTGTTTTGTTCTTTTATTTTTGTGCATGTGGATAGCCAGTGGTCCCACTACCATTTGTTGAAAAGACTGTCCTTTCCCTATTGAATGGCCTTCACACCTTCGTCAAAAGTCAACTGACCATAAATATAAGTTTATTTTTAGACTCCCAATTTTGATTTATTCACATCTATCCTTATGCCAGTACTGTACTGTCTTGATTTCTGTAACCTTAAAATAAGTCTTGAAATCAGGCTGTGCAAATCCTCCAACTTTGTTCTTCTTTTTAGACTTTCTTTTGTCTCTTCTTTGTGACAATTTTTTTTTTTTTTTGGCCATGCTGCCCTGGCATGCTGGATCTTGGTTCCCAGACCAGGGATTGAACCTGGCCCTGCAGTGAAATTGCCGAGTCCTAACCACTGGACTGCCAGGGAATTCCCTCTCTGTGACATTTTTAATGGTTGCAGGATAGTTCATAAAACAGATGTTTTACAATAAATGTACTTCCTCATTTAATTGTTCCAGTCTTTTTTTTGTATTGTTGTTAACTTTGTAAAGAATATCTTTATGCCTATGTCTCTTGTTTCCTCTTGGTTGTAGAGTTTCTTAAGATGAATTCCTGGGAGAGGGGCCACTGGATCAAAGCCTATGAGTGCGTGTTCCCTCCTGTTTTGTGTAAAGGGGCAGCCCTGACAGGGAGGGCAGTGATTTTCACGCTGAGCTGCTAACGCTTGTTGAGCACTTACCAGATGCCACGCATTGCGTTGATAAATGCTTCACACCCTTTATTTCACTGACTCTTCACAACTACTCTTAAAGTAGATGTGATTATCTCCACTTAACAGAAGAAGATACTGAGTCAAGTACTTGGACCTAGTTTGACCAGCAGATAGATGGCAGGGCCGAGACTGCAGCCCAGAAGTCTCCCTGAGTTCCTGCTGAAATATCTTGGCTCGTCGTAAGCAGCTGTGATTTGCTCGCTGGGAGAATCCTGTGGGAAGGAATTCACTCATCCGCTTCCTCAGTCTTCACCAGACATCATCTTCCCTGAGTGTCTTTATCAACACTTCCATTACTTGTCACAATAGCTGCATGAGGACTTGTGGACTGAGGTGACCCATTTTATAGGCAGGAAAAACTGTTAGGAGCTTAATAGAACTACCGAGAAATTAAAGATCGACCACCGGAGGAGGCCGGGAAATGATCCTGCCTCTTTAAGGCCTCCTAGCCTTCTTCGGTCTCTCATAAGTGACTATTGAACAAAGGGACAGCTTCCTATTTTTGTTTCATGTTAAATTTTGAGAGTGAGGATTCAGCTGAAGTCTCTCCAGGCTTGGGGCTGGGCTTTTGCACCATCTATAGATATTCTAACTCCATATCTTTTTCCACACTCTCTTCCCACCCAAGATCTCACAAGCCTGTTAAACTGAGGACGCGGTGTCTCTTGCTCCCTTGGCCTGGAGTGTGTACCGAGAAAAGACTGGGCCGTGACGGAGTGCACAGCGGTGGGGCCGTCCCACCGAACAAAGCGAGTGTCTGGGCCGGGGAGGACATACAGCATCGCTGTCCTCGCTCAGAGGAGCAGCCATGAACAAAGCAGCTGGGGCCCTGCCTGCGAGCCCGCAGCTCCGAGTAACGGAGGCTCTGAGCTCAGCTGAGCAGGCCCCATGCAGGCGGCCCAGGCCAGGAGAGCCTGGGTGTCTGCTTTGTCCAGGTGGGAATCTGGGCTGCCTGGCCCAGGTCTAGGCCACGCTCAGTCAGAAGCTGGCACTGATGATGGCACTGGGTCTGGTTTCATTCCAGGGCTGTGCCCTGAAACAGCATGAGGCTGAAAGTAGCTCTCCCTTCCCTGGGGGGACGCTGAGAACATGCAAAGCTAACGCTTCATGCTCCCCGACCCCACCCCTTCTAACCACCTACAGCAGAACTAAGCCCACATCCAGGCTATTTAGTTTTCAAATATAGTCCTCTGCCCAAAATGACCTTCCCATTTCCCTATCTGCATTCTTCCAAGAGCGGCTCAAATCCTACCTAACTCATTGATTCTGCATGAACACCTTGTGCCTGCGAGGGGCCCATGCTGGTCTGGGGGTTGTCCTGGGGTCCCTGGTACGTGAATCATCTCTCCTTCCCCAGTGCTTGCTCAGCGTTCTGTCTCTATCGCCGGTAGAGTTTTTACGCAGCTGGGCTGTCATTCTGCTCCACCATCTGAGGCCTGGCACTGGAGCTTCTTCTCTTTTTTTTTTTTTTTGGCGTTACGTGGGCCTCTCACTGCTGTGGCCTCTCCCGTTGGGGAGCACAGGCGCGCGTCCCAGTGGCCATGGCTCACAGGCCCAGCCGCTCCGCGGCATGTGGGATCTTCCCGGACCAGGGCACGAACCCGTGTCCCCTGCATCGGCAGGCAGACTCCCAACCGCTGTGCCACCAGGGAAGCCCTGGAGCTTCTTCTCTTACTCTTGATTCTAAGCTTCTCTCTCTCAGCCTCTGGCTCAGCAAGCTGATTCTCATCTCCTGGTTCTTAATATTTAACCACGAGATTCTTTTGTTGTTGTCGTTCTCCTCATCACCTCCCTGTAACAAGGGAGGTAAGTGTTTCTTGTCATGTGCTCTGGGAAGCACTGCTATACTTGTAACCCCGGCTTGGAGGACTGGCTCAGATTCTGATTGCTCCCTTGACTTAGTTTGATTTTGGCCTTGTTATCCCAGGACAGACCTAAGCTATGCCCATCCAGCCATACATCCTCTGCAGCAAGAACTGTTTTCCTTCCTTAAATATATATAGATTTTAATTGTAAACGGCTTTTGCTGAGATAAAATTACCTTATAGCGAAGGAGGTAGAGTTGCGTTGGTAGATGGAGCTGGGTGTGGAGAATAGATTCCACTGAACTTCTGGAAAATGTTCTTTTTGCAGAGGGGATTGAGAGTGAGGATTGGGGTTCAATTCAATGGGTCCCCTATAATTATAGAGACTGGTCAAGAGGGGACCAAGCAGAGGACCCTTTTGACCTCCTTGTATCTTTGGAGTGCTGACCACGTTTTCCTTCTGAAGCTCTCTCCTGCCTCAATTCTTTTCCTACTTTTGCATACCTTCTCAGTCTTCCTTGCTGGGTCCTCTTTTTTTACCCACTTCTTAAATGTGGGTGTTCCCTAGAGCTCCCTTTTCTTCTTTTCTCCATTGACCCACTATGTGATCTCAATCTATCCATCCCACCAATTTAACTTCCGCATATTTGTTGAGGATTCTCAAATGTACCTCCAACTTAACCATCTTCTGGAACTGCAGACCTGTGGATAATGAGCTGTGTCCTGCTCTGCCTTTCCCTTTCCCCTGGGGACACAAACATGCCCAAACAATCTAATCCTCATTTCTTAGAGATGGGCTATGGGAGCTGAGGACAGAATGAGGCATTGGCTCATCCGTCTACTCATCCATTCCGCAAACACCACGCTCCTGCTGCTTGCCAAGCACTGGATCAGACACCAGGAAACGAAAGAGGAGTAACGCACGGTGCCCATTGTCAAGAGCCCAGATCTGTGTAACATACAGAAACATAACATATAATACAATGTGGTTAACGCAATACTTGACATATATAAACAAAGTAGAATGGGCACCAGGTGTGGGAATTACTAAATCTGCCTGTAGAATACTTCAAAGGTAGGGTACCTGGAGAAATTCCTGAAGGCCTCTGGGTTTTGATGCATGTGGGCATTCAAGCACTTACAGACAGGTGCTCAGTAAATATTTAGCACCTGTGAGCATGGGCACCGGTGCTAAGAATGGTGGAACAGGAAGAATGAAGGTGAAGGCCATTGCTGATATCGTGGAGCACCCATCCTGACCCTGATCTCCAGACTTCTTTCACAGAAGTCTACAGAAGAGTAGACCACTCGCTCTCTTTTTAAAGCCCCTGCAAACACTTTCCTTGCCACCTAACAAAATTCTTAACTGACATGGAAAAGAATCTTAGAGGTCAACTAGTCCTGTGTAGAGCAGAGCTCTGAATCTTATACCTACTGTTAAACCTGAGGTTCTCTGCAGTTGGACATGGGGCGCCCCCCATCAACCTTTCTACCCTGCGACTGCCCCGATGCACTTCTGCAGACCCCTAAGTCTCCAGGGAAGATAGCCTGCAGACCACCACGTCCTCTCTCTCTCTCTCTCTTTTTTTTTTTTTGGTTGAGGAAATAAAAACCCTGAGAAATCAAGTAATATACCCAAGGTCACACAGCTAGATTGCGCTAAAGGCAAAACTGGATTAAAATTTTAGTGCTCTGCCCACTGTTTTGCTTTAGTTTTCTTCCCTTTACAACGCTGAGTTGCTGAGATTGAAAGAGAGAAAGCAAAAATGCTAATGAAGAATGGAAGTTTAGACCCTGAAATGTAGGAAGTAAAAAGAGGAAAAAAGAAGGAGTAAGGAAAAGACGGGAGAAAACACTGGACTGCAGCGTAGAGACTGTTCATCTATTAACTTGCTACTTGTCCAGGGTTACTTGGGGAGGCTGAGAAATCTTGGTCCCCTAATACTGCCTTGTCACTGCTGTGGTAGATTTTCTTTCCTAGCGTAAAAATATTACTGTAATCAATCAAGCAATCTGCAGATTCCACAGATCACGTGTGTGTGCTCAGCACTGTATGAAGGGCTGTGTAGATACAAAGGAATAACAGAGATGGCTCTGCCCAGGAGATACTGCTCTGGGGATTTTTGCCCAACTTCAACGTCCACTTAACTTCCTGTTCTATACCCATTCACAGGAAGCTGGCAGCCTACAGAAATGCACAGTCAGCATGGGCCCAGTTGACTGGACCAGAGGTGTCCATTTGACCCACAAAGAATCAATCAGTAAAGTAAAGTGGTACTTGCCCCTGGGACCACTAGTGGTGAGCAAAACAGACACAGGCTTTTGCCTTTGCAAAATTTATAGTCCGGAGGAGAGGACCTAAATAATAAACAAATCCAAATTATAAAACTCTGAATTATAATCATCACTCTGCGGGACAGTGGCGTTGGACCTCGGGAGTCATCCATTCAGATCACTATCTTTGGGAGGCCCTGAGGTGAGGGCAGGGGGGTGAGGTACCCTGCAAGGCTGGCTGGAAAAGACCGCTGGGTCAGAAACAGCTCTGCTGCCTGAGCGATAATATGTAAGTGTCAGTCTATGCTAAGAGATACTGCCCTGGAGGAAGCTGAAGGTGGCCTGAGAAGACAGTGTTTGGACCCCGGCTGTGTCCTCATCCTCGGGGTGTCAGGGAGTGTTCTCAAGGTCAGCTCCAGGCCGGACCTCTTCCTGGACCCTCAGGTCTATGCTGGGCCGCCTGCTGGGCCTCTCTGCTTGGATGTCCCTTAAGCCCCTAACACCCAACACCTCCAAAGCAGAAACTATCATCACCCTGGTCCTGCCTCTCTCTCTATTCTCCTCCATTTCAGCCTTGGGCATCGCCATCCATGCCGCCATACAAGCAGGAATCGCTAGCCTGCCCCTCTAGCCCTTGCTTCCCACTTCAATGAGTCTCCCAGTTCATTCATTCATCCACAGAGGTGAACAAAATCCAGAGGTGAACAAAACAGGCCCTTCAGCTTCTGGAACTTTGCCGCCCACATATAAGTCTTTCCTCTTCCCTGTGCATCCTGCCCTTCCGGTCGCTGCCCTGGCTTAGTCTCCTCCACACTTCAGCTGCGACTCCAGCCCCCTCATCTCCCTGCCACTGCCCTACCCTCCTGATCTCATCCTCACACCCTGACTAGCTTTCACTCCAAAATGCAAATCTGTGTCTCTCCCTTGCTAAAAATGTAAATTAAATTAAACTAAACAATATTGGAGCTGCCAACTTTTTCTTTTGCCAAATAAGTCATTCGAAACGATAACCATTTAAAGATCACTATCTTGACTTCCCTGGTGGTGCAGTGGTTAAGAATCCGCCTGCCAATGCAGGGGACACGGGTTCAAGCCCTGGTCTGGGAAGATCCCACATGCCACGGAGCAACTAAGCGCGTGCGCCACAACTACTGAGCCCGCATGCCACAACTACTGAAGCCTGCGCGCCTAGAGCCCGTGCTCCGCAACAAGAGAAGCCACTGCAGTGAGAAGCCCGCACAACGCAACAAAGAGCAGCCCCGGCTCGCTGCAACTAGAGAAAGCCTGCATGCAGCAACGAAGACCCAACCAGCCAAAAATAAATAAATAAATATCACTATCTTTTCATAAAAAAAGGTCATTGTAACCAAAGAGTTTAAAAAAAATAGAATATAATTTTAGGGAGGAAGAAACGTCCTTTAAAGTAGACAGATGTCCATATTTTTCTTATTTCAGCAGGACCTGTGAAAACTCCATCTTGGCAGACTGGGAACCGTGGGCCTGTGGATGGACAACAAGCCTCCCCCAAATGCACCCAAACTCCCGGCCCTGCCCTCCTCTACCGACCCCGCCTCCCACCCAGCCCTGCCTGGAATCGGCAATGCAGAACCCCTTTGGCTTCTCCCACAGACACTGCTGTTCTTGCCCGACGACACATTTGTTCTCTCTCTTCCATTTTGCCGGGAAGGCTCACGCCACCTTGCTCGTCTGGGCTACTCTCGCTCACCTCCGAGGCCCAGCCCAAGCGTGAGCTCATCCAGGAAGCCCTTGGCTGTTGAAGCCTCCCCACAGCCTCCACACACGTACACTCTGCGCTCCATAGCGCGCGGCAAATCTCTTTTTTAGCTCTTCCTGTATTGTGCTGACCCAAGTCCTTAATTTATAGCCCAGATTGCCTCCCCCTGTCCCCATTGTAGGGTCTGCAAGGTCACCCCAGTCATCTAGACTTCAGAAGTACTTCTGCTTCTGCAGAGATGGAAGTTACCACCCTCCCAGCTCTCCTGATTCCTGACCCTTGCCACGCCCCCTTTGCCTATGGCAGCCCACCCCAACCCCCTTAGGGTTTCTGAGCCTACCTGGGGGCTGCCGGTCCCACACTCAGTCTGCATCCTGCTTCCCTGCTGCCTCTTGGGTCCTCACAGCAGCTTTTCCGTCTCCTTCCCACAAGTAACAGCAGAATACCAGGCTTACAGAAGGTTTGAGGGAGAGAAGGATCAGTCTGCAGTCAAGGATCGAACAGGCAGCAGCTTAAAAGTATGTACGAAATAGCAGTGTTCCTTAATTCTACCAACCGTTCTCTGGCTTCAGCTATGGCCCACAGAGAGTGCCCTTAGATGTCTGCCCTGGGATGAGGCTCGTCTCTTCCTGAAGCCCATCAACACGTGCGTATTTTCTTTTCACTCACCAGTCCCCATTCCCGTCATTTCCCTGTGTTTCAGTCTGCATTCCCTCCCCTCACTGAGATCTGGGTTTGTCTTCGGATGTCCAACACTCACGAATGAATAAAAGAATGTGCCCCCCACGGCAGCATACTCCAGCAGCAGGAGCCCTGAAGCCAGTTTCCCCGCATCCTTAGGCAGGGGTGAGCTCCCTCTGCCACCAGGCTCTGTGAGTGGGAAGGGGGCAGTCCAGAAAGCAAGTCCCTGGGGTCGGTGGGATTTGGTTTTTTTGTTTGGGTTAGTGATTTTTTTTTTTTTTTTTTGTCTTAGCGATTTGTCAGCACAACTTCTCTGCTAAGCAGGAGCTTCTGGGGACAGGGACTTACTTATCTTTATCTCTCCAGGATGAAGCATTCAGTAAATGTTTGCTGAACGAATTAAAGAGCTCATGAGAGGAACTAACTGAGCTTAACTAATAGTGAACAAGCAAGAAATATTTGTTGAAGAATAGAACGAATCAGTGGCTTGGTGAATACATCCTAAACTGCTGTACCCTTACTCCACTTACTTCTTAGCAGACTCATCTTCCTGTTTGACTCAGGCAGTTAACCTGACCCCAACTCCTCATGACATTCAGCTTGGCGTGACCTTGGGTTGCATACAGTCTAGTGGCTAAGGACTCAGGCTCTGCAGTCAGATAGATGAAGGTTCAAATATCTGTTGCTTAGGAATTCTACATGACCTTGGGCAGGGCACACAGTTTAAGTCTGAGTTTCCTCCTTTTAAAATTCAGAATGCTAACAGTACTGACTCAAAAGGTTTGCAGAAGGATCAATGGGGATAACCCACCTAGCGTGCGTAGCATAACGCTATAATGCCTAGCACATAGCAAGCGCTCAATAAATGTGAGTGCTGTTATTAATTATTGCCATTGTCTCCTTCTCATTATCATCCCAGGTGTCTGGGCTCAGTGAGAAGGCTCTAAGCCCCTTCCCAGGACAAAGGTTTCACCTCTCTGGAGATTATAGTTACCCCTCTTTGCCAGGTACAGTGGCACTAGGTAGAGATGTTCTGATAATTCCAAGTGGGTGGTCTTTAAGCCTGGTTTGGAGAGTGGGTGGTTTGTTTGAACAACCTAATCTATTTTTTCTCTTTTAACAAAACTTTACAAGAAATGCCAACACACAACAGGATCTAAGAGAAGTGTTAGTGAATGCAACTTCTAGGGTCACTTGCTGGAATTCTGACTCCTTCAGTTACCAGCATGTGAGACTGCCCAAATTATCCAGCTAAGCCTCATTGTTCGCATCTTCATAATGGGCATAATAATGGTACACACAGGGCAGGGCAGTTGCATGAGCTAATGAATATAACAAAGGCACCTGCTGTGCGCTCAGAGGTTAGCATTTATTATATGAGCATCTGATGGTGGAAGAGAGGATAAACCAGCTCCCAACCATGGTTCAGGCGTTTCCACTGGAACCATGTTTTAAAACTCCAGATCTTACTAGTTACACTGTTCTGATTTTGTAGCAGGAAGGGGGACCCCTTCCAGGGCCCGAGAGTGGGCTCTTGTCTAACACTCAGAAATGAATTGTCCGAGGAGACACACATGGTGACAAAGCAAGAGACTTTATTGGGAAGGGGCGCCCGGGCAGAGAGCAGCAGGGTAAGGGAACCCCCAAGAACTGCTCTGCCACGTGGCTCGCAGTCTCGGGTTTCATGGTAATAGGGTTAGTTTCCGGGTTGTCTCTGGACAAGCATTCTGACTCAGGGTCTTTCCTGGTGACGCGCACATGGCTCAGCCAAGCTGGATTCCAGTGAGAAGGATTCTGGGAGGTTGGTAGGACATATAGGCTGGCGTCTTCTCTCTCCTTTTGACCTTTCCAGAATTATTCCAGTTGGCGGTAGCTTGTTAGTTTTGCGTTCCTTACCAGGACCTCCTTTTGTTAAGATAACTCATGCAAGTGGCTAGTATCTTGCCTGGCCAGGGTAGGCAGTTTCAGTCAGTGGTTCCCCTAACAATTTTACATCTGTCTAGATTGGTGCCACGATGCCCAGGAACATTCCAGAATGCCTTTACTCTGACCAAGCTCTTAGTTTTCTCCATGAACCCTCATATGACAGAAAACTGCGTTGGAAAATCTCAGTTCTGCCCTAAGCTGAGGGTCACATCCTTTATCCTTGACTTTAAAAGCTGTATTTATAGATGGGAAGGGAATCGCATCTAAATCATGCAGGCCCTGCCCGTGTCACACTCAGTTTAATTGGACTCACTCTGAAAAGGACGTCCCTGCCTTTTTATTAGTTAATCAAGAAAAATAGAAACCATTATATGGTCCAGGATGCACCCTGAACCCTTTTCAAGGGCAGTAATAACATGTCCTGCCTGAATCAATTTGAACTAAATTGGATTGCTTTGATCTAAAAAATACTGTAACTTTTACAAATGTGTCATTTTTGCAGACATATTTTTTCCAGTTATATAAAGACCACAGATGAGTCACATGTCATTTGTAAACCCAAAAGGAACTAGACTACGGAATAGATATACCTGAAATCCAAACAATATTTATAAAAACCACACCAGGATTTTCTCCAGTAAAAAGAGATGATTTTCAAAAATCAGGAAAAATAAATAAATATTAGCACTATTTCCTAGATGTTTCAGTCTAAAGAGTCAAAGTAATAAGATCCAGGTTTAATCGGTTCCATGGATCCTTGATTAGCTGGAATTCTTCGGGAGTAGCACGTTTTGGTTCATTGGATTTTCTCTACCTTGTAAGAAATTTTTCTAGAACATAGCTTTATCCTTCCCTTCCTCCTTTCTTCCTCTCTCCCTCCTATTTTCTCTCCTTCCTTTCTTAAAAATGAATATAAGGGATAGAATTTAATCTTTCAGATCTTCTGGACAATCATTCTGAACACAAAAATTCCCTGTTCAGTCTTGAAATAAGGAAGCTGGCTTGACTAATTCTCTGGACAATTGAATAGCAAATAAGTTTAAGGTTATTTGACAAATCCCTAGTCTTTTCTCTGTGACATAGTCTTCATTTATTTTCTTTATGGCAGGCAATACTGTCTGAAAGTAAGCAATTCATTTTTGTGTGTGTTTCCTATCTGCCTGGCCCCCTCAAATGTAAATGCCATGGGGCAGGGAGTCTGTCTACTTCTCACCTGAACCTTCAGCATCTCGAGGTGCCTGGCACGAGTCAGCCACTTCATAAGTATTTGTTGGATAATGAATACCTTGGTTTTTATCACCAAAGAGTTGAGTCTAAACGTTTCTCCTTGGTTCTGGCCCAATGACGCCTCGCCAAAATGCCATCCCAAGAAGTCCTTGCTTTTCACCACATGAGGCTCCAAAAACTATATTATAAAGTTGATCGATACAAAGCAAATTCTATTTTCTCAGAAGGAGGGGGAACCTCTTCTGAGGTAAAGGTATTCGATTAGAGAATATCTTAAAAGAACCCATATGTGTACCCAAAATAATAGCTAAAGGACAAAAAACCTCTCTAAACCACTATAAACAGCTACAATATTAAAATGATCTGCTCGATCACTGGTCTTTAAACTGTGCTTCTCAGCCCTGCAGGTTCAGCCCGGGACTTCCTTGAATAGCAGAAGGAGAGTCTCACGAATGGGCCCCCACTCCCTCAACCCTCCCCCGACACCCAACCCTTCGGTTATACTTAAAGAAAGACTTCCGTGGTTAAGGAAGGCTTGAAAACCAGAGTTCTAGATCTAGATTACCATCATCGCTCACTGTACTCCACAGCGCCCCAGTTGATTTCTATTCACTTAGCCATTCAAAAGTATTTCCTGAGTGCCTCCAGTGCACCGGCCTGGAAATGCATCCTCAGATCAAGCAGACAAAGTCTCTGTCTTCGTGGCGCTAGCCTTCCGGTGGGTGAGACTGCCAAAACCAAACCAATAAATACGTGTGCCAGATAACAAGTGGAAAGGAGAGCAAGAAAGCAGGGTAAGGGGTTGGGCAGGGGATGACGAGGGAAGGCCTTACTGATAAGGTAACATTGGAGTCAAGGCATGAAGGAAGTGAGGGCCCAGCTGGTCAACTTTTGTTTTGGCCTCACCACCCGGCTTGCGAGATCTTAGTTCCCCAAACATGGATTGAACCCAGGCCCACAGCAGTGAAAGCACCAAGTCGTAACCACTGGACTGCCAGGGAATTCCCAATTTCTGAGGCAAGGGTGTCCTACCCCGAGGGAAGAGCAAGGGCAAAGGTTTTGAGGCAGAAGTGTGCTTGATGCCTTCAAGAAATAGGAAGGAGGCCCGTGAGGCCACGATGGGGAACAGCAGGGGATAAGTCGGAAGGTCAGGTCAAGCTGGGCATGGCTGGCCTGAGAAACCTACCACCACCTTGGAGATGGAGGGTAATGGCAGCCCCAGACCCATCTACTCTGCCAGCCTCATGGGAACTTCCAGAGAGAAAAAGCATACGGAAAGATGATGATACAAAACCACAAAGATGCCAGAGCTTCTAACCTCTTCCAACCTCACCCCATAAGTTTCACTCCGATTGCTTGGGCTTAAGAAGATCATTGACTGGACCATATCAGTCCATCTAGTGCTCAGAGACCAAACAGAGAGGGAGCCGCAAAGTGCTGTGGCCGGAGGGGTGATCTGGGCAGCAGCATTCAAATCTCAGTCAGACATGCATCCTTTACCTCCCAGACCCCTCTTCTCCACTGAGTGCTAGGCGTTTGCTCACTGCTTCAAAAATAGTCTCATACAGAATCTTCATTGCAACCTTTGCAGGATACCTATCAGTATTGTCATGTTATAGATGGAGAGACTAAGACTCAGAAAGATGAAGGAATTTGCCCAAGGTCAGACGGTGTGAGATGTGAGCTCCAAAGCTCACTCTCGTCCTCCGCCAATGAATTTCCACCCTGGAAAGAGGGTGTGTGGGCAGAGATGAGCAGGAAGTTCTAAGAAGCCCTTCCCACCTGAAGCCAAAAATAACTTCAACCTCTATTTGTCATCCAAGATTATCATTATGAATGCCCTCCATTGAAATACATTATAATTCAGTCACACTCCATGACGTGCCCAGTTCAGTTTACCCGTACACGTTGTCCCCAACTAGCTGTGCATTTACTGGTAGTTTTCCTTCTAGCACTACTTGCTGCAATCTGGGTTTCTCAGCAGCTTCTGGTCTTGTCAGTAGCTTCATGCACTACTGCTGTGAGCTGGCCTGAGGGGGACTCTGCCTTTCCTATGAGTTCCTGAGAGCTTTTAGCTGCTCAAAGACCTTTTCTCTGATTTCAGTGTTCAGAGCTGTACTCTGAATGGCTGGCATCACCAAACACCCAATTTCAGCAAAATAGAGGTACTTCTTCTCAATAGCTTGCTAATCAAATTGAGCTGACATATTGAACTGCATGTTATTTAAACTTTCAATTTTACTTAAAAAATTTTTTATTTTTGGCCATGCCCCACAGCATGTGGGATCTTACCTCCCTGACCAGGGATCGAACCTGCAACCCCTACAGTGGAAGCATAGAGTCTTAGCCTCTGGACTGCCAGGGAAGTTCCTAAATTTTAATTTTAGATTTACAGAAAAGTTGCAAAGCCAATACAGGAAGCTCCCCTGTACTCTTCACCCAGCTTCTCTTAATGTTAACATCTTACATAACCACGGTTCAGTTGTCAAAACTAAGAGATCAACATTGGTTGTGTATGTACTGTTAATACGCTACAGACGTGAATGCTACATTATATATTGGATATTTTCTGGTTTTCTAGAAGATCTCATTTGCACATAATAGTCTAGGAAGCCAATTTCCTCTTGACGCCTCAGCTTGTGAAAAAGTGTTCAATTTCCCCCTACCCCACTGGAAAGTTTACAGCTGTTGCAAATCCAAACTTTTGGTCCTTTTCCTCTTTATTTTATAACTGAATTAAGAGAAATAATAAAATGTACTTACAACAAAACAGCAGCTAAGTACATAATTTCACCTCACTAGTTTGATTTGTGTATCAAGTCCGCAGGTTTGCACCTATGGGTAAATACTACTTACCTAACCAATTATGGAAGAATAGATAATGCTGCATTTATTTTATCCAACCCAGTGAATAAAATCCATCCTGCAATTTCTCTCTTCCTTAGATTCCAGAAAACTTGAATACAGTCGTTGGGTAGTGTGAGTATTTCTAAGGAAAACTGTTAGAGTGGGATGACTTTCCTAGTTCTCTAAAGTGTAACAACCAGACAATACAAACAAACAAACAAAGCTAGAGAGAACAGAAGGAGTGAGAGGGAGAGAGAAAAAGAGGTATTTTGAAATTGTTGAGGCAGAAAAGAAATCAGGAATGAACTTGTAACAAAGTCGGGTGGCAGAACATGGGATAAGAGGAAAACCAGGAGACTTTGCTGTCCTAGGTCAGGTCCCCTGGACACAAATTCTGAGACCGAGATTTGGGAGATCTCAGGAACGGCACCTTGAAGGAAATGAGGTAAGTGGGATTGGGCAAAGGGAGAAATTCGAATGTGATGCGTTGCAGCAGAAGCTTCAGCCTGTCCAGTCCAGCTGAGAGCTCTGGTACTGAGCTAGTCCTTTAGAGTTGTCCCAAATGGATGCCTTGTACCCTCACATCAACCAGTCCTCGGATATGGGCTATCCCCAGGAAGGAGCAAAGCAGTTTGCCCTTCTGAGAGCAATTCCCAGAGATGGACTGAGCCCTGAGTTATCAGATACCAACGTGCCTGACAGCTGGGGGAAGGAGTTTCTTGGCCCTGCCGGGAAATCTGGGTAGCACGCCAGAGCATTGATCACATACGGTATCCTCAACCGGGAGAAGACAATGTTGCAGGAAAGGAGTGGTCAACTGTATGGACTGTATCTGAAAGGTTGACAGTTGAGGATAGAGACGTGCCCAGATGGAGGACTTGGTGACCTGAACCAGAGAATTTTGGTGGAACTGGAAGGATGCAAATCCAGTTGAAGGGACTGAGAAGAGAATGAAGATGAGGAAATGGAGACAGAGTAGAGATCATTCTTTTGAGAATCTTACCAGTCAATAGGAACAGAGAGATTGGGCGTTAAATAGAGAAACACATGGAGTCAAGGGAGGTTTGTTAAGTTGAAAGATACCCAGAACATGTTTGCTGATAAACAAGAGGACATGAACGATGGGGGAAATTGAAATGCAAGAGAGGGAGGGCGTGGTTGCAGGAACCACGTTTTTGAGAAGGTGAGAAGGAGCGGGATGCAGGGCACAATTGGAGGGTGTGGCCTTGGATCAGGGAAGGATACCTCACTCATAGTAGTAACAGGGTGGGCCTCCAGTGAGTACTAGGTGACTTTACCTCCCTGACTGTAGTTGACAGATAGAGGAGACCTATACCAGGCCTAAAGGTAGCCATCAGATTCCCTCTGTCTGGAATTTGGAATAGGGATTAAGAGACAGAGATCGGTTTCTTGAAAGGTGATTTGAACCCAGGAGCTCAGGAGTGGCTATTTTTCATCTACCACGTGTTCTGGGAAGTGGAGAGAGCAAGAAGCAGGTGTTCGTAGAGACAGAAATGAGACAGGTTGCAAATCCAGGATCTGGGACAGAGTCTTATCTACCCTACGGAGCACTGCCTGATATTGATGTGCAGTTAGCCTCAGTCCAGATACCCCAGAAGGCATCCTTGATTTAAGCCAGCCTTCAGCAGAGAGAGTTATTTTGCCACATAACTCAGGCTCTTTCCTGGGACTGTATCATGGATCTTGTACAAAAAGGGTGTTTCCAGTGCCATTCCACGTGTGGGAAAACTGGATGTAAGAAAATCTAAAGCCGTAAGGAACAATTAAAATAAATACGAGCTAGTCTTTCAATAAATAGTATCTAGCCACTCCATTATTATGAAGACTGGATAGAAGCAAAAAAAAACATCAAAATAGGACACGATTCAACACACATTATTATAGCGTTGTAAAAAAGTGCGTTTGAAAATACACCAAAATGGCAACAGTAGTAAAATATCAAGGTTAACGAGATCATGTGTGTTATCTCTTAATTTTCTCACTTTTATTTCTAAAATGTGGCTATATTATACAGATGATTTAAAACAATTCTTTCTCCTGACGCTCAGAGCTGAGCAGTTTCTCGGAGCCCCTCAAGTCATCACAGATCATATACCTCAAAGGAAGGAAAGGGTCAACTTGAGAATTGGGAAGTCATTGTTGACATCAATGGGACGCCCACCTACCGACTGGGGACATGAATGACAGTCCCTCAGTCAAGCCTAGGAGGAGAACAGGGTGACCACTTGAACACGATCAGATCTTGCAGCTTGTTCCCACTGCAGGAATACTGCCACGAAACAGCTGTGAAACAGATAAAGAGGCTGGGCCATGTCCTCCTCCCAGGTGACTGCAAGTGGCCGGCTGCTGGCCAAGCACCACCCTCCCTCAGCCCCTCCCTGGCCGGTCTGTGGAGCATCTTACCTTTCCTCAGCAGCTCTCCTCTTAAAAGCGCCAAGGTTTTGATTAGGAACCCCGCTGCGCACTGACCCTGAACTTCAACTCTGCTAAGTGTCTCCAAATTGTCTTAATGAGGATCCCGCCCCCCCGCCCCACCCCTGGGGTGTGAACCCAGGGCTGGCCTGTGATTCTCCTTGTAGGCGACGTGCAGCGGTCACTGAGTGGTTGCTCAGACCCGCCCTGGGAGGAGAACGGCAATCAGAACTGTGTGTTCCAGGGGCTCGGAACGCTCCTTAGTTCACTGAGCCTGGCTGATGCTTCGGGTGAGAAAGGATTGAAAAGAATAAGTAGTAAAGGGGGATGAGAGATGGGGACCCAAGCTCTCTGCCTGAGCGAGCAGCCGTGCTTCTGCTCTTCCTATTGTTACAAATCCCTCAAGCCACGTGTATTCCTCCAGTTTAATCTCCCAGCTCCCCAAACAGAGGCCAGGAAATATATGTGCTGCTGAAGCGAGCACAGCAGAGGCCAGGAAAGATGGACTGCTATGGGTTTCAGTTCATCAAAGTAGTGAGACACCCACCCCAGAGGCTACAGTATAAATTAGCAACTGGCCTTGTGTTGGTGGACAGTACATAGCTACTGCAGATAGAAGTAAGTTAGCAACAAGTTCTCCCCAGAGGGCAAAGGAATGTGAGAATAATGTGAGAGGAGACCCCCAAGCACAGAGGAGCAGAGCTAGTTATCAAAGATACGGAAATTACTTACTTTATATTAAATATCCATATTTAGTGAGTGACTACTACGTGCAGGCCCTGTGCTAGGTGGTGAGCAAAGCTGAAGCAGTCGGATGGCCCACGTGTCGGATACCCACTGTCAGGGACCTTGGGGTAGTCCCAGGGGAAGGTCTGGGTGGTTCCCTGGCAACACCAGATACAGGCAAAAGGCAGGGGCATCACACCTACTCCTGGGTATATGGTGGAGAAGCCAAACAAGTTAGCTGGGCTTCAGGTCTCTGCTTCAACACCATTGCCTCCCAGAAGCCACTGGGAGCTGACTCCCAGGACCCTAGGTTCCCCTGCTATCCTCAGAATGTAACTGTAGCAGTCATGAGTGTGATTGTGAGGTTAATGGTCTCTTTCCATGAAAACAGGCATGGGGATATCTCTTTTTTTTTTTTTTTGCGGTACGTGGGCCTCTCACTGTTGTGGCCTCTCCCGTTGCAGAGCACAGGCTCTGGACACGCAGGCTCAGCGGCCATGGCTCACGGGCCCAGCTGCTCCGCAGCATGTGGGATCTTCCCGGACCGGGGCACGAACGCGCGTCCCCTGCATCGGCAGGCGGACTCTCAACCACTGCGCCACCAGGGAAGCCCCGGGGATATCTCTTGATGATGAACACTGTGCCCTCGGCCGTGCACGAGTAGGTTCTCTACAAATATTTAGTGAGCAAATATCCTTCACAGCACTCACCACACAGTAAGGGTATAAATCCTTAGGTAATTATTTCTCAACTACCTCGTTCATTGCTACACCTCCAGTCCCTAGCACACAGGGACCTCGTTTATCTTGTCTCCACCAGCATTGGCCTGCACATGGTGGCACCCAATGTTGGTGGCAGAAATAAATGAATGAATTAACAAACATGAATAGAAGGCCACAGATCTAGAGATGGGTAGGAAAAGGGGGATAAAACTGAGAGCTCAGGAGTCAGATATGCCCAAGAATGGACCAGGTGAGCAAAAAGTGAGAATGTCTAGGACTTCTGTCTGAGTGGATGTGGGATGCCCAGATCCTCCTTCCAGGTGTTGACTGGGTGGTGTGTGTGTTTAAGGGAACAGGGGAGGAGATGATAAACTAAGGCCAAGGGCCTCTTCACTCCAGAGGAAAAGCTAAACCACTCACTTCCTCCTCTGCAAAGTAAAAAGCCCAGATCCTTTTCTTTTGTGAGATGGAGACTTGAACTCCCGAAGGTCTGGGAAGCAGGGAAAACGGTTTGGCACCTGCAAGAACAGGTTCACATATAAGGCTGGATGCCAGCACTGCTGGCTGGGAGCGTTTAGTGCATCTTGCTGACTAGTTGTGAGGTCAGCTTGGGGTCTAGTAGGTAGAGACCTGAGCTCGAATCAGCAGGGCTGCCTCTGCTACAGGGGATGCCTCTTCTTCCCAGGTGTGAGAGCCAGCAGGCTCAGGGAAGGGTTCTGGAAGGTGAGGGAGCCAGCAATCCACAACAGGGTGACGAGGGGAAGATGTGGGCCTCCTGGAGAGCTACTCGCCATGTCTTTGCTCTCTCTTTGCTGTAATGTCTCTCCTTGGACCACTTGCCAGGGTTGGCTGCTAAGGCGGGGACTCTCCTGGAAGCTGAGAGACTGCAGAAATAGTGTGAAGATTCAGGAAGCATAAACTGAGTTCCAGATGGGAATTTCTGAACAGTCCTCCCTTTCTGGACCGCCTCCTCCTCTCTCCACTACCATTCTAAAACTTGTTTTCATGGACTATTTTAAATAAAATTCCTTCTTATCCCAATTTCCACTTCCTGCCTTCCTGGGCACCAAAAAAAGGAAGTGGGAGCACTGAATTATTTTAATTTTCTTATTTTATTTATTTATTTATTATTATTATTATTTTTGCGGTATGTGGGCCTCTCACTGCTGTGGCCTCTCCCGTTGCGGAGCACAGGCTCCGGACGCGCAGGCTCAGCGGCCATGGCTCACGGGCCCAGCCGCTCTGCGGCATGTGGGATCTTCCCGGACCGGGTCACGAACCCGTGTCCCCTGCATCGGCAGGCAGACTCTCAACCACTGCGCCACCAGGGAAGCCCAGCACTGTATTTTTAAAGCAGCTGCCCAGTCCCCACCCCAATACACACACACACAGATACACACACACACACACACACACACACACACCCCTCTAAAACACTCTATCCATTTTTAGCAGATAAACAGGGAAAGGAAAATGCAGACTTTTGCAATAACCTAGCTTATTGCCTGGTCAATCCATTTGGATGGGGACCGATAGATTTTAAAATAGGGCTTCATATTTTAAGCTGGCTGCTCTGTGATTGACTCAATCTTGCTGCAAAATCAGGCTCTTGTCAAAAGTACTTTGCAGGGCTTCTTGGAGGTTAGAGGCGGCATACCCTGTACACAGCTTATCTAGGGCTAGTTTTTTACTTATCTGTGCTAATTTTACCACTCTTTGAGGGGACACACTAAAATTTTCCCTTTTGTGTGTCTGTGTATATGTCGGATTATTCTTCTATTTAGTACTTCCATCCAATTCATCCAAGAAAGTTTTCTAGATACATTGACTTTACTTATTTTTTAATTCAAGTGTCACAAATTTTGGATATCTGTAAGTTGCTCTGAGTTGATTTAAGCCATTGTCTAATTTGACCTCAATCATAACAACAACAAAAGCGTATTCTATACAAATTTTTTAGTGTTTCACAGACGCAAATAGTTTATATGATCATTTGAATAAAGTGTTCACAGTCACGTTTTCATTTAAATATTGAGGTGTAAAATTTCCGGGCACGAGTAAAGAGTGGTCCCCAAACTTGTAACTCTTTAAAATGATCTCATTCTGCTAATAAATACAAGCCAGCATGTGTGTTTACTTTTTGGGGGGCAGTGCACAGGGGTGGGATTGACCCAGACTGTGAGCCAGCAGACGCACGCTGTGGTCCTGAGCTGCCCCTCACCCATCAGCTGTGTAAGTGTGGGTCAGTCACTTTGTCTTTCTGGCCACTCTTTCCTTCTGTGGCACCCAGGGCAATTGGACTTGATGGTTTCTAACCGCTCCCCTACACCCCCAGTTCTGAAATGTCATGTTTCGATATTAAGGAGGAAACTTAGAATCATCTAGTCCGAGGCCAAACCTGGCCCACTGCTTGATTTTATACATCCCACAAGCTAGGAATGGCTTTTACATGGTTGGTAAAATAGTATCACATGAAAAGCAAAAAGTTACATGCAGTTTTAATGTCAGTGGCCATACATAGTTTTATTGGCAGACAGCCATGCTCACTTATTTATGTACTGTCTGCGGCTGCTTTCCCACTACAATGGCAGAGTTGAGTAGTTGCTATAGAGACATCATGGCCCACAAGCCGAAAATACTTATTATCTGGCCCTTTGCAGAAAAAGGTTTCTGGCCCTGATCTAGTCCAACTCTTTGACAGACGAGGAAATTAAAGCTTGGCCAAGTCCTGGTCCAAAAAGACAAAACACTGTTATAGAAAGAAAGCAAATGGCCATTTTGAAGCCTCCAAAGGGACAAAAACGATGAACGATAAACAAAAGGTTAAGGACGGAAAAGGAATTTCTTCCTCAGATGACAAAGGATAAGGCCTTATATAAGAGATGAGGACAAAGAAATTGTGAAACCCTTGGGGCAGGCTGCACTCATTTGTATGGAAGGACTGCTGTTTTCTTAATCTGGAATCAAATTAAGAGGACTTGATGATGCGGGAGGTGAGCAGAGAACAACAGAAAGGTTCAAGATTCTCCATGCTGATAAGACTCCAGGAAACTTACATCCAAGCACGCTGCAGGAAATGGAGGTTGACATTAGAAATGCTTTAGGGGCCCTTTTCAAAAGTGTAGGAGGTCTGGAAGGGGTGAGGCAATGCTGCTGTGACCGGGGAAAGGAAGCCTGGGACAGATTGGGATGTTCAGTCAAATGGAGGCCTAGTGCTGGGAAATCCCAAAGCCCTTTAGATCACAGACTCGACTTAGAACACCCAGCATAGTTCTGAGAGCTTTGGCCCTTACTAGTGACAGGCTCACATCCCACCAGGGTGGTAAATAGGGGCAAAGCGTGGAGCTGGCCACATAATGATTTTAGAAGGTTTAAACAAAGTTCCATGGTAGGGGGTGGGGAGAAGGGTGTCAAGCTCATCATCCTTCGATTCACATAGGAGCATCGCTTGGGAAATTACTGGGGGTGGGCAATAAATATTTCAAGCCCAAGAGAGATGAAACTGCCCCAAGATCTGTACCACTGGTGATCAACCAGGAACCAAACATTACTCCCGTGGGAAAGGCCCTAAGCCATTAAAATAGGTAATTGAACTTACCCAACAGATAGGATTTACCCTGGAAATTCAAATTATTGGCAACACCGCGTGTGTTCCCCTGGGTCAGTGAGTTGGAAGGGCGGTCTCGAATTTCACTTGGTGGTTAATGGCATGAGCTCATGAGTCAGGCTGCCCAGGGTTGCATCCAACATCTACTGCTTGAATTCCTTGGGCAACTTACCGAACCTCTCAAGTCTCATTGTCTTCTTCTGTAATAATAACTTTATTTTGATTTTTAAAATTTATTTATTTTATTTTTGGCTGCGTTGGGTCTTCATTGCTGCACACAGGCTTTCTGTAGTTGCGGCGAGCAGAGGCTACTCTTTGTTGCGGAGCATGGGCTCTAGGCACGCCAGCTTCAGTAGTTGTGGCACCCGGGCGTAATTGCTCCACGTCATGTGGGATCTTCCCAGACCAGAGTTCGAACCCATGTCCCCTGCATTGGCAGGTGGATTCTTTTTTTTTAATATTTTATTTTTTATTTTTTTTTTTAACATCTTTATTGGGGTATAATTGCTTTACAATGGTGTGTTAGTTTCTGCTTTATAACAAAGTGAATCAGTCATACATAAACATATGTTCCCATATGTCTTCCCTGTTGCGTCTCCCTCCCTCCCACCGGCAGGTGGATTCTTAACCACTGTGCCACCAGGGAAGTCCGATAATAACAATAATTTTAAAAAGAATGATAATAATAGTACAGCTATGGGAGGCTGTGAGTATTTAAATGAGATTATTGATAGACAGTGCTTGGGAGAGCTGAGCATTCGTGAGTGTTTATTAAATGCCCCCGCCCATCGTTGGCTGCATTGTCAAGCATATTAACTATATCATTAACTATCCATTAACTATTAACTATTTGAGTGCAAATAGTTCTGGGTTGGACTTCCAGCTTCACCACTGAGTAGCCTTGAAAACATGAGCAAATTACTTCAACTCACTGAGCTTCTGTTTTCTTATTTGTAAAATAGTGATAATAATACTACTTACCTTAAGGGGCTGCCGTGAGGATTTAGTGAGAAAATATACTTAAATTGCTTGGGAGAGTTTCTGGTACTTAGATATTATCATCATCTTCTTCATTATTATTATTCATTGGTTCCCTAATATCCAAATATATTCTGAAGACAAGCCAAAACAGTAAGCCTGATAAGAGGCATACTTGTGGCATAGACACATATAAAGAATTTTCACATATAAAGAATTTTCACGTGATTTGATCAAGTGGTGGTGAAATGGGTTTGGATTGTCATGAAATTCCTCCGATGAGCTGGGGAGACCAGGTGCAGGCTCAAGGGAGGCTGTGGAGATGCTCCCCGTGGGCGCCCCCCACCGGCCGGGACCTCCTCCTGCCCCAAAGCCCTCCGTGCTGAGCCCAGGGGCAGGGTGTGTTTGGCTCCTTTGATTTCCTCCTTGAATCTTTCTTCTTGTCTTCCCACCTCTTTTCTGCCAAATTCCATGGTTCTTGTTTCCTGTCAGGCTTCTCAACATTTGGAACATGTGGCTACAATACCGCCTCGTGTTCCAGGTAAAATTAAACGCCTGACTCATCCTCTATCAGCAAGAAGATAGAAATGATGGCCTCTGGAGAGGAAAGGGCTCTTTAATAGCTGGCCCAATCTCTCTTCTTAGTTTGCTGAGTCCAGACTTCGTTTCCTACCATTAAGAGATTGGTTTGCTTATCTGATATTCTGCAGGTTAAATTACCGGGCATCCACGGTGATGGGGCTTGACAAACCTGCTTTTCCTATTGCTTGCTACCCACACCCTTTCACTTCTGCTAACTCCTTCACAATGAACAGAAGGGAGCCTATCTGCTGATCAGGAATTACAAGAACATGTGTTATAGATATCAGCGGGGTACTGCTTAGCATAAAATGTGATAAGGCCGAGGTGTTGCTTCCGCTCAAGTTCTTAAGAACTGAGGGTCTCTTCTCCCAAATAAGCCGGATTGGAAGCCTTGTCTTTCCTTCCACTTTCCCACATGCCCATATGGGGGCCGCTGGGGAGTAAATAACACATGTGACTCAAGCTCTTGTGTTCATACGTTCCTTCTTGTGAACCTATGGGGTCCATGGGATCGCTTCATCCAGCCTTTTCCTTCTGCTGATAAGGAAGCCATGACATATGGTGACAGCTGGATTCTAGCTGAGCTGAGACCAGAGCCCAGGTCTCCTGACTCTCAGGCCATTACCCTTTCCTCCTTACAGCTCTGCTTGCCATCCCTGCTCGTGGCTGGAGCGGATTCTCCATGGTGCATTTTCTGATTGTTCTGGGCAGCCAGGACTCATTCGGGAGGAGCCCGACCTGTCTTCTCACCCTGGTGTCCTAGCTATTGTTTGGCCTTCTCTGTGCAAGCCATCCTCTGCAGACCTAAAGATTTCCCCCAGTGGCTTGTGGTCAGGACAGATGCTTATTTGGGTGAGGAATTGGGCTGCCTGAATATGACTGGCAGAAGGCTTTACGGTGAGGAACAAGGAGTCACTGCAGGTTTTTTCAGCTTGGGTAGGGCCCACAGCCCAAGTCCCAGTAGGAAGGCTGACTCTGAACCTGGTCAGAAACCAAGCAAGCCACCAGGCCTGAGGCCTACCTGCCACCCTTCCTCTCCATCAGCCAGAGTCCGGCAAGGCCAGTCTGAGGAGTGACCTGACACCTTTGACCCATGGTTGTGGTAGGTTGAGTCAAGGGGTGATGATCAGCATTGTGTCCCAGGAAACACTGATACTGGGCCTCAACGATTTGTACAAAGTGGGTGACCAAAGACAGGACGCCTGGGGTCAACGCTGGGAATCAAAGCACAAAAGGCTGTCAGAAAACCAGACAAGAGCTCCTGGAGAATGTTTGTTTGAGCAGGATTGTCCTTTCTAGGCCAAGACAACTTGGCATCTCACTTCCTCTTCCCTACAGTTCTCTGAGGGGGATGTTATTCTCCCCATTGTAAAGGTCAGAAAACTGAGACTTGGAGAAGTTATTTGCCAAAGTCAGGAAGCTAGTAAGTGTCAGAGTCAAGACTAGAACCCAGGTCTTCTGATTCCAAAGCTCTTCTTCTGTCCACGTCACCTTTTAGAGAAGTCCCCCTCCATTCACCAGAGAACTCTGATTGCCATGTGTGGTGTGGCATTCGTAATCATGTAATCAAACATGCAGTCCTGGATGGGTGTCCCTGACGGCGCTGTCCAACTCAAAATACATTGATTTCCTTTGTCACGGTGGTACTCAAATGGTGCCCTGAGAAGGTCGCCTCACAGGGACTTGAGTGGGGACAGAAAAGGAGGATGGGATGGGCACAGGTCACCTGCTGTCTGCACTCAGCCCCAAGTCCTCTCTCCACCATCCCTTCAATCAGAGCTGCTCCATTTCCATGGGTTAGGATCCCGTGTTTGAAAAAGGTTTCAACAACCTCTGTTCTTTCAGATGATCCAGCTTCTGGTTCAAAATTTCCATGAGAGGAAACTCACAAATTAGGTGGACTTCAGGGTCTTCCAGAGCTGAGCAAATGAGGATGTCCGGGAAGTGACCATGACATTGTCTTGTGGGTTGAAGAGCCCTGCAACACCAACAGAAGTGTGATGCTGCGAAGCGAGCACAGCCACAGGAGTTAACAGCTGCCTTAGAATTTCCTCACATTCATTCGTTCACTTGAGAATATTTAAATTAGAACCATCTACATCTGGTCCAGCAATCTGACTTTCGCAGAGGCCCAAGTAGACACTGTTGTGGGACAAACAGGACAATCTCTCCAATGTCACCCTCGAAAGACCAGAGAAGAGCACCCTCAAATCCCAGACAGTGATCTGTCAGGCATGAACTTAGCTAAACTTTTTAATAGTGATGTTATTCATGTTTTTGGCTGTCATCACTTCTTGACCGAACAAACTCAGTAAATTGCTCCCACCTATGCAATTCCTTCCCTGTCCTATATTTATGTCCCTCACTTTCCAGGGGTAACTCTAGGTGTCGTGAGCTGGGAAACAAGCTCAACCTGATGTGCCTGAAGCACCAGTTGAACAAATAATTCTTGAACTGACCGTTCTGACCAATGACATCATTGCAAATGCACACTGGCTCAGGTTTTCAGTCCCTTAAAACCCTTCCTCTCACCAGTGTTCTGAAACCTTAGGCACGCGAAGTCGTTTTTCTATTCCTTAGACAACTGAGCATCTGGAGTATTTCTGAGCAACCGGAGTAGGGGGTGTTGACTGTTCCCCCCTCTTTGACCTGGGTTCCTTCACATATTCTCACCTTTATCAGTCTAGCCAACCCCATGCACATTTAGAGAAATGCAAACCATCTGTTATCTTTCCATATTCTGAGGCCAGAAAATCTCATTTTGACCATCTCTGTACAAGCTGTTGGCAATTCCGGAACCTCTTTGATGCCCTTTAATATCTTCTACTGGAGAGTACCTCAGTTGACAGACATCATGAAGGAATAAGGGCAGAGTTTTGGATGAAGGAGCCCAGATAACTAAGAGTATAACTCTTTAAGCCCCAAAGAGTTTTAAACTTTGTAACCATTGCAACCCAAATTTCTCCATATAGATAAACACAGGCCTGGGGTTAAACATCTGGTCTCACAGACTGTAACAAATGATATTTCTCTGTGCTGGCCTCATCTGCTGGTACGAGGCCATGGTGACCATGAAGATGAGCTGCTTAGACTTCTTTCCATGGGAGTATGATTGTCGGAAGGCGCCAACGCTGCCCCTCTGTGTCTACTGTCATGTATGTACCATGGCTGTGTTTCCCATGGGCTGCTCCCAGTCAGTGACTGAGCAGGATGGGGTTCCTGAGCATGGCACGACATGGGACTCCTCAACCAGGAGATGTTGGCTCAAGGACTCCCCATCAGCCTGGCTGAAACCATCTGAGAACCGGCCTGAAATCTGAGACTCTTCCTACTTCACAGGGGTCAGACATGCACCATGGTGTGAAGGCTTTTCCCACCTTCCCCGACTCCTCCTTTTTTCCCTTCACAGGCATTGCCGTCAAGGAATTCCTTGCACATTTAATTTTGACAGGACGTCTGCTTCTTTGAGAACCTGAACTAACACAGGAACCACTGTTCTGCTCTCCTTCAGAGTCCACTCCACCCACTCCCAGATGTTTCCAGGAGGCATCTCACATGTAGAAGGCTGAGAGGTGCAGGCAACGGTATTTTGAGAGGCTTGAGGAGTTAAAGGAATAAAAATTGGAGTATAAGGATGATTGAAAAAGAGAGCCTCTAGTAAACTTCCAATGCATTGGTTTCAGATCCTGAAGGGCTACACTTGCACAGCGAATATGGAAATAGATGAGTCTTCACATAGAACACAGTTTCCAATCACCTCCAGCCCTGAAATGGGATTAGGTTGATCCTTGATTGTTAGAACTTAAACTATCTCCTAGAAACAGATATAAATTCTCTCTGAGGAAAGATGGCATTCCTTTTCTCTTTTTAAATTGATTAAATTTATTTATTTTTGGCTGCATTGGGTCTTCGTTCCTGCACGCAGGCTTTCTCTACTTGCGGCGAGCAGGGGCTACTCTTTGTTGCGGTGCACAGGTTTCTCACTGTGGTGTCTTCTCTTGTTGTGGAGCACGGGCTCTAGGCCCGTGGGCTTCAGTAGTTGTGGCATGAGGGCTCAGTAGTTGTGGCTCATGGGCTCTAGAGTGCAGGCTCTGTAGTTGTGGCGCATGGGCTTAGTTGCTCTGCGGCATGTGGGATCTTCCCAGACAAGGGCTTGAACCCATGTCCCCTGCATTGGCAGGCAGATTCTTACCCACTGTGCCACCAGGGAAGCCCAAGACAGCATTCTTGTAGGACTTAAATTATCCTATAATTTTGCAACTACAATGTCTGAAATTCAACAAAAGATAACCAAGCACACAATGAGACCAGATAACATTACTAAAATCCATGGAAAACATGAGACAATAGAAACAGAGCCAGAGGAGATACAGGAAATGGAGTTGCTGCAGATTTTAAGATAAGTGTTCTGACTATATTCAAAGAGATCAAATACAAGACTGAGAATTTTGTAGAGAAAAATGGGTGGCAGGCATAACATTTGCTCTGGGATAGAGGTAAACAGGGTAGACTCCCCTACCTACCTTCGAAGATTCTTCCCTGATACCCCAGGTAGTCAAGACGCTTCTTCCTCCCTCTGGCTCCCATATGGGAATGGCTTTTGTTTTGTTTTGTTAGCTGCCCTTAATCCACTTCCTATTCTTCAGTCTCCCCCAATTTTCTTTTGGATATAGCCTGGTGGGATTGTTATCAGCTGTTCTCTTCCAGCCAAGGGAACAGCATATGACCCAGGCTAGACCAAGCAGACCCTCGCTCTCCCGTGTGGAAATTGACTCTTGAACTGAATGACCAAGATAAAAAATGGTTGTTTTGTCCAGCAGCTCCTGCCTGGTGACCACCCCTCCCACTCTCCCATCCCCCCACCTCCCCATCCCCCCACCTCCCCATCCCCCCACCTCCCCACCCTCAGAGCTGATGGGTGCTACCTATTTTCACCCCTGGTCTCTATGTGGGGCTCTCCACATTCTTTCCATAAGTCCCTTTTTTTGCTTAATTGTGCCAGTGTCAGTTTCTGCTGCTTGCAAACAAAGAACCCCGATGTAGCCCCTACTTTAGTTTTAATCACTTAAAAAGTGTTTATTGAGCACGTACTATGTGTCAGGCACCCCCCCCCCCCACCAACTAGACATGGGGGATGACACAGTAAAAAAAAGAATATCTGCCTTCCTGAGGCTCTCAGTAAAATGGGAAAGAAAACATTGAATAAATAGTCCCCCAACAGGCCATAGAGTGACAAGTGTGACAAAGGTCAAATTCAGGATATTAAGCAAGTGTGTCTCTAGGATCTTAATTTAGGTTGGGCCCAAGGAGACAGCATAAAGGATGACACATGTAAGCAGAGACCTAAAGACTGAGTGAAGAACATTCCAGGCACAAGGGACAACCTCTGTAAAGGAAGACCTGAGGCAGGAAGTAGGGTTGCCTGTCTTGAGCTGACCTTGGCCTTTGCTCCTTTATCTGGTGGGACTTGACCAGGCCCATTCCAGCCTCTTCCTGGTCTGCCACCACCTGGGGCAATAGTCTTGGTGCAGGAACTCAGCTCTCTTTCTCCAGGAGCTCCCTGCCCTTTATACTAAGGCTCAAGGCAACAAGTCAAGTTGGTCACCTCCAGTGAATGTTAGCAATGTGAGAGGTGTGGTGAACGCTGAGCTGCGCCTCCCTGACCCCCGCCCCCCCTTCATGACTGAAGGACTCACTCCCCACCCCTGCTGTGAGTGCCGCAGGCAGACAACCTTCAGCTGTCAGTCTCACTTCAAAAGCAGGCAGGTCTGGGGCACCATCCCATGTTCAGAACTCTTAAGACTTCTTTGAGACTACATTGTCTCAGCTCCTCCCTCTGCCCAATGCTGCTTCCTCCCCTCCACTTCTACAGGCTCTGGTCCCAAAAGTGTTCCGTATAACCCTCCTGCATGCTAATCGTCATCTCAGGGTCTGCTTCCTAGGAACCCACCTTGCAACAGATGGAAGGCACCAGAATCAAGGGTGAGAAGACTGTGTTTGAGCCTGTCCCATCCTTACCGTGTTATCTTGGACCAGCCTCAGTACTTACCACTGCGGTTGGTACCGAGCGCCATGCCTATCACACAGAAGGCAGGTCCACAGTAAGTGTTTGTTGATTCAGACAGTGTATGGAACTTTCTCTGTAAATGTTTTTAAAACCCACACAATTGTCAATCATTATTATTTAGAGTTGGAAAGGGAAAAAAACATAAGACAACTCTAGTGAAAAATGAACTTATATGCGGAATCCAAAAATTTTACAAAGCAATCTACATACGAAACAGACTCACAGACATAGACAACAAACTTCTGATTACCAAAGGGGAAAGGGAGGGGGTTGGGAGGGTTAAATTAGGAGCATGGGATTCACAGACACAAAATACCCCAGCAACAAGGAGTTACTGTATAGCACAGAGAGCTATATTCAATATCGTGGAATAACCTATACTGGAAAAAATCTGAAAAAATATATGTATATACAACCGAATCACTTTGCTGTGCACCTGAAACTAATACAGTATTGTAAGTCAACTATACGTCAATTAAAAACAAATGTGAAAGAGAGCACTAGATTAAAAGCTGGAGATCCTGGAGCAGGGAGAGTGGGGAAGAAAAAGCCACAGCTGTCCAGAGGAGACATAATGAAGACGAGAAGGAGATCCAGCACTCAGAAAAATGAAAACTGGGACAGGTCAGAGGCACAGAAACCAAAGGGTGAACAAGTGCACAAAAATGTTAAGTGATGACATAAAGCTTCAGATTCCAGAGCAACGTTCTCATTCTCTCTTCCAGAAATGATCCACTGGTCCACAGCAGTCTACTCAGGAAACAGGGAGGGTGCAGGAACATATCTGTCTCTTTCGCCACTGTGGACCCAGGGCTTAAGAAGCTCTTGGTACCCACTGGCACCTGACAACTAGTTATTGTTGAATAAGTCTTAGGGGATTGAAAATAAAGTTGGTAATTTATTGTCACTAATGAAATAGTATGTTAGAAAAATCTGTCTGCCACACACACACACCTATGTACCCCATTCTATCCATTCGATCTAGCCGAGTTGCTGAGTATAAACAAAGCTGTTTCCTAGTATATCAGAAGCTGTTTTCCCTATGCACCAGCCCTGGAAGGGAACCCTTGAGCCCCTCCTTACACTTTTTTAAGGCCTCTGTACCTCTTTTTTTTTTTTTTTTTTTTGCGGAACGCGGGCCTCTCACCGTTGCGGCCTCTCCCGTTGCGGAGCACAGGCTCCGGACGCACAGGCTCAGCGGCCATGGCTCACGGGCCCAGCCGCCCCGCGGCATGTGGGATCCTCTTGGACCGGGGCACGAACCCGTGTCCCCTGCATCGGCAGGCGGACTCTCAACCACTGAGCCACCAGGGAAGCCCCATCTCTGTACCTCTTTTGATAATTCTTTAAAGAGTATGTAAATGAACCACCAATAAGATGACGCACTTCTCAATTTAGTCGGGAAAGGGTAAACACATGTTATAGAATATAGATGAGAGATCTGAAGACACATTTTGAAGGGTGTGCTAACAGGATATTGGAGGCCGTAGGATTGTTTCAAAATAAAACAGTCCCCCTTTGAAGTGAGAATACGTAAAAGCAAGTTATGACCTTTAAGGATTTGGACCTTCTATCTGAGTGGAGACTGTGAATCCACGTGCCCAGTTGGATGGGTGATCACAATGTAATCTCCCCTTCCCACTACAACCTAACTGTGGTGGCCTGTCATTTTACTAGACGTGACTGTGACATTGGTGCGTCATTGCACAATGATTTGTCTTATCTCCCCACTGGAATGTGAACTTTTTGAGGGTAAAGACTTTTTCTTTCATCTCTGATTCCCTAGCATATTGCAGATGACCTGTTGCGTGGGAGACATTGAAAGCATATTGAAGGAAGGGAGAAGAGGAAAGGGATGAGGGAAGGAGAGGGGAAGGGGTCCGGTAAGACTCCAGGAACTCATTCAGAGTTGTTGAAACACTCAACTCCTGCTGACCTTCAGGTATTATAGCTTTCTGACTCCTGGAGTCCTGGGGCATAGTGAGAAATACAGACAATTGGAAACAGGAAACTGTTTTGTGAGGAGCTCTACCACTTAAAGCATGTGTGTCAATAGAGGAGGCATTTAATCTCCAAGCCTCAGTATCCCCTTCTGTAAATTGGGAATTATTATTTCTCCTTAAAGAAATCTTGAGTAAGTGAAATAATATATGTGACACCATTCAACAATCTATTAAGTGCCACGTAATTGTTACTTGTAAGTATTATTACTTGGGAATCAGAACCATCTTCAACTGAACCCTCTCATCTGTTTTATTTGGCAAAACATTGTACTTTGAGAGAGTATTTTGAAGGAGGGGGAAAGGTCTCATCTTTCCTTCTTATTTTCAGGATTTTGCTAATGCATTTAATAGTTGCATTGGACGGCTGTCGTTTTTAAAAAACCATCTGGGGGCAACAGTGATTCCAAAGATTGACCAGTGATCTCCAGTTGAATCAGAATCACTTAAGAACTTTATAGGCACATCCCTGCTGGCACAGTGGTTAAGAATCTGCCTGCTAATGCAGGGCACAAGGGTTCAAGTCCTGGTCCGGGAGAATTCCACATGCTGTGGAGCAACTAAGCCCGTGCACCACAGCTGCTGAGCCTGCACTCTAGAACCTGCGAGCCACAACTACTGAGCCCGTGCGCCACAACTACTGAAGCTTGCGCGCCTAGAGCCTGTGCTCCGCAACAACTGAAGCCACTGCAATGAGAAGCCCGCGCACCGCAATGAAGAGTAGCCCCTGTTTGCCATAACTAGAGAAAGCCCGTGTGCAGCAGTGAAGACCCAACGCAGCTGAAAATAAATTTATTTTTTTAAAAAAAGAACTTTATAAAATACAGATTCCCAAGTCCCAACCCCAATCAAGTCAATTCAATTGTTCTAGAGTGGGGATGGGAATTCTGTAGTTTGAAAAGCTGCCCAGGTGAGTCTGACGAGCAGCCAGGTCAGGAATTCTGGACAGGCTTCTTTTTTCCATTTAAAACTGTCAGAAGACCTTCAAGGTCAGGCCTGAGAGCTTATGAATATGACCCTTATTGCTGGCTGATTGCCTGGAAAATTCTACGAGGGTTCATGGCATGAGACTTTGTTATTTGAAACTAATAATGTTATAGTAGAAATGCTAGCATGAGCGTGACATTTCCGTAACAAATTCACAAGTAGGCATTTGGACCTAAAATCCAAGCTCTGGGGTTGGAGTGGGAGATAGGGAGCTTAGGAGGGCTTAGAAAAAGCATTTCAGTTGCTTCTGTAGTATTTCCTCAGCTTCAGGAGGAAATGGCATAACACATACTTCCCTCCATTTCCCAAGGATGTTTTGATCTGAAAACTAATGTGAAAAATGGATGGTGCCTTGGACTTCTTGGAAAGACTCATGTGCATTAACATCTGTTTGTTCAGGGACATATTTCTCTCCAGGGTTACTATCCATCACAAATCTTGTAAAAAAAAAAATGCTCTGTTCAAATTCTCATACTTGGCTGGTGGGAATGCAAACTGGTATAACCACTTTGAAAAACTATTTAGTAGTACCTAGTAAAACTGAACATTTGCATAACCTGTTTCACTCCTATACGTATACCAAAGAGAAATGCAAACATATGTTTATCAAAAGACATGTATTAGAAAGGTCATAGTCTCCCTGATAATAGCTCGAAACTGTGAACTACCCCAATGACCATCCACAGTAGAACGGATAAGTAAATCACTGTTCACACAACAGAGTCCAATATAGCAAGGAAAATGAATTATTTACAAGTACATGCAAAATTAGATGAATTTCAGATTCATGAGTTTAAATGAAAAAAGCTAGACTTCAATGCAAAGTTAAAATCAACCCCAAGGATTTATAGCCGAAGTATAGTTGATGATGTTCACTAAGGGAAACTGACATTTATTTCCAAAAGGACCCCTTTCTTTTCAAAGATGCCCACACACTGGGAAGAGCCCACGCACTGCAAGCCCTGAACATTCCTTTCCCAGTTGACCATTTTGGTTGACTTTAGAGATGTCTGACCAATAAAGTGCTTGAAACAAGATAAGCCCATAAGGCATATTTTACAAAAGCTTATGAGTTGATAATTCAGCGATGCCTTCCAAAACGAAGGAAAATGTTTCCTCCATGTTCAGAGTAACTTTCTTTTTCACCTCAAAACCCACCTTGAACAGAGCTCAGAAAGAGGTGCTGTTTAACTGGACAGCTGAGACAGGTGTTCAGAAACTACCATGGAAAAAAAAAGTCACATTTCAAAGCATTTGAAAAAAGCCTTGCCATATTTTTGTGTAAATGCTTTTTAAAATTCCTTCTCAAAATGTCTTCTCTTTTTACAAAAATGATGTGTGTTCATTTTTAAGTCAATTGGTACAGGACACTACAAAGCAAAAGTCAATATATTAAATAAAAATCACCCACGTCACCTCCCCAAGTAACTATTATTAGCATTAAGTGACTATCATTCCAACAAGTCTCTAGGCAGAGGTAGGAATTATTTTGTAAACACGGGTGCAAACTTTAAAAATAAATGACAAAGGAACATTGCTTGGGAAATCTCTGTTCATCTCTGTGGTGGAGGAGAGAGAGGAACTTGTGCTTTCAGAGGTTGTAAAAGAGCCTCTTTCTGGTCCTTCCCCTGATGAGATGAGTGCTCTGATAACGAAATAGTTGGAATTCTAAGGAAAATAGTGCCTTTTCGATCAAACAGTTGGCCTAACTCAGAGGTGGGAGGAGTGATGGAAAGGAGGGAAACAGCCTCTAGTTCCCCTTGGGGACTTTCTGAAAGAAAGGGCCGAGGTGTAGACCATCACAGAGCAAAGAAGGGAAGAGGAGGTTTGACTCTGAGTTACGGCCAAAGCAATAAACTGCCAGGGGGCCTGAGGGGAACTTCAGATGACTGGGAGAATGAAGACTTGGAGGTTTTGAAAAATGATCCTGAATGCGATCAAAGAAAAGAAACAGAATAAAATAGTGTGTCATTGGTCTGACTGCTTTCACGCAAAATGACTTCAGCTTCTTCTATCATTTTTAAGAGATGTCTTGGGGCTTCCCTGGTGGTGCAGTGGTTGAGAGTCCGCCTGCCGATGCAGGGGACGTGGGTTCGTGCCCCGGTCCGGGAAGGTCCCACATGCCGCGGAGCGGCTGCGCCCGCGAGCCATGGCTGCTGAGCCTGCGCGTCCGGAGCCTGTGCTCCGCAACGGGAGAGGCCACAACAGTGAGAGGCCCGCGTACCGCAAAAAAAAAAAAAAAAAAGAGATGTCTTGGAAGCGCAGATTAAATGTGCTAATTCTTAGACATCATCTGTTTACAAGTAAACTGAGCACAAAAATAAAATTCCGATGTGTTGCATGGATCCTTCTCCAATTGGGTTGAGCAAAATTTTCACAAGATGAGGATCCTTTTAACTGAGGGGATGGGGGAGAGTAAGGTGCAAATCCTGCCTTTCCAGCAATCTGAGATGCTGCCCATCGAACCCTGGGGACTGAATTTATCCCCTACTGGCCTAAGGTGTCAAGGACACTCTGAGATTGAGAAGGAAAAAGTTCTCTCCTGCCCAGAAGTTTTTCAAGTGTAAGGGTTTACAATTTGCAGCCATTAGAGCAAAAAGAACTTGCAACTTCGTTTTCATACCAAAATCTCAAGTTGATGTCCAACTTTGGTACTGTTCTCACTGGTTAATGATAGAGCAGACCCAAGCCGCTGAGAGCCCACCGTCCCTGAACATGTGTGTGCCCTGCACGGTCCATGAGCTTCACATGTCTTAGCCCAAGTAGCTCATAACTCTCTAAGGCAGGCACTACATTAAGTCCCCTACATACGAACAAATTCTGTTCAGAGAGTGCGTTCGTAAGTCCAACAAAGTTAGCCTAGGTACCCAAATAACACAATCGGCTATATAGTACTACTGTAATAGGTTTATAATACTTTTCACATAAATAATACATAAAAAACAAACACAAAAAATAAACATTTTTAATCTTACAGTACAGTACCTTGAAAAGTACAGCAGTACAGTACAACAGCTGGCATACAGGGGCTGGCATCGAGTGAACAGGCAAGAAGAGTTACTGACTGGAGGAGGGAGAGGAGGTGGGAGACGGTAGAGCTGAAGGATCCTCAGCAAGGGGAGACGGAGGGCAGGCTGCAATCTCACTCAGGCCTGATGTTGATGGAATGCACGTTTGGATCTTCGAAAGCTAGCAACTTGAAGGTTCGTATGTAGGGGACTTACTGTGTTACTATCCCCATTTTACAGGTGAGGAAATGGAGGCAAAGAGAAGTTAGGCTACTTGCCCAAGGTCACAGAGCTAGTGTGTGAGACTCCGAAGTAGACACTGAGCAAAGGGCCTGGTTCCAAAGACCTGACTCGTGAACACTGAGGGCGATTAAAGTTAGGAGAGAGACCACATTTCCTTAGGACCAATCCGACGTCCCCACTGTAAGCTCTCCAGTTATTTCAAGTGGCTTTGGAGTCGCCAAATCCCACAGGACACTCCCCCTCACCCCCCGAGGTTTATCATATCGGGTGTTGGCCTCCTGACCTTGCACCACAGCGTGACCTCAGCTCCTCCGCAGGAAGTGAGAGGTGAACGCGTGCGGGAGTGTATATACCTGTATGTGTGTGTGTGCATGTGTGCGAGTGTGCGTGAATCACGTATGTGTGTGAATGAGTGCATGTGAGCGTGTGGTATGGATTTATGTAAGTGCAGGGGTTGTGACTGTGTGAGTGCATTTGTGAGTGTGTGGGGGTGATGGATGTAAAGGTGAGTATTTGCACTTGTGAGTGTGTGTGTGTGAATGAGTGTGTGAGTGAAAGTATTGAGAGTAAATGTGTGTGGTTGTGAGTGTGTCTGAATGCATGTAGATGTGTGTGCATAAATGTGTTTGAGAGGGGGGATGTGAGGGCACGTAAGTGTGCCTGAGTGAATACGTGTGCATGTGTGCCTGTTTGAATGACACAGGTAAGTGTGCTTGTGTGTGTGTGTGTGTGTTTGTGTGCTGCTCCCAACTTCCTTTACTGGCGGCCAGATCAAGTGACACATGAGCTCTGCCCTCTGACGAGAAAGCTTGAGGAAGTTGTCCAAGGACAGCGCCGGCCACGGAGAGGGAGGAGGTCAGCTCTGGGCCACGCGGACTCTGACGGTGGGAGCATAGCACGCCCACAAGGGCCACCACCGGCCTAGCTTCCTGGACCACTCCCGTGAGCACTCCCTTCCCTGGGGTCTTGTGGGGTTTCCTTCTCTCCTAGTCGAGTGGGGTGAAGAGGGAAGTTAAGCGGTCAGGTGCTAGAGAGGGAGCAGCTCAGGCTTCGGAGTCAAACAGACTTCGGCTCAAATTCCTGCTCCGCCTCTGGACACGAAGGGGCTGTGGGCAAGCTCCTTAATGCATCTATCCTTGGCTTCCCGACCTGATAAGGGAGAGCAATGATACCCAGAACAAATGTTTGTGGTGAAGATCAAAGGGGCCGGTGCACCTAAAACAACAGCAACAACAAAAACCAGAAAAAAAAAAAACCAACAACTAGGCATAACACTCTGCACAAAGTATATGCCCAACTGATGATATTACTGTTCCAGTGAACCGGTAAGATCACCGTTTCTTTCTTCCAAGTTGCCACTTTGGGTCAAATCCATGGCTCTCACAGTGGAGCCAGGCACTACTGGAGGTTTAGAGAAGCTCTTTGGTTCATCTTAATTATGCATTAGGGCGCTTGGGAAGCCATTTGCAAATGAGGCCCCAGGCTTGGGAAGAGTTAATATACCAAAACGGTGACGACAGGAAATCAGCTCTTCGCTTTGCAAGAGGAAAGTAGAAAAGCTCCTCTTACCCAACAAACCCAATTCGACACTGAAAATTCTGACTGGAGTGAAATACGGCTCTTTAAAAATGAAACACTACACCTGTAAGTGGGAGTTGATTGCCCAGCTTTTCAAGGACCAGAAAGTGAAATAAAGAAAGGAACTCTCGACAGGGAGGCCGCAGCGTCACTGAGGAGAACTTAGTCAGAACAATGGCTGACGAGGCCACCTGCCTTCGAGGCGGGAACTGAGTCAACACAGGCACTGAGCAAACAGTCGGGCTTTAGTGTTCTAAATCAGTTTGAACAGTGGTTAAAGCTTGTGGGCCGAGGAGCCCTGAAAGCCTGCACACATCCTCTATTAAGTCTGAGCCAGTCTCCTGGGGCCGTCGCTTTGTTTACTCAGTGTCTTTCATTGCAAAATGGCCGCCCCGCTAGGGTCGTGAGCTGAGCTGCGCGGAGCCGGGCCGGAGGAGGCCGGCTCCCCTGCCCGCAGAGAAAGTGTGGGCTGCACATTCTTCACAGAGCGAGGCTTGGGGTTCCGTAACACCAGTAAAGTGGAAGCCTGAGGTGAAGAGAGCACAATGGAAGGACAAAAGGCATAAAACACACCCTGTCGGGAAGGGGCCTTGGAAATAGCTTTCAAGATTCTTTGCTGCAAGGTGGGGACAGGGCCTGAGAAAAAGAGGATGGATTTCCCAGGTTCCAGGTCGCTCTGAGCCACGGTCAGCCAGCAATGCTCTTCCGTCTGCCATCTGTGGACTTGAGGATGCCTCCACGTCAGCAATTCGGAGGCCTTTAGAATTGGGGCAGATTAGAACTGAAGAACCTCAGGAATGGGCATTATGGTCTCGCACGTGAAAAAGGGCACGACGCCGTGTCAATGAGTGAACAATGTTTACGGCGTTCACAAGAGGTAGATTTGTCATCGTGAAAAGCTGGAAATATTTTGGGGGGAGTGGCGGGGCAGGGTGGATCCCATAAGAAACGCTAATTTCACAGCATTTCATGTTTTTCGGGCGCTAAGGAAGTGGAGAGGCGACCAGTGGGGCACCAGAGGACACAGCGCCCATGCAGGTGCAAGGTGCTATTCCACACAGACGGGCTTTGTCCTCAGTGCCTTCCTGTGTCTCATGGTGACCTGACTCCCACCCCAGAACAGTGAGGAGGATTTTCTGGAGCTGAGACCCAAGTAGATCATAAGAAGTAAGAGGGTATCGACACCCGCTCCCAACCTTACCCAGGCCTGGCCTCTTCGAAATCTTCCTATGTTGCAAAATGTCTTCTTCCTCCCTTCTTCCATCAAAATCGCATTCCTTCAGTACAGTGGTTCTCAGCTGGAAGGGATTTTGCACCCCCAGGGGCACTTGTCACTGTCTGGAGACATTCACAGTGATTCCAGCCAAGGACCGGAGGGCCTGGCACCTCCTGCGAGTAGAGGCCAGAGATGCTGCTAAACATCTTATAGGGCACAGGGCAGCTCCCCACATCAAAGAATTATCCAACGCAAAATGTCACCAGGACCGAGACTGAAAACCCTGCTTTCGTGTACTGAAATCACAGCTACATTCTTGAAAAGCATCTATTTGAGCTAATTCACAATATGTTTTTTTTTTTTTTGCGGTACGCGGGCCTCTCACTGCTGTGGTCTCTCCCGCTGCGGAGCACAGGCTCCGGAGGCGCAGGCGCAGGCTCAGCGGCCATGGCTCACGGGCCCAGCCGCTCCGCGGCGTGTGGGGTCTTCCCGGACCGGGGCACGAACCCGTGTCCCATGCATCGGCAGGCGGACTCTCAACCATTGCGCCACCAGGGAAGCCCCACAATATAATTTGAATGGCTGATAGTCCATGTATAACCTTCCAGGGTGAGTTGGTTTTTAAGAAAGTTTCTCACTTTTCGGCAAGCTTTTAAATCATATGAAAAAGGAAGTGAAGACTTTTGAGAAGTTATGGGGAAAAATGTTTTGTATGTATGTGTGGAGGAGGCCCTCCTGGCTATTCCTTCCTTCTCATCACGAAGGCACCTAACTGCTTGTCCTGTGGGTAGAAAGACCAGTTCTGTGCACTCGTTCTGGCAAGAGCGGAAATAAGGACCCAGGAGTGCCGCCTCTTCTACCTGCACTCGATGGGAGGCACAGCATTGATTTACATAACATCCTGGTCCAGGTCACCGTGTGATGGGAACGATTCGAAGTCAAAAGCCTGAAGGGATAACAAAGGTTGGCATGAAGAATGTGTACACTAGCCCCTAATGCTTACTCCCACACAGTTCTCAGTCAGCTGGTTGCAAGAAGGCACTAAATGCATCTCTTAGGTCAAGGCTTCTCAATCTTAGCTGCATGTAAGAATCCCCTGAGAAGGCTTAACAAATTCTGATGCCCAGAGTGACCTCAGGCTATTTAATGAAAATCCCTAGAAGTAAAATCCAGGCATTAAGGTTTTGAAGTTAAATTTTTATTGAAGTATTACATACATATATAAAGTGCATGTATCTTTAGCAATTCCATTTCTGGAAATACACCCCCCAAGATTGCAAGCAGGGTCTCAAAGAGATATTTATAAATCCATGTTCATAGCAACATTATTCCCAAGAGCAAAAATGGTGGAAGTAACCCAAATGTCCGTCAGTGGGTCAATGAATAAACAAACTGTGGTCTATACACACAATGGAACATTACTGAGCCTCAAAAGAAAGGAAATCCTGACATATGCTACAATATGGATAAAACTTGGGGACGTTATACTAAGTGAAATAAACCAGTCACAAAAATACAAAGACAGGTGTTAACAATCTGATTTATATGAAGTACCCAGAGTAGTCAAATTCGTAGATGTAGAAAGTAGAGTAGTGGTTGCCAGGGACTGAAGAGAGGGTCAAATGAGGAATGATTGCTTAATGGGTATAGAATTTCAGTTTTGTAAGATGAAAAGAGTTCTGGAAATCGGTTGCACAACAATGTTATGTACTTAATACTACTGACCTATATACTTAAAAATCGTTAGGATAGCAAACTTTATGTTACGTGTATTTCACCACGATTTTTAAAGAGTGTATATATAAAAAGACACAGTTTGATGAATTTTTACAAAGTGAACACAATTGTATAACCAGCACCCATATGAAGAAATGAAATATTACAAGCACCCCATAAGGCCCCTTTATTTCCCCTATATACCCCCTCCCTGTCCTATCCCTACCCCAAGGGTAATGATATTCTAACTTCCAACCCATAGCATAAGTATAATTTTTAATGGAGCTGCAATAGTTTATGAATGTATCATGTTTTATTTAACCATTCCCCAGTCCTTTAATTGAACTTGGAAGATACTTTTTAAAAAAATACATGAGGGGCCTTCCCTGGTGGCACAGTGGTTAAGAATCCACGTGCCAATGCAGGGTACACGGGTTCGAGCCCTGGTCCAGGAAGATCCCACATGCCGCGGAGCAACTAAGCCTGTGCGCCACAACTACTGAGCCTGCGCTCTAGAGACCACGAACCTGTGCACCTAGGCCCGTGCTCCGCAACAAGAGAAGCCTCTGCAATGAGAAGCCCGCGGTGCCGCAACTAGAGAAAGCCCGAGCGCAGCAATGAAGACCCAACACAACCAAGAATAAATAAATAAATTTGTAAAAAAAAAAAATACAAAAATAGGGCTTCCCTGGTGGCGCAGTGGTTGAGAGTCCGCCTGCTGATGCAGGGGACACGGGTTCGTGCTCCGGTCTAGGAAGATCCCACATGCTGCGGAGCGGCTGGGCCCGTGAGCCATGGCCGCTGAGCCTGCGCGTCTGGAGCCTGTGCTCCGCAACGGGAGAGGCCACAACAGTGAGAGGCTCGTGTACCGCAAAAAAAAAAAAAGAAAAATACAAAAATAAAAAATACATGAGATGCTTTGAGCATAGATCTTTGTCCACATCTCTGCTCTTTTAAAATAGATTGATTCTTAGACGTGGCATTTCCAAGTCAAATGGTGTGAAAATTTTAAAGACCCTTGTTTCTTACAGGCATCAGTATTTTTAGAGGTTTCCAGGGGATCACGATGTGCAGCCACGGTGGAGAATCACTGCATTAATTTATGGATTGCCCCTGATTAGATCCCTAAGGAATATACCTCAAACCACCACTGATAATTGCACTTGATCCCAGAGGAAATTCTTTACGGATTGAAAGGATACAGAAGTAGCAGTTGGGATGTCTTTATCTGTAAGGAATGCTAGACAGTTGAGCATCACTTTAACAACATTTTTTGTTCTCCCCAAACAAGAAATCCTGGGTCAGTAGATAAACAAAGAATTTGAAGTTAAGAAGAGAAAGAAGCAAACTAAATGTATTCTCTTTCAAATTCTTTTAGAACAACATGTGTATCTAGCCAGGGAGAGGGGGCATGGAGTGGGAATGGGAGAGAATCTAAGTGAATAAATCATAATGTCTTAGGCCAGATACCTGATTAAGTATTTAGAATTTATTATTTCATTTAATTTGAAACACACACAAATGGAACAGTCTGTCTCTATTTCACTTGAGATTCAAGTAAGAGATCTCAATGATGTTTCCAGGATAATACAGTTAGCCAGCAAGGGCCAGGGAACCAACATAATCTCAATCCTGGTGACTTGGGCACTTATCCTTCCCAGGTCACTTTTGAGATACTTTGTCAAATGATCTCAAAGGATTATTTTAAATTTAGCCATTGACTTGAGTGCCATTTCAATGGTCTACTGGATGCAGGACAAAAGAATAGATCTGAAACCAATGGAATTAGCTATAGCTTCAGCAGTGAGTCAAGGATTAAGCCCCATTTAACAAAAATTTTGTGACTTAGCCCACTAAAGCAGACTCCGGGCTGTTGGATTCCAAGCCCCCCAGAGTGCCAAGGACGCCTTCTTCCCTGTGGGTGACGGAGGCATAAAATTCAGTTGCCATTTCTTCATGATAAGACAGTCATGGCGGTCATGGTCCTTTTGAGCTCAGAGCCTTTCCAGGAGCATTTCTGTCTTCTCGACACTTCCCAGCCATAGATTCCACCCATTTCAATTTCTTGTCCTATCACACCAACAAAGTTTTTTCTGTATCCAGCCAGGAAGTGGAGGAACCCGGTAGCTTAATTGAGATGAGCTTACCCAACATGACTCAGAGGGAGCTTCCTTCTCCCAGTCTGTTAACAGCATTTTCACTGATGTTAAAATGCTTAATAAGAAGAACAAATTAACATTGCCAGGAGAACTCCAGAATTTTCTGACATTTTAGAGTTGACATTCTGAGCCTCCACCTTTCCTCAACAAGGTAGTTAGCATTTAATAAGTTCTGAGATTAGGAGCTTTTTTCTCCAGAGAGCAACATTTGCTGTAGTCTGCAAAGATGGCCACTACCGAAATGTCAGATAAATCTAGAATGTTTTCTCCAAACATCCAGGATACACTTAATTAAATGCTACCTATCTCTCACACTCTTACAGCTATTAGCCCAGACTCTTCTCTATGTATATTCACACAGAAATTTTTTAAAATCTCTGTACATTTCTGAAGGGGGAATTTTATGTGACTTTTTTTTTTCAATATTCACAATTTTAAATGTGAATAAAATTGATGTGACCAGCAATGTCAATTTTGGATTTAAAAAAAAATGACAGTTTGGGCTCCCCTGGTGGCGCAGTGGTTGAGAGTCCGCCTGCCGATGCAGGGGACATGGGTTTGTGCCCCGGTCCGGGAAGATCCCACATGCCGCGGAGCGGCTGGGCCTGTGAGCCATGGCCGCTGAGCCTGTGCGTCTGGAGCCTGTGCTCCGCAACGGGAGAGGCCACAACAGTGAGAGGCCCGCGTACCGCAAAAAAAAAAAAAAAAAAAAGACAGTTTAATGAGTCTGGAAACTGGATAGTAGTTTTGAAAGGACAAGAAAGAAATTATTTCATTTCTTCAGAGACAAAACTATTTAAAACTACACATTTCTGGGTATTAATTTGTCAATGTCATTTTGCTAAGTGGATTAAATCCATCATCCTCTCTGTTCGGTTCCAATAACGTCAGCTGGAATGGAAGCAGCACACTTAGATTGCATATCAGTGGAGATAATAATGGCAAGGACAGACTATCCAATAAATATTTAACTCTGAATTTTTCAACATTTATTTAACCAGCAGATATTCATCCATCCAAATCCACCAAGGGTGACAGTGCTTGTATCATCACACGGTTTCCGTTTATACATTCTTCTAGGATGCATAAACACATGCAAAGGCAAAGAGAGAAATAAGGACACAACTTCACAACATGATAAAGACGTAACAAATGCTATATGCAAACCTTTTCTTCTGTATCAGTTTTGATTCAGGGTTTTTCCTACCCTTTTCAAGTAAAATTTAGTTCTTTACCTAATTTTTAATTTCTTCATTGATGTTGAGACACAGAAGAACCAAAAATGATAACTAATATCAAAAGGGATCATATGGTTTTTGTAAAAAGCAGGGAGCTATTTTCACTGTGGGGTGCCTGCTGACATCTTTTTTTAATTTTTTTTTTTTGGTACGCGGGCCTCTCACTGTTGTGGCCTCTCCCGTTGCAGAGCACAGGCTCCGGACGCGCAGGCTCAGCGGCCATGGCTCACGGGCCCAGGCGCTCCGCGGCATGTGGGATGTCTCTGGACCGGGGCATGAACCCATGTCCCCTGCATTAGGCAGGCGGACTCTCATCCACTGCACCACCAGGGAAGCCCCTGCTGACGTCTTGTTAGTTCTCATGAAGGCCAGGTCTGTTTCTCCCAAAACAGCTGGGTGGGAAATGAAAGGCATATTTAACAAATCCACTTCACCCTTAGCCTGTAAGTGTCAGCCAAGCTGCTGCTTTGTGCTCTCCAGAACAGTCCTGACAGGTTTGTCCTTATGCTGATTTTTTTTCCTGCCGTGTAACCAGCTAAATCATGGCTGAAGGGACGTCAGCCCAGCCTTCCCGAGGTCTGCCCCCCCTCATCTCCTAATAGCCTGTGGCCTTAGCTCTGAAGACTTCAGCCAGTGATGTGCTGGTAAATGTTTAACATCAGGCTCTTCAAAAAGAAAATTCCCTCAGTGTAAATAAACCCATCATGGCCAATTTCAAGCTATCAACGTGAGGTCACTGAACACGGAATTGGGAAGAGATTTGTGTAACTGGCCTGGCATTCTGGCACGATCTGGCTTCAGCACACCTCTTGCTGTAGGCCTGGAGACCAGCTCCCTGAAAACTGTGCCAGAGTTTCATACCTTCTCTTCCTACTGAGTTGGGAGGTGGAGGGGCCAGGCCCACTGCTGACTTAGCCAGGCAGGAAAGTACCTGAGACAGAAGGCGAATCTCACAGGCTGTGGTGCCTTATTCTATAACCTTAATGACTCTTCTGTCCTACTTCTCCCCCAGAGAAAATAAGAAACCAGCATCATGGAAAAAGTAGCCCATGAATATCATTAGCATGTAATTATGCCCACTGTGTTACCATTACTGGAAGTCATTACCTGGAGCATGGTTTGCGGGTTAAATGTGGTAGGAAATTACATTCAAATTCAGACCTGATGGGAATTGGCTTGTCCATTTTTTAAAAAGTGATTCAGTTATATATATACATTCTTCTCAGATTATTTTCCGTTATAGGTTAGTACAAGATACTGAATATAGTTCCCTGTGCTATACTGGCTTGTCCATTTTGATCTAAATTAATAAGTAAAAAGGATTAAACTGTCACAGAAAAGAAAGAAAAAGATCTAGAGTCCTACCAAGTATCCAGCAAAGCAGAGGAAAAGGTTTTGATTAGCTAGAAGTAGAAAATTTTCTCTTCAAACCTTATCTCAAATCTATAGATGACCTGCAGTGTAGATTTAGGACACCCTGGACATCATATATTCACGTTTGCAACATGAATCATAGCCAACTAATAAATATACTTTTTTCATCATGTGTGTATATATATATATATATATATATATATATATACTTTTTTCTTATATGTATCTTTTACATTAATATGTAAAAGATATATATATATATGCTGCCTAGAACTGTGAATTTTCTCTAAATTGTTTGGAAGAACAAATTGTGAAATAAATCTGTATTGTGCTTTCACAGTGTTGGAGGACTGTGTGGAGAAATGACTTAAAAGTAGTTTGCCTAATTTCTTTTTTTTTCTTTTTTTAAAAATTGAAGTATAACTGATTTACAATAGTGTATTAGTTTCAGGTGTACAACATAGTGATTCAGTATTTTTGCAGATTATAATAATTACAAGATGATGGCTATAATTCCCTATGCTATACAATCTATCTTTGTTGCTTATCTATTTTTTTAGTAGTTTGTATCTCTTAATCCCATACCCTGTCTTGCCGCTCCCCCCTTCCCTCTCTACTTTGGTAACCACAAGTTTGTTTTCTATATCTGTGAGTCTGTTTCTGTTTTGCATATCCATTCATTTGTACTACTTTTAAAATTCCACATATAAATGATATTATACAGTACTTAGCTTTCTCTAACTTATTTCACTAAGCATAATAATTTCTAGGCCCATCCATGTTGCTGCAAATGGTATTATTTCACCCTTTTTTATTAGTTTGCCTAATTTCTTCTTTTTTTGGTATAATCTCTTTATTTTTTAAATTGAAGTATACTTGATTTACAATATGGTGTTAGTTTCAGGGGTACAGCACAGTAATTCCCATACACAAATATATATATATATATTAGTTTTCAGATTCTTTTCCCTTACAGGTTACTATAAAATATTGAGTATAGTTCCCTGTGCTATATAGTAGGACCTTGTTGGTTATCTACTTTATATATAGCAGTGTGTATACGTTAATCCCAAACTCCTAATTTATCCCTCCCCCCACCCTTTCTTTGGTACCCATATGTTTGTTTTCTATGTCTTTGAGTCTCTCTCTGTTTTGTAAATAATTTTTTTTTCAGATTCCACATATAAGCAATATCATATGATATTTATCTTTCTCTGTCTGGCTTACTTTACTTAGTATGATAATCTCTAGGTCCATCCATGTTGTTGCAAATGGCATTATTTCATTCTTTTTTATGGCTCAGTAATATTCCATTATATATATATATATATGTCACATCTTCTTTATCCATTCATCTGTCAATAGACATTTAAGTTGCTTCCATGTCTTGGCTAGTGTAAATAGTGCTGCAATGAACATTGGAGTGCATGTATCTTTTCAAATTATGGTTTTCTTTGGATATATGCCCAAGAGTGGGATTGTAGGATTATATGGTAGCCCTATTTTTAGTTTTTTAAGGAGCCTCCATACTGTTCTCCATAGTGACTCTACCAATTTTCATTCCCACCAACAGTGTAGCTGGGTTCCCTTTTCTCCACACCCTCCAGCATTTATTGTTTGTAGACTTTTTGATGATGGCCCTTCTGACTAGAGTGAGGTGATACCTCACTGTAGTGTTGATTTGCATTTCTCTAATAACTAGCAATGTTGAGCATTTTTTCATGTGCTTGTTGGCCATCTGTATGTCTTCTTTGGAGAAATGTCTGTTTAGATCTTCTGCCCATTTCTGTATTGGGTTGTTTGTTTTTTTGATATCAAGCTGTATGAACTATTTGTATATTTTGGAAATTAATCCCTTGTTGATCACATCATTTGCAGATATTTTCCCCCATTCTGTAGGTTATCTTTTCATTTGTTTATGGTTTCTTTTGTTGTGCAAAAGCTTTTAAGTTTAATTAGGTCCCCTTTGTTTAGTTTTGTTTTTATTTCCATTACTCTAGGAGACGGATCCAAAAAGATATTGTTGTGATTTATGTCAGAGAGGGTTGTGCCTATGTTTTCCTCTAGGAGTTTTATCGTATCCAGTCTTACATTTAGGTCTTTAATCCATTTTGAGTTTATTTTTTTATATGGTGTTAAAGAATGTTCTAATTTCATTCTTTTACATGTAGCTGTCCAGTTTTCCCAGCACCACTTATTGAAGAGACTGTCTTTTCTCCATTGTATATTCTTGCCTCCTTTGTTGTAGCTTAATTAACCATAGGCGGGTGGGTTTGTTTCTGGGCTTTCTCTCCTGTTCCATTGATCTATATGACTGTTTTTGTGCCAGTACCATTCTCTTTTAATTACTGTAAGTTTGTAGTATAGTCTGAAATCAAGGCACCTGATTCCTCCAGCTTCATTTTTCTTTCTCAAGATTACTTTCGCTCTTTGGAGTCTTTAGTGTTTGCACACAAATTTTAAAATAAAAAAATTGAAATTAAAATGACTGACAGTATCAAATCTTGGTGAAGATGTGAAGCAATGGGAATGTTCACACACTTCTGGAGAGCATGTAAATTGATAGAGTCACTTTGAAAAATATCAGTAGTTTGGCATTATCTACTAATGTTAAATATATGCATGCCTTATGACATAGCAAGTCTATTCCCATAGATATTCTAGAGGGAAATCTATGTCCATGTACACCAAAATCCATGAGCAATAATGTTCATAGGCAGTATTATTCACAACAGCCCCAACCGAGGAAGAATCCAGATATTTATCAATAGAAAAATAAATAAACATGGTATAATCATGCAATGAACTTCCACACAGCAAAGAAAATGAACAAACCACAGCTAATATACCATAACATACTTGAATCTCCCAAACATGACATTAATCAAAAGAAGCCAGACACAAAGGAATAATATTGTATTATTCCACTTATATAAAGATTAAAAAAACTGGCAAAACAAATTTATGGTTAAGTTGGGAAAGTGGTTGCTTTTGGAGAGGAGGGAATAGGCAATAGTTGGGATAAAGCATAAAGAGGGTTTTGAGTACTGGCATAGTTTTATTTCTGAACACGAGTGGTAATTACATGTGTTCACTTTGAGAATTTTGTGTTTTATATATATATAACTTGTGCATTTCTCTGTATGCATGTGTACTTAACATTAAAGAGTTTAAATAATAAAGAGATAAGTCATTCATTCATCCGTTGGTTTATTCATTGATTCATTCAGTAAACCTTTGCTGAGGGCTGGCTGCAATATAATTGGAGGACCTAGTACTTAGTGGGTTGCAGTGTAATTTTCTTATGGAAAAAGAACGATGTTCTTGTTTTTCTTTTGATCCCATGATGCTTTGCAGAGGGCTAAATAAAAGGCAAGTGTTCCAGAACCATTTATTCACTGAACTTGGTTTAGTCTTCACTCTACCAAAACTTGATGGTAAGTTTAGTCAAGCCATTTTGCCTCTCTGTATCTGGGATAACCTCTGGAGTAGATGATCTTTCCTTCAGCTTTGAAATTCTAATTTATTAATTCAATCAGCTTTAGTAGAGCATATATTCTCTGTGCCAGTTACCTTGCTGAGGATTGGGGTCACAAAAGCAAACAAACAAAAACATGATCCCGCCCTCTAGAAGTGCAAAACCTTGCCAATAGAAAAGGGACTGTTGTGTTACAGTGAGATGGTGCTTTGGTGCTTTGTCTGTCCAGGATGCTCACGTAGCACATGTGAGCAGCAGCTAACCCAGACTCCCAAAGGAAGGCTGCCCAAAGCTGGGATGCCTAGTTTCACTTAGGCTGTGCAGGAAGTGCTGCTGTGTTGGGTAGAGCGATAGCCAGGCTGGGCCAGCAAGGTTTCCCTGAGGCCTGAAAGCAGGAGGAAGCTTTCACCAGGCAGAAAAGCAGGGGAAAGGGAATCCAGATGAAGACCCAAGTGAACAACATAGAATTTTTTTTTTTAATGCTTATTTTCCAGCTTACTGTGGGGAACCTAATGGTCTGTGAAATACAATGGTGGGGGGCAGGGTACAGAAGGGAGTGGGAGTCCAGCGTGTGGCAGGCCAGGGCAGGAGAAGCCTTGATGGCCATGATACCAAACCATAAGTCAATATTTACCCAGCGGGAAAGAACTCCTTCTTCTCCCCCAGTTACAGATACTGGGCGTCTGGCTGGCTGAGCCAGGCCGTGTGAAAGCAGGCTCCTAGGAGCGAGTCTGGGATCACCTGGTTGCTGGTGGCCTGACAATCTTGTTGCAAAAAGTCAAACTTCTAAGGGCTCTCCCAAGCCCCAAGGGCATACAGGCCCACTGAGAATGTGGGTCATTAGCAATGCAGATGTGAAGTTAGTTGCACTTTGGAAAGCATAATAAACAAAGCTAAGGACCTCACTGGAAGGTCTCCACCAGACATCTTGATTTGTGGAGTTAGAAAGAGAGCAGCCAGCAGTTCTCCCTCGGGCAAAGATCTATGAATTTTGCTTATCCGACTCTCTCAGAGGCTACCCAAGCCTTTGAAAGACCTGAAGGATTGCTTTGCATTTGGGCTCAGCAGATGTGGCCATTTGCATACAGGTAAATTTCCGTATAGAAACATAAAGATCTAGCAGATCTTCAAATTATTGTCAGATTGAAACCTAAAGTCTATTTAGCACCCATCAGCTTAATGAACAAATAAGCATCAAGATGTATACCAGAGAACAAAGGTCTGCAGTTATTTTAATGGTTGGGAATCATCTTAGAAATGGAACTTAGAAAAAAATCCAGAGAAAACAATACAAGCCCCAGTGCTCTGGGTACCCTGCCCTGACTGCTGCATACAGGATGGCTCACCCTGCTTCTCTCTGAGGGAAGGGGCATTCGTTCCCTGGCCCACTGCCTGTCCCGTTCTGCTCAGAGAGGTGCCCTCCATTGTCACTGATGGGGAGGCACTGCTGGTTTGTAAGGGGGGCTGGGGCTGAGCCATTCTGCAGTGTGTGGGCCAGTCCTGCTGGGTGAAGTACTGCCCCTCCTCCTCCAAGACTTTTGACTGTTCACTTTAATATGTACAAATCACAACCTGGAATTGCACAGACACATTTAAATTATGAGAAAAGTAACAAGAAAAGAAATGTATATAGATCATCACTAAAATATTGAAATTCCATAGGAAAATAGAAGTCAATTTCTGATTTGGATATAATTTTTCAGAATACCTGTGGGATTAACGGTACTACATTCCTCTTTGGGGCATTGAAGTGTGTGTGTGTGTGTGTGTGTGTGTGTGTGTGTGGTGGGTACGCTTTAGGTGCTAAAGGAGTTTCGATAGGCCTGAAACTGGTGGGGCTGGTGTGATACACAGAGGCTGGTGAGGCTGCAGTTGGATGTTCATGGTGTGACGTCAACATCCAAGGAAGCTCACTGGGGCCTCGGCCCAGCTTCACAGGTTCACGGGGACCAGGGGCTTTCCTAGTGGAACTCATAGGGCCTTGGTTTGGGGAAATTGTGTGGCATGAGGGTGGCCGCAGAGTGCCTCCTGTGGGCAGATCTTGAGATGCTAAAGGTTTTTCATTTTTCCTGGGTTTTTTTTGGCCGTGATGTGTGGCATGCGGGATCTTAGTTCCCCGACCAGGGATAGAACACGTGCCCTCCTGCAGTGGAAGCACAGAGTCTTAACCACTAGACCACCAGGGAAGTCCCCAGATACTAAAGATCTTTCCAATCTGTTCTTAGCTTGCATGAAGATGGCCTGGATTGGTGGAAGACACTGGGAATGAGGAGAAAGAGGGAGGTGGGGTGAGTCATGGGTGAGTAGATACCTCCAATGGATTCACGTGAAAGCCTGGGAAAATCATTCAAAACCAGAAACTTCAGAGCCATCCTTCGAGGCTCTCCCCCACCTTCAGTGAGCATCAAGGCATTGAGTGTGTAGTGGGTTGAATGGTGACCCCCAAAATATACACCCATGACCCGGAACCTGTGGATGTGACCTTATTTGGAAAATGGGTTTTACAGATGTAATTAAGTTCAGGTTCTAGAGATGAGGTCACCCTGGATTACCCTGGGGGATCCTAAATCCAGTCACCAGTGTCCTTATAAGAGACAGAAGGAGGAGAATGTGGACACAGAGGAGGAGAAGGTCATATGGAGATGGGGGCAGAGATGAGCCACAAGCCCAGGGATGCGTGGAGTCCCCAGAAATCCAGGAAGAGGCAAAAAAAAGGATTCTCACCTAAGACTTCAAAGGGAGCATGGCCCTGCCGACACCTTGATTTTGGACTTCTGGCCTCCAGAACTTGAGAGAATACAATTCTCTGGTCTTAAGTCACCAAGCTTGTGGGAATCTGTTATATCACAAATTGGGGAGGAACCAGGCACACCCAGGGCTTGTACTGTACGTCGTCAAAGCCATCAGGTGCTAAATACTTTTCTGGGGGAAGCAAAGAGGGGTCACATGGGGGACGAAGGGTCACAAGGAAGGGACAAGCCCAGCCTGTGTGGGGTGCACTCATCCTGAGGTCAGTGCTGTTCATGAAGCTGGGCTCGATCCTGTGACACTGCTTTGCTGAGCCTCTGCTGGAAGCTGAAAGCATGGGGCCCTGCAACATGGGGCCTCCGCGAGGACCTTGCTGGTGGGCTGGAATGGCAGTGTCCAGGTGCGAGGTAGAGACAGCACTCAGAATGGGGGGGAGAGTGACCAGGGGTGTGGAGGGCAGATTGGCTGTGTGGCCAGGGACCCCCCACTACAGAGGTGGGGTGGGACCCCGACCAGTCTCCGCAGCAAGCGCAGAGAACAGAGTGCTGCGGGCTATCCCCGAACCCTGCACCCAGAGGTGGGATTCAGCCCAACAGCTGTTGCAGAGAGAAACCCGAGGTGTGTCTGTGGTCCTGGGATCCCAACAGCAATGGAGGTCATGACCACACATTTACACTTTGCCTTACCTGGAATAAAAAATGTTTGCTGTGTGCCTGGCCTGGGCGAAGTAAGCACTGTGCATGCTCACCCAATTTTATTTTTAATTTTTTGCGGTACGCGGGCCTCTCACTGTTGTGGCCTCTCCCGTTGTGGAGCACAGGCTCTGGACGCCTAGGCCCAGCGGGCATGGCTCACAGGCCCAGCCGCTCCGCGGCATGTGGGACCTTCCTGGACCGGGGCGCAAACCCGTGTCCCCTGCATCGGCAGGCGGACTCTCAACCACTGCGCCACCAGGGAAGCCCTCACCCAAACACTTTAACCCCCATTTTACAGCTGAGGAAACTGAGCCTTAGGCAACTCTGAGTAACCTGGTGATGCTCCTGTAACACATCTCAGCTAGGGTTTGTGCCCAGGTCTGTCTGCCTCCAGAGCCCAGGAGCTCAGAGTGCTTCTCACTGGGCACGGAGTTCATTTTCCCAGTCACTGGAACTGTGCTCTACCAGGTTTTTCTATTTCCCCAGCTGATAGAACTCTCTTCATCTCCATCTCATTATACACGTACTTGCCTTAAGAACCAAGTGTTACAAACATGACTCACACACGATCAATGGCTCAGGGGTCTCTTTTTTTTTTTTTTAACATCTTTATTGGAGTATAATTGCTTTACAATGTTGTGTTAGTTTCTGCTATATAACAAAGTGAATCAGCTATATGTATACATATATCCCCATTTCCCCTCCCTCTTGCATCTCCCTTCCACCCTCCCTATCCCACCCCTCTAGGTGGTCACAAAGCACCGAGTTGATCTCCCTGTGCTATGCGGCTGCTTCCCACTAGCTATCTATTTTGCGTTTGGTAGTGTGTATAGGTCCATGCCACTCTCTCACTCCGTCCCAGCTTCCCCTTCCCCCTCCCCGTGTCCTCAAGTCCATTCTCTAGTAGGTCTGCGTCTTTATTCCCATCCTGCCCCTAGGTTCTTCATGACCATTTTTTAGATTCCATATATGTATGTGTTAGCATACGGTATTTGTTTTTCTCTTTCTGACTTATTTCACTCTGTATGACAGACTCTAGGTCCATCTTTATAAGCAGGCTGAACTCTGTGACAAGTGATGCCCCCAGGGGCTCTCTGTCCCTGCACTGTAATCCCAGGCCTTCACGTTCTTATTTTCTGTTCTTTTCATGTTTCTGTTCCCAGTCTTACTACCCTGATTTCTGAACTTAAGTCCATCTTTGTACTTATCTCTAATAATTTTCCCCTCTTCCAAACAGCTGTTTTTCAATCTGTATATACCAGAAAACTAAATAGCCTGATTAGAATTATGCCCGAAATGATAACAGCCCCTAAGTAAAAAGCTCCACGTCTCTTTCAGGCATAAGTTACACAAATGTGTCGCTGTGCATCAACTCTGCAACCATTTTTTGTTGTAAATGCCCTTTTCCCCCTCACCTTATTTCACTTTTTGAATGGGGTCTTAAGAGCTGAAATTATTGGATTGGGGATCTCTATAGTGAGAAGTTGCTGTAATATCTATCATCACTAGAAGAACCTACCCTTCCATTAGGTGACTCTGAACCCTGGGACTACCACCCGCTTTCAGAAGGCAAGAAGTTGCCATCAGTGTGCAGTGGCTCTTCTGCAGGAGGTTAAGAATACCGGTCCCATTCCTCAGACAACAGGCCATTCCTGATGTCTGAACACTGCTCCAAAGGAACGGCCTGAAATGTCTGTGTTGCTTTTTTCCTGTGAAGAGACAGGATTCAAGCGATCAAATTGTAGCCCATTATTTTATTTTAAAATAGAACTATTCGGTGCTTTGTGACCACCTAGAGGGCTGGAATAGGGAGGGTGGAGGGAGGCCCAAGAGGGAGGGGATATGGGGATATATGTGTACATATAGCTGATTCACTTTGTTATACAGCAGAAACTAACACAACATTGTAAAGCAGTTATACTCCAATAAAGATGTTTTTAAAAAAATAAAATCTTCTCACAAAAACAGAAAATAAAATAAAATAGAAGTATTGGTATGGAAATAAAACCACCATTTACCTCTTCGGCTAAGAACGTTAAATGTCCCTTGTGACACAATATTGCCACCTGCTGGCCAAAACATCACAGCGCAATTGGGTGCATAAAATAGTTCGTGCAGAATGTGTATTAGCTACTACCTTTAAACTAAATACAGATTATGGCAATTTGCGTTCCAAACCAAAATAACCACGACAGTTTGCAACGTCACCCAGCCAGGCGCCAACTTCAGATTACATTTCCTTTATTGAGTTCTTCAGAAAGATACATACTTCCATTTAAAATAAAAAACCACACAGTTGTCTTTTATTTTTTAATTTGCTTTAGCCTCTACAGTTAATAAATAAGAATTGTAGAAAGAAAATAATAATGGATTTTTTTAATCCACTGATAAACACAGCTAGAGACAGCATGAGAGAGACCTGGTGTCACAATCCCTCCTCCCATTAGCTGTGTGAATCTGAGCCTCCGTTTCTTCACCTGTACAATGGAAATAAGAATACCTATGGTAAAGTCCTGCAAAATAAATAGATTTCAGATGGTGCATAGCACAAGTAATTTAGCACATGTTGATTTAGTCTCCTTTCATGAAAAGAACAATCATTCTGTTAACTAAATATACACCCATCCGCCAACTTTCCTCTAGAACTATCATCATCTCTTCGGCAGCAATTATTAGAGCTCTTCACCTATTTTCCAGTCTATGGATTTTTTTCTTTGAGTTCTTTAGGTATGGTTTCTGAGGTTCAATGCTTGGGTACTTGCAATTCCATACCTTTTTATCCCAAAGCTTTTCTCATTACCAAATATTTTGATAGTTTATTTCGGTTTTTTTAATTGAAGTAGATTTACAAAATCATATTCATTTCAGGGGTACCGCATAGTGATTGAATTTTTTTTTTTTTTTTGTGGTACGCGGGCCTCTCACTGTTGTGGTCTCTTCCGTTGCGGAGCACAGGCTCCGGACGCGCAGGCTCCGGACGCGCAGGCTCAGCGGCCATGGCTCAAGGGACCAGTCGCTCCGCGGCATGTGGGATCCTCCCGGACTCGGGCATGAACCCGTGTCCCCTGCATTGGCAGGCGGACTCTCAACCACTGCGCCACCAGGGAAGCCCGTGATTGAATATTTTTACAGATTAGACTCCATTATAGGTTATTACAAGCTAATGGCTATAATTATCTATACAATGCACATACAATGCTACACAATGTATCCTTGTGGTTCATCTATTTAATACATAGTAGTTTGTATCTCTTAATCCCATACCCCTAATTTAACTCTTCCCCACTTCCTTCTCCCCTTTGGTAACCACTAGTTTGTTTTCTATATCTGTGAATCTGTTTTTGGTTTGCATGTACATTGATAGTTTATTGTGAAACGCAGTTGGCTCTTTTCCTTTTCTCAGAACCTTTACTGGATCTTCTCTTCCCTAAGGTAAAATTCCATTTGATGCCCTATATCTCCCAGTACCTTGCAGTTAGGTGGGGTCACTTGACTAGTTCTGGCCGTGAAATGTAGGTAAAAGTGTTGAGCGTCACTTCCCCACACCCACATGCAAACCCTCATGTGTTCCCTTCTCCTGCTGTGGTTACCTAGGAGCACATGTGCCCAGATAGTGCAGCTACAAGATGATGGCATCTCCTTCAGCCTGAGTCCCTGAGTGACGGTGTGGAGCAGAGTCCCTCACTAACCCACACTGGATATGTTCCAACCCACACATGAGTTAGAAATAAACTATAGTTGTGTTAAACCACTGAGATTTTTTGCAATTGTTGGTTATTGTAGCATAGTCTAGCCCGTACATCCTATAACACAGGATGACGCTCTTGCAAACTGATTGAGGAAGTACCAGGAGCACAGTGAGATTCCTGAGGGGAAGGGAAAAGAAACAAACAAGCAAACTTTGGTTGATGTTACAAACCACTATCCTATTACAATTTTATAAGGCAAGGATGTTATTCAAAATGTTTAACAACTTGTATGGCATGAGTCTAACTAATCAAAACAGACATCCAACAAATAAGAAAGGATATCAGCTGATATGCCATGCAGGGAGGTATCAGCAGAAGACTCCAGGCATATTATCAGAACAACGTTAGTATCAAACATCTTTAGAAGACAGAATAAGTAAATGAGTAGCCAGGACAATTATAAGCTGAGCTCATAGCCTCTGTACTTAAAATTTTCTGAAAACAAGGAAGGTGGACTCCAGAGTCTGGATGGCTAAATGGCTGCATTTTCTTGCCGCCCCATCTTGCTGCTTTCCACCCTGAAAAAGGAAAGTTAAAGGAATTAAATCTGATCATCTGTATCTGTTTCTGTTTTAAGGCCAAATCATTTCTTATCTGTTAGCATATAACCTGCTCAGAATGTGATCATTTATACATCAATACATTTGCTGATGTGTTTTAGAATAAAATTCCAATCATCCAGGATGCTAACGTCTAGGAGGCTCAATAATTAAGACGCTCCTTCCAGTGTGGATAAGCAACAGTCTCTTGATGCCCTGAGTAATACACGGCAAGACGGAGAAGACTTCCCGCATCATCAAAGAAGGATCCAAGAATGGTCTGGGTGGTTCTAGGATTAAGTACACTTTGTCGTAGGCTTATCTGGACATTGGTCATCATTGATGCCATTTTGGTAACTTTCATATAGACCAGAGAAACAATTCACCGGGAGCCCCATTTCTCAGTCATTGAAAGAAATGGGAGTTTTCATAGTGTGACTAATGAAAGTTAAAGCACTGTACGGAGCCCTGAAGTACAGTTAAAAGAAAATCAAAGCCTCAGATGGTGAAGTTGTAATGCATTTAAATGAAAATTAAAATGAAGAATGAAAGAAAACACTAAATACTCCTTCTCTGGTCGAGGCAAGGGTTTTGCTTCCTGCAACTTGACTGGGGGTGAGAGGAGGGAGGAGATGGCCTCTCAGAGACCCTTCTCCACTTCTGAGTCACTGGACTTGGGCAGGAGTGTGGCAGGAATGTTACCCTGACGGGGAGAGTAGAAACGGGTTCCAACCAAGAAAATCATTGTAGGCAGGGAAGGCGAGATCTCTGGAATGGAGATTCCTTAACTTGGAGGAGCAGCAGCTGCTTCTAAAGATCCAATTGTCCTTTCATTCATTTTAGAAGAAATAAAGGAAGATATTGAAGCCTGAGAGTTTGGGGATTGAATAGGAAACCCAGATCTGAAATCAGAGGATGGAGACCATGAAATAGCTACTAGAAGTTTATTTTAGAGGAAGCCTTTAAGCATTGGGAACAAATTCTTTCTTTTTCCTCCCCAGCACAGGGAAGATTGAAGGAAGAAAGTCTAGGTGGAAGTTTTAGGAGAAGCCTCAGAGTTCATATTCCTTTGCAACTCCAATGTCCCGATTTATTTTAAAGGTATTAACAAGTCTGCCATAAACACCAGGCCTGGATGGTCCAGCTGGGCTACATTTCACTGTGGAACAAACTCAGTCTGTGACCAAGCAAACTTGCCCCATGACCTTTCATAAGCATAAAATTTAGGATTATAAAATAAACTTGAACCAATGTTTAAGGAATGGGTCTGAAGGGCAGCTCCTGTAGACCTGAAGTTGGGTCACATGTTATGTCTGCAAAGTCTCCTTCCTCTTTGCTCTTGGAAACTACCCCCATTTCCACCACACATCACCACCCTCACTCTTTCCTCCTGGCTTCTCAGAGTCCCAGCCACAGGCTCACTATCTGCCCCAGGTATACAGAGGAGCTGAGGAAACTCTTCCTGTGAAGAAGAGGAGAAGGGAGACTGGGGAACAACTGGCCATCTGCCAGTCTTGCCACATTCTCTTCCATGTTTCAGTGTCTGTCTGTACAGACGTACAATTTCTTAGCCACTTTTGCATTCCCAGAATCTAGCCCGGTGCCCAGCACACAGTAGGTGCTCAGTAAATGCCTACAATATAAATGACCTTTATGTCAGAGAGTCATAGAGGAGAAACTCTTTAGTGTAAACTCTGTGAGTATAAAAATAAAATGACTTTTATCTGAGTAGTACATTGAGGATACTCATCACCTGCACTGTAACCCAGAGACTTCTAAGTCCAGACGACTTCTCATTTAAGGGTGGAGGCCTTTACATTCAAACAATAGACAAGAGGTAGAAAGTGAAAAAACGAATGGGGCTACAGTTGAGCTTAATCTCACCTTCCTGAGTTCTGATCTCACCCTCTTTGCTTACCCAAGAAGGCAGCTACAATCCCCAAGGCCTTAGAAGGAAGCGTGTCTTTCCTTTGCCACCAGAGAGCACTGGGCACAATTGTCTGCCTGTCCCAAGCAAAGGTGGCACCAACAGGAGAAAGGAGAGGGGCGCGGGGATGAGGTGAATTCCGGACTTGTGATGTTCAGGAACGTCGTGTCGAAGAAAACACCACTGGTTTTATAACAAAGAGCTTGGGTTACCTTTCAAGCAGATGTGTAACACCCACATGGAATTCAGGCTTCTCCCAGGAGGTTTTAGAGCCAGCACTAAAAGCAGGTCTTAGAAAAGCTTCCTCAGGGCCCCACTCAGCTCCCTCGCTCTGGCTCTCATGGCGTCCTCTCCTTTGCTCCTCACAGAGCTCACGGTCTGGTGGGAAGAGCAACAGTTACAGTCCAGAGTGTTGGGCAACATCTGGAGTGCGGCCAAGGCATCCAGGACGTGCACAGGAGCTGGGTGCAGAGTGGCTGGGAGGCTCCATGGAGCAACTCCAGGTTCTGGAGGGCCAATGAGAGTTAGGTAGCCAGGGCGTGAAAAGGGAAGGGGTCCTAGACTTGAGAACAAGTGTAGAGCAGCGGGCAGGAGAGAGCACAACATACAGACCTGGGGTGCTCCCGGTGGTTCAGTGAGGCCCATGAGGGAGGCAGCATGCGGGGCAGGGAACAGGCTGGCCATGCCATGGGGTTCGGATCTCATCTACTGGGCATAGGGAGCCGCTGACAAGTTTTAGGAGAAAGAGTCCCATCGTTGGGTTATGTCACGGAAAAATTCCTATGGGGGATAGAAAAGGGAAGGCTGGGGAAAGAAGATGAATGTAGTTGTCCAAGAGAGGCAGCTAAGGCCTAGGCTTCATTCCCACTGCCAGCAGGTAGGAATGGAGTGGGGAGGACAAACTTGGGGGCTGAGGGGAAACCTGACGGACTTTGAACAATGATGGGCGTCGGGGGAGGGAGAGGGGAGAAGGAGGCTAGGGGACTTCTCAGGCTTCTGACATGAGCCGTGAAGCTTGAGGGTGCCATTCCACCTGCGAGGAGAAGGATTGGGGAACACGGACACTTTGAAAGTGATGAGTCTGACTTTGTCACGTGGAATCTAAAGTACCTGAGGGCTGTCCAAGTAGGGGTGCTCAGTAGCGGCTGGCACTGTAGTCTGCAGCTCAGGAGAGACCTGTGCTGGCGAGGGACAGCTGACATCGGTTTGACTAAGGTCTGTCTAAGGTTCCCAGGAAGCAGGCCCTGGGAGGAGGGTTCACACGTGAGTGGTTCACCACAGCAGTGCTCCCAGAGGGAGAGTGGGAATAGCAAAGGGAAGGGTGACAAGCAAGTGCATGGGTTGCCCAGGGCTGCCACAACAAAGTACTACCATCTGTGTAGTGGGTGGCTTGAGCAACAGAAATGTATTGTCTCACAAGTCTGGAGGCTAGGAGGCCAAGATCAAGGTCCAGGCAGGTTGGGTGCATGCTCTCTCTTAGCTTCTGGGGGTTTGCTGGCAGTCTTTGGTGTTCCTTGGCTTATAGACGCATGGCCCCAATCTCTGCCTTAACGTTCACATGGCATTCTGTGTGTGTGTGTGTGTGTCTTTCTGTCCAAATATCAACTTTTTATAAGGATACCAGTCATATTGGATCAGGGCTCGCCTGACTCTAAAATAACCTCATCTTAGTTAATTACACCTATAATGACCCTATTTCCAAATAAAGACACATTCTGAGGTACCAGAGGTTAGGACTTCAACACGTGAATTTTGCAGGGACACGATTCATCCCACTACACCAAACAAGGGCAAAAGGATCTGCAAGGCTGCTTCAGCCTCACCCCCCGGGGGAGCCGTGAACGTTGAGGCTCACCCCAGAGCTGTCCCAGCCTGAGCTGGGCTCCCATGCTCCTGCACTGACAGTCTAATGGCCTTGGGGCCGTGGAGGAGGGGACGGACATTCCTAGGAACTTCTAGTGCTCTGCGTATCTTTCTGTGGTTAAAAACACACCAAAATAATTTTTAATTTTTTATTATTATTTTTTTACCGGTACGTGGGCCTCTCACTGTTGTGACCTCTCCTGCTGCGGAGCACAGGCTCCGGACGCGCAGGCTCAGCGGCCATGGCTCACGGGCCCAGCCGCTCCGCGGCATGTGGGATCTTCCCGGACCGAGGCACGAACCTGTGTCCCCTGCATCGGCAGGCGGACTCTCAACCACTGCGCCACCAGGGAAGCCCCAAAACAATTTTTTAAAGAGGCCCAAGGAGATGGAGGAAAAGCATGGCATTGCCTATTACAATGGTCATCAGGATAGAAGGTCATCAGTTTGTCAAAAGAAAGGCTGAAAGCCAAAGACCCACATTCCAGAAGTGGGAAGAACAAGGGGGACCCAAGAAGGAGAAGGAGATGTGTGGTGGAGGAGCTAAGAATTCAGGTGATTACACCAAGCACTCTAGTTTTTAGATCCCAACCCAAACATCAAGACAGTTGGCTGACCAAACATAGCTGGGAACAAAGGGATATTTTAAAAATCAGGAGTAAATAATCTGAAATTATCTACGGTCATCATTTCTGGGCTTCACATGTACTGGGAACTTGGACGATAGAACCTGAGAACCAAGATGAAGAAGACGAAGGCTCCGGTTCCAGTCAGTGGATGTCACCTCACAGCGGTGGGCGATGTGGGGACACTCACACTGTCCGAGGGTTGGATTCCAGCTACTGGGGAGTTTGAATGGTAAACAGTACTGAGCACTCTGGTGATGACTGCAGCTTCAGTCACATTAAAAGAATGATCAAATAAAAGCAAAAAGCTCTGATTTGAAAAACATCATCTGAGACAAGAAGTCTGATGTCTGGACACACTCATCGCATCCCCATGCCTGACCAGCAGACTTCCAATCAAACCACAATGAATAACAAAATATTTTTTTCTCTGTCTTTTTGAAAACTCTTCAAAGATAGGACCATCCAGGAGAACAAAGTTGCAAGAACAAACGTTGTTTTTACATATTTCTTTTAAGAGGAGATGTGCTTCTCAGAATCATTCTCTAAATAAATAATTATCCAAGGGGCACCATCCTTACCCAAACCATGTGGTCTGAAACAGGGAAGGGGTCCAGGGAAAGTCAGGAAGCTGCTGCCCCAAGTAGGGGTATTGGGTTCAGGACTTGCAGAAATGATGGATTTGTGAGCATTTGTGGCTCATTATGACCAAGTCTAGACCTTCCCTTAGAGACGAATTGGAAGGGCATATGGGTCCAGAGGTGCAGCTCAAAAGACAACTCAAGTAGTGGTAGAGGTCCTTCACAGCTCTTGTACCTCCTAAGAAATTTAAAAAGCTAAATATTGCCAGCAGTTACTATTTAAGGATTCACTTGTTAAGTTGCTAAGGAAGTTACAGAAACAGATGGACCATACTACTCAGGAGATGAAATCTTAAGAGTTCCTGGGGGTTATGGGGCCCCACTTCCATCCCTCCCTCATTCCATCTGGACTTTGATGTGGGCTGTAGCAAAAATACCACCACTTTCCTGCAGAACTGCAGACTTTTAAAATATGATAATGTCACGTAGCTACACTGATGATGACACATCTCAGTGTCTTAGATGTCAGATCTGTCTGAGAACCTTGCCTTTCAATTTCTTTTATGGTGCCTGGCAAGTAAACATTTATTAAATGAATAGAAGAAAACGTGAATTAGTAAACAAGCCATTGACATCTATCGCGCATCTATATACACCAAACTCTGGGGTGGATAGTTTCACCAGCAATTTAATTTAATCTTCATAATATTCCTGAACTGATTATCAGAGCGGTATCTTCAAGGAACTTAGGCTCTAGTTTGAATACAAAGCATAATGGAAAAAAGTTAAACGTAAAAATAATAGATAGTGGTATTGGTGTAAAGATAAGCATATAGATCAACAGAACAGACGAGAGAGCTCAGAAATGGCCCTACACGTATATGGCCAATCGGTTTTTGACAAAGAAGCCAAGGAAATGTAATAGGAAAAGAGTAATCTTTTCAACAAACGGTGCTGGAACAGTTGGTTATGTAAGAAAACGAATCTTAACCCTTATTGCATACTGTATATAAAGATTAATCCTGAGTGAATCATAGACCAAAGGGAAAGAGCTAAACGTATAAAACTTTTAGAAGAAAACACATGAAAATATCTTAGTGACTTGGGTTGGGGAAAGATTTCTTGAATAGGACACAAGAAGCATGAGCTACGAAAGAAAAAATTAATAAACTGGAGACTTCATCAAAATTAACAAGGACTGGGGCTTCCCTGGTGGCGCAGTGGTTAAGAATCCGCCTGCCAATGCAGGGGACACGGGTTTGAGCTCTGGTCCATGAAGATCCCACATGCCGCGGAGCAACTAAGCCCATGAACCACAACTACTGAGCCTGCACTCTAGAGCCCACAAGCCACAGCTACTGAGCCCGCATGCCACAGCTACTGAGCCTTCTCTCTAGAGCCTGCGAGCCACAACTACTGAAGCCCACAAGCCGCAGCTACTGAGCCTGTGTGCCACAACTACTGAAGCCTGCGCACCTAGAGCCCATGCTCTGCAACAAGAGAAGCCACCGCAATGAGAAGCCCGCACACCCCAATGAAGAGTAGCCCCCACTAGCCGCAAGTAGAGAAAGCCCGTGCACAGCAACAAAAACCCAATGCAGCCAAAAATAAATAAATAAATTGATTTAAAAAAAAAAATTAACAAGGACTAAGGGCCACGAGGAAATTTGGGGGGATGATTAAAATGTTTAATACCTTTACTGTGGTGGTGGTTACACAATTATGAACATAATGTAAAACTCTTCAAATTGAATACTTAAAATTGGTGAATGTTTATTGCATGTAAATTACACCTAAATAAAACTGACCTGACCCAAAAATGGAGCATGTATCATCCTCAATTCACAGACGAGGAAACTGAGGCTTATAATAGGTAAGGAACACACCTAAGTCACAGAACTGGCAAGCAGTGGAGGCAGGATTCAAACCCAGGTGTCCTTTTGAGTCCACAACTCATCTTCCTTCTTTTGCATTGTTTCCTTCCTTGCTGTTCATTCTATAACTAATTATTAAAGGCTCATATTAAAAGAATCTAATAACTAGCAGAATAAGACATGTCCCACGAGGGTCCCTTGCCCAAGGACGTATGGGGTAGTCTTCCCCATCGAATTCTTACATTGAAGCCCTGCCCTCCTGCCTCTAGGACGTGTGTTTCTCCAAGGCTGTCCTTATTCCAGAATCCTCAAATCCAAGTCTTTGCTTCCCTTATCTCCAGACTCAGATTCGCCCCATCTCACCTTCAGCACTTTCACCTGGTATTTATCAGCTCTACATGATTTTATACTTATTTATCTTGCACCCCTCGTGGGCCTTGTCACCTACAGGTCTAAGGAGTCCCTAACTAATCCATCAGCTTCATGGAACACTATTATTGAGCTTGTGTTCCCCGCAAAGCACCCGCGACAGCATCTTTTACTCACTATGAGCTCCAGGTTGGATTCGAATCTTCGCATCGCGATATAGTTCAGGTGCGCACCGTTTATCAGGTGCCCGCTGTCTCCTGTTATGCCGGGTGTTATAAACACAGATGAGGTCCTTGGGCTGGCAGTGCAGCGGGGAGACAGGTGTATAGAGATGTAATTACCCACCAGCACAGTGGACGCAGCGATAGAAAGAGGAGTGAAGCCCAGGTTGTCACGGTGGAGGCGCACCCACTCTCTGGAGGCGGGGCAGGGGGGGGTCGTGATGGAGGGTGGTGGGAACAGCCCTGCGCAACAGTCCTTACAGGGAAGATGACCTCTGCTGGGTTTGAACGACCGAGAGGAGATGTAAAATCCTGGGAAAACATGTGCGAAGGCATTGAAGCGTGAAGGAGCGCCAGGGAAGCAGAGTTCGGTAACGTCGGGTGTGGACTGTAAAGAGAGCGGCTCGACCTGAGGTCTAGGAGGTAGCAGGAGTTTGGCAAGAGAGGGCTTTGTGGCAAGAATCAAAGCCCCAGGCCACCTGGGAGCCAGGCATGATGTTAACAAAAGAGGCTGACTTTGACCCAAGGACAGGAAGTAAAATAATGGAAAGAGCATCTACGGGGCTTTGACTCTGCCTGAGGCCCCGTTTTAATCACACGTACTCAGTCACTTATCAGGTAAGTAGTACCATTATTATGGCCATTTTACAGATGAGGCAACCGAAGCCTAGAGGGCGTAATTAATATGCCCACAATATGTTTTTTAGGATGTGAACGCAGGGATTCTGACTCTAAAGCCCAACTTTAACCACTTGGCTACTCTTACCTCAGAAATATCGAAAAGACTTCAGTTTTTAAAATGCCTCCAAATAGTACCAGGCCTATTAGAGGGAGCAAATACAGTGTAGGTGGAAATCTCAAATAAGGGAGATAAACCACCCTCAAAATACCTAAGGAGGCTATTCCTCCTAGAAAACTAGAGGCTTGTAGACCTCTCAGTCCCTAGGAGAGCAGGTTTATTATCTGCGTAAGATTATAATTTACAAACATAACAAAGTAGAAATCTGTTTCTGATGCTTTCATGCAATGCTGACTAGGTTACACCTCCTGAGCTGGGTTTCAGGCGAGCTTGGTGGGTCGCGCATCTTCCTGTGTCCCAGCTGCTGTGTCTGCTGAAGAAGGCTCCAGCGGTCTCTCCTGTGCTTGTTCTGAGATATGCCAGGACACAGAGGGGACCCCTGGGAGTCCCAACACCCAGCAGAATAAAATGTAGACTCAGAACGTATGTGGGTCATACCATTCCTTTTGACCATTGGCATCTTTTTTAAAAATTTATTTATTTATTTTTGGCTGCACTGGGTCTTTGTTGCTGCACGCGGGCTTGCTCTCGTTGCGGCGAGCAGGGGCTGCTCTTCGTTGAGGTGCACGGGCTTCTCATTGTGGTGGCTTCTCTTGTTGTGGAGCACGGGGTGACCCCAGAACAGAACCCTACAAAGTGGACGCCCCCGTGGTGTAACTAGGCCCTCGCATTTCAGTCCTGTTTCTACCTAATCAAGGCCTGCTCTTCGTTTGAAGTTTCTATTAAATCAATTTTCTCCTCTCTGTGTTGAATAATCTCAGTTGTCCCAGGTATTATTTCTGGCCTTGTCCAATATTTTCAAGTTGAAGCAAAACACTATTCTTGTAAGGGTCTAAGAGAAGCTTCTAAATATATTAAATTGTGTGTGTGTGTCTGAGAGAGAGACAGAGACAGAGATTATGGAGGTTTCATTCTAAAGATCAGGTTACAGTATGAAAAGCAAATCAGTCTAAAGTTTAATGAACATAAGGTAAGCATCTGGAAACCCACTTAAATACTTGGAATAACTCTTCTAACAGCTGGGTCCTCTGTCATTTCAGCTCTAGAAAATTGATCAAAGACCACAAATTAGCCTTCATGTATCTCCCACTGAGTTCAACCTCAGTATTTTTTACTTTTTAGAGTTATTTGAAGATTTTTAAGTTTGACTTTTCTGGCACAGACCCAGAGATTCTTCACTGCCTGGATCTAGTCCTAAAAGAGTAGTGGGGACTGGCTTTGCATTTGTGCCTTAGGTAAAAATCTCAATCACTATCAACATGTACATAAACACACACACACACACACACACACACACACACACACACTCACATCCACGACAGTTTGCACCCAAACTAGTGAATGTGTCCAAGATGAGGCTTGCCTGCTGCTCTATTCCAAGAAGAGCTGCTTTGAAGTGACCGTCCAGGCTTAGAAGAATAAACTCAGTGCTATGTTTTCTCCAGCAGATGGCGCTGTGCACCGCGCTCTGTAGAGCGATCGACAGGTACTCAATATTTTTGAGGGACTCTACCAAGCCCCAAACAGGAGGGTTTGACCCCCAAAGCCTGGAGTTAGGACCAGTCTCCACTCTGATTCATTCTCCTCTGCAACCTTACAGACACTATTCATCTACCACAAGCCTGTGAGTGGATCCTAAATGTATAAAACTGCTCCCAACTAATGAATTCGTTCTTTCAGCGACGGTTCAGTGGTGCCTTCCATGTGCCAGGTACAATTCTTGGAGCTGGGGATAGAGAGCTGAGCAAAACAGATGATTAAATGAAGTCCAATAAAAACACAAACAGCTCTATCATGTGATGGCTGTCATCAACAGGTGCTCTGAAGAAAAATTAAGCAGGCTCTTTTAGTGGGCAGGTCTGAGAGAGCCTCTCTGGGGAGGCGACAGGTGAGCAGAGCCCTGAATGATTCCAAGTAGGTGGCTCCAGCCTCAGGTGCACCTTGAAATCACCTGGGACGCTTTAACCAGGCTGGTGCCCGGGCCCAGCCCCGAGCATGCTGCCTTAACTGGTCAGGGGTGGGGTCCAGGCGCTGGGAGTTTTAAGTCTCTCAGGTAATCCTTGTGCACACCCAGGGTTGAGAACCATTAACTCTAAACACCTGAGCAGGAAATCACACACCTTGGTAGGGAATTATCCCGAAGCTAAATGAAAAGAGACCCGTTTTTTGCTGCTGCCTGATGTAGGGCTGGCTGCAGCACAGAGGCCCTCTCCCAGCTGCTCCCTGGAACCCAGGCGAGCTGGACAGCAGAGCTCACTCAGCAAGCCAGAATACGCCTCGTGCTCTGCCAGTCGTCTGGGCTGCTGAATCATCTCGCTTTTCCGAAGATCAGGGGAAACGTGGCCAGTGCCCTGTCCTGCCCCGGCATGGGTTCCCTCGAGCGGGCTGCCTGGGAGCAGGGGGCTGTCCTACCATCTCTGTGTCTTAGCGTAGGGAGCACCCTTTGTCTCCCCAGGTGGCCCCCCTGAGCTGCTTCTCCGACACCCCCATCTCTTCTGACCTTGTACCTGAACTGCCTGCCTCTCCCCCTTCTCTTCTGGAACTCATCAAGAATCTTTAGGGGAGAGGGGCCTTAGATCCTGGAGCTGATGAGTGGGCACAGCTGTGCTCTGGGAGCCTGATGGATTCCAGCCCTCAGCTGCTGACCCCAATTCTGCCTTCTTCAGGACACAGGGGTCCCATCTCCCCTGGTGGCCGACAGAGAGCTGGTGAGAGATGCTGCTTGGCCGCCCCGTGAGCATTTCCTTGTTTCTCTTTCAGACAGGCTGGAGATTGTCTTTCCCTCCTTTGAAATGCTGACCGGGAGCAGCTCGCCACCTCCACCTTCCTCAGACTTGTGCTCCAGGTAAGATCTTTGCTCTCAGGCACTGAGATGTTCAAGGAGGCCAGTCTGAGGATCCAGGCTTGGGATGGACATGCTAGGAGAAGAGACCCTCTGTAATGGGATCTCCATTGGTCTTGTCCTGGGACCCAAGGCCACAGTTCTCTCTCTTTACTTTTAATCATGGAAAATTCAAAACATACCCAAAAGTAGAAAGAATAGTAAAGTGAAGCCCCATGGACCCCATCACCCAGCTGTGACAGGTTGCCAATCTTATATCGTCTCTTGTTATTAATTCCGGGAGGCAGGGGTGGGGAATTTAAAGCATGCTTCAGACAACCTATAATTTTACTCATAAATATGTCAGAGGGACATCTTTTTTATTTTTACTTTATTTATCTTTGGCTGCATTGGGTCTTCATTGCTGCGCGCAGGCTTTCTCTAGTTGCGGCGAGTGGGGGCTACTCTTCATTGCAGTGTGTGGGCTTCTCATTGCAGTGGCTTCTCTTGTTGCGGAGCACGGGCTCCAGGCACATGGGCTTCAGCAGCTGTGGCACGTGGGCTCAGTAGTTGTGGCTCGCAGGCTCTAGAACACAGGCTCAGTAGTTGTGGGGCATGGACTTAGTTGCTCCACGGCATGTGAGATCTTCCTGGACCAGGGATCAAACCTGTGTCCCCTACACTGGCAGGTGGATTCTTAACCACTGCACCACCAGGGAAGTCCCAGAGGGACATCTTTAACTGATAGGACTTTTAAATAGAACCACCAAGTCTTTTTTTTTTTTTTTTTTGGCTACACAGCATGGCTTGCAGAATCTTAGTTCCCTGACCAGGGATTGAACCCCAGTCCTGGCAGTGAAAGAGCTGAGTCATAACCACTGGACCGTCAGGGAATTCCCAACCACCAAGTCTTTATCATCTAATACCATGTTAGCTCATACTCATATTTCTGTGTTGTCTGAAAAGTCAGCTCTCTTAAACTGAGTTCAGATTGTTACTTGATACACATCTTATTGATTTTCCATTTAACCCACTTCAATTCCTCAACCCTTCTTGTTGGGTGAGGGGCAGGGAGTTAGGTGGGAATGTTTCCCTTTGACATTGAACTGAGAGGTTTAGTGGAAGGCGTGTGGGTCTCAGGCTCAGACTCAATCCCAGATCTCTTCCTTTGTGACTTAGTCTGGGATCTGATGAGTCTTCCCTTCCCAGCCTCTCCTAGGGGAAGAGAAGTTTGCTTGTTAGGAACCTCAAAACTCACGGAGACAGGTCTGTGAAAACACTTGCCAAAAGTAAACAAACATTATTACACAAACCTCCAGTATTTCCCTGTAAAAAATTTATTAGTTGACCTTGGTGTGAAGTCAACTGAACCACCCAGATCATTCTGAAGAAATGTATTCAATGTTTTTTTTAAAATAAATTTATTACTTACTTTTGGCTGCATTGGGTCTTTGTTTCTTTGCCCCTTGGAGGGAGGGGGGCCTGGGGAGACTACTTTACATTGCGGTTGTGCGGGCTTCTCATTGCGGTGGCTTCTCTTGCTGCGGAGCACGGTAGTTGTGGCTCCTGGGCTCTAGGGCGCTGGCTCAGTAGTTGTGGCGCACGGACTTAGTTGTTCCGCTGCATGTGGAATCTTCCCCGACTAGGGCTCGAACCCGTGTCCCCTGCACTGGCAGGCGGATTCTCAACCACTGCGCCACCAGGGAAGCCCTGTATTCAATGTTTAATGGCCTTGTTCTTAAAAGAGAAACAACCCCCGCCCCCCCATACACACACACATTAAACCACTCTCTTAAGTTCAGAAGTTGAAATGAAAGCAAAATCCACTGTTCTTCCCTCCCTTGTCATTAGAAGATGGTCTTTAGCTCTTGGTTAGTTTTGATTCTTTTCCCTGAAAGCTGTTCACTTGGAAAGAGGAGAGAAAAAGGAGAGCAAAAATCAAACAGTGTGTTAACAGGGATTTAGTCAGAGGCGGGCTGCTGAATTGTAATTTACCTCTGGGCAGAAAGAGATTTTACTCTATTATTTATTAGGTCAAGCCCTTTGTTGACATAAAGCCTGGGAGGTGTTGTAGGTAATTTCTTAGCAATGCTTTAGGGGAGCATATTAGTTTCCTATTGCTATTGTAATGAATTACCACGAACTTAGTGGCTTCAAACAACACGGATTTATTGCCTTACAGTTCTAGAGATCAGAAGTCCAAAATGAGTCTCACAGGACCGAAATCAAGAGGTTGGCAGGGCTGGTTCCCTCTGCAGGCTCCAGCGGAGATTTCGTTCCTGGCCTCCTCCGGCTTCTAATGCCCACGTTCCTTGGCTTGTGGCTCCTTCCTCATCATGCAGACCTCTTGCCCCTGTCATCACATCTCCTCCTGTCCACTCTGTTCTCCTGCCTCCCTGTTAGGGGACCCCCAGATAATCCCAATTAACCTCATCTCAACATCTTTAACCTAAACACATCTGCAAGTCTCTGTCGCCATGTGTGCTGACATTCATGGGTTCAGGGAACTAGGATTCAGACTTTCTCAGAGGCCATTATTCACCCACCACAGGGAAGGAACAAGCTTTTGGAAATCCAGGCCTCACAAAACACCTCAGAACTGTCTCTTCTTTTAAAGTCCTCCTGGGGATGGTCAATGGACACTTATATACACTGTGCTCTGGGGAGATCCAGAGCTGGTCATTTGTGGGAGGGTAGGAATTTGTGGGTTCCAAAGCAGACAACAATGTATTCTTTTCTCCCCTGTGAGCGGAAATTCCCCCAAATGGTGAGCATTCTTTCCTAGACATGTATTCAGTTATCAACATCAAATAGTATCCCTTTTGGAGCTCCCTGGTTTCTGTGGGGTCCTGGAGACGTTGGATACATTTGCCATCCCCCTTTAATCTGGGCAGGCTCTCCGACTGCTTTGACCAGGCCCAGGCCTTAGGAGTCAGGCACTGAAAAAGAATATATACAAAAAACTGAATCACTCTGCTGCCCACTGTAAATCAACACTGTAAATCAACTACTGTATATTTCAATTAAAAAAAAAAACACTGTAGGGCTTCCCTGGTGGCGCAGTGGTTGAGAGTCCGCCAGCTGATGCAGGGGACACGGGTTCGTGCCCCGGTCCAGGAAGATCCCACATGCCACGGAGCGGCTGGGCCTGTGAGCCATGGCCGCTGAGCCTGCGCGTCCGGAGCCTGTGCTCCGCAACGGGAGAGGCCAAAACAGTGAGAGGCCCGTGTACCGCAAAGAAAAAAAAAACAAAAAAAACACTGTAGATCAACTACTGTATATTTCAATTAAAAAAAAAACACTGTAAATCAACTACTGTATATTTCAATTAAAAAAAAAAAAAGAGGCGATGTTCACGTCCTGTCTCTCTGAACACTGGCTCTGGGGGCCCTGATCTTCCCCACATGAAGTCCAACTACCTTGCTGGAGAGACTCGCATGGAGAGCACCGGAGAGTCCTGGGAGGAGAAGAGAAGCCTACCTGAGCACAGCCAGGGAGCTGTCCCTACCAAGGCACCAGGTATGCGGAGCAAGCTGCCTTGGACCCTCCAGACCAGCACAGTGGGCAACCGAATACCACTGAATGACCCAGTCCAGGCCACGGGCAGCAGAGGAATCACCCAGTGAAGTCCTCCCTGAATTCCTGCTCCACGAAGCTGTGAGATGGAAGAAATTGATTGCAGTGCTGAGTTTCAGGGTAGCCTGTGATGCTCAGTAGATAATTTGGTGCACCACATATACTGTGCACCAGTCACTTTCCATCGGGTCTGAGGGTAGAAATTTAGGGGGTATCCATCCACAAGTCCCAATCCAGTCATCAGACATCGTGGATTTGGACTTCCCCTCTCTCCATAGTGATAAACGGATGAGGCGACTCATCTCTGAAGTGGGGACAAGGGAAATGAGGGCTCACAGAGTTGTTTGTGGTGGCACGTGCAACAAGAAGAGCTTTGTAATCTGAGAAAGCCTATTCCAATGTCATAGTTTGTAGTGGTAGTTATAGTAACAGTACTACAGGAGAAATCAAATGGAGGACAGTCATTCCCTGCCTGTTTTAATATTGTTTCCAAGTGTGGGTGTTGATCACCAGGTTTGAAGTAATCTGATTTTGCATCATAACTCATTTTCAGCATTTAAGAGGGGAAAAAAGGACGAGGGAAAAAAAAAACAAATTACTTTTTTCCTCCCCAAGAGTTTGGGATGTCACGTGGTCCTTGCTAATGCATTATGTAATTGTGGATTATGTAATTTGTGGAACAGTGTATGCTCTTCCTGTCCTGAGCTGACCCTCCTCTCTCTTGCCTTCTGTGAGCCATGCACAGTTTTACATGTGCTCTTCCACAGCAGAATAAAAATATGTTTTGTAGACTTCACTTAAGCCTGTGACTACTTATTTAAAATCAGTTGCCCTTCAGAAAGTATGATCAAGCCTAATACGAATAATGATTAAAGAGCTGGCGTGGAAGAAGTCTGCCTCTCTAGGGAAGATAGTTCATTTGATCAAGGAACAGAAAACAGGCAGCCCGTGCAATGCTGCAGTGCCGCCTTTGAAGACATTTTGCGTTTAGTCTGTCTAGTCTGTTTAGATGAGGCCTGTAAGAGATCAGAAGCTGGAATTCAAGGGCTGTCAGGAACCAGACAGGTGTAGCCTCTGGGACCTGAGGCCTTTGGTTACAAGACCTGGGAGTCTGTTCTCAATCACTGAGACAGAATATAGACAAATGCACATGGTATCCTCTTGCAAAGTAAGATTCCTGGGCTGAGCGTACAACTTCGAGTTTTAAAAACTGGTTTGGCATTTCCATACATTTTTAGCCACATGGAAAGACTTTGCTCGTGGTTGACTAGCCTACTCTGACTGAAAACAGATGAAACCTGGGCATTTGAAAACAATACAAGTCAGGCCTGTCACTGCTCCATCCCCCGTGGGACCACCACTGCCACGTTTGCAGAGGTGGAGGAGGTCGGCGCCACCGGGGCATTAGCTGTTCTGTGTCTGAGGTCTTTTCACTTGTGGGAGTTGCTGTAAGAGTGGGTAACAGGTTCTTCCAAGGTCAAGGCACCATCTTCCCAAGAAGGCCCCTTGGTTGTGAGAAGAATCGGATGCACCTTGGGCCCGATATTGAAGAACTGAAGCCAGAGCGGGAGCTCCAAGCCAGTCCCAGGCCTGGAGAGAAAGAGAAATTGCCAGTACTGTGAACCCCGGCCGTGATCTTTGTTAGTTTAGGCTGAGAAAGGAACGGAAGCGTTCCCTTCTCCCAACGAAGTTGAAATTTCTCAAGACCAAATTGACCGGTACCCAGTGATTACAGCCCTGAAACGTTCAAGCCACAGAACACAGGAGGTAGCCGTGAAGGGCCCCAGAGGGTGACACAGGTGTAAACCTACAAACCAGCACTGAGCCAGGGAGGGCAGAGGGCGGTGGGGATGGGACTCACCCGAGGGGCCCAACAAAAGCCTAGGGATGCAGGACAGCACAAACATCACAAGGGAGGGACTGGGGACAAGCGGGCTTGGCTTGGTCACTTGGGTGGCCTTTGGTAAGCCCTCCGACCTAAGTTAGGGTTCCCTCATTGAGAGAATGGGGATGTCATCGTCTCCCTCTCGGGGTTGTCTGGTGAGTCCGTGCGGAGGATGCCTGTTGAAAGTCATGGTAACGTGGCGCCAGGGGTGGGGGAGGGGCTGAGCCTCATAAGAAACAGTGGAGCTGAAGTCAGTCAGTACAAGTCACCCGGCATGGGAGTGAGGAGGGGGTTGTGCGCAAAGCTTAGGGCCTCCACCAGGATTGCTCTGGGACCCAAGGAGGGCCTGGCGAGAGTGGTCCTGGTCTCGGTCTCTGCAGCATCATTGGTCTCCTGAGCTGTGCCACAAGGCAGGCAGGGTTTGGGACACCAGGTCATAGCTGGGCTGACACCCACTCTAGGCTGTGCTCACCCTCAGTTCTTAACCAGTGCTTGTGCAGATCCAGCGATTCCGGATTCCAGGTTGTGCCACCTTCCCATTCTTCACGTCCCCATCGGGCAAGATTTCGCCCATTAAGACCAATCACATTTGATCAAAGTTGGACTTTAATTGAATATTTAGAAAGAAGATTAAGTAGCAGGTCGTTATTTCCCATTTCTTTTTGCAGCTGTTATTCCAAGTCACCAGTCCCCAAAATAAACTTGCTTTTTCGCTTTGAACCAAAAATTTCTCTTGCAGACAAATGATGCACAAACGGTGACCTTTCTGAATTGGCAGAATTCTTTGGGTACATTATTTATGAGCACACAGGTGCTGCATCTAGTTATAAGACAGATGTCAGGAAGGCCAGAGAAGAAAATGCTAAAGGAGATTTCTGTTCGCGAGTGTGGTGTCTCTGAAACCCTCCTCTCCATTTGCCTCGTGTCTCATCAAATGTGTGTGTGTGTGTGTGTGTGTGTGAGGCATCAGGAGTAGGATTTCAGAACATGTTGTGAATCCTATATTTCAGCCTTACATTTTGCTGCATAATGGCCCTGCGTGTTAGGGTAAACAAGTAAATAACTTGGCTTCACTTTTATTGTTTTGAGGAAGTCGAGTTTTTTCAGGAAGACAACGGCAATAATGCCCTTTTCCAAATGCTTTGCAGCTGCTCACTCGTGAGATAATCATGGCAACCTTGTGAAGTAGCGAGAGTTAGGAATGGCGCCAACATGGACATTTGTGGCAACGAAGTCACAGAGGTGTCTAGGGCTCGGGCAGATGTCAACAGTGGATAGTGACACAGGACGGTTACAGCCCGGGTCTTCTGTTTTCCTAACTCTTACTGGTGAAATTTTTAAAAATAACAATTTTAAAACTTTTCCTATAAAAGTAATGCATACTCATGGAAAAAAAATTAGAAAGTGGAGAAAATTAGGGAACAAAAATCACCCTTAGTTTTACGACTCAAACACAATTATTTTTAACATCATGATACTGTTTTGCAGGTCAAAAGGGAAATTTTTAAAATAATTTTATAAGCTTTATTTATAATTACCAAAAATTAGAAACAACCAAGATGTCCTTCGATAGGTGAATGGCTAAACAAACTGTGGTACTTCCATACAACGGAATATTATTTAACAATAAAAAGAAATGTTCTATCAAGTTACAAAAAAGACATGGGGGAACCTTAAATGCATATTGCTAAGTGAAAGAAGCCAATCTAAAAAAGCAACATACTTTTCATATAATTCATCCCAATTATATGACATTCTGGAAAAGGTAAGACTATGGAGACAGTAAAAAGCAGTGTAAGTATTCTGCGTGATACTGCAACGGTGGATACAGGACATTATACATTTAGCAAAGCCCATGGATTTATACAATACAAAGAGTCAACACTAATGTAAACCATGAAATTTAGTTAATAATAATGTATCAATATTTGTTCATCAGCTGTAACAAATGTAACATATCATTGCAATATATTAGTAACAGGATAAACTGAGGGCAGGAGGAAAGGGAATGTATGGGAACTCTCCGTATTTTTCTGTTCAAGGTTTCTTTAACTCAAAAACTGCTCTAAGAAATAAAGTCTACTAATTTCTTTAAAACTTCAAATACATTTTTAAAAAGGAAATGGACAATAATGATATTTATTTAAACACGCATGACTGGAAAAGAGTGAGGTTTGGGAAAAGATTATTTGGGTTTTAGATATGTAGAGTTTAAAGTACCTGCGGAATACCTAAAGGATATGTCAAAGAATAGATGAATATACAGGTCTTGAGTTCAGAGGAGAAGTCTAACCTGGAGATACAAATGTTAATCATTTGCAAAATAGGCAGTAATTCATGTTAAAAGCAACAGTGGACTCTCCCAGATGAGATTATGCTAAAGCATTGGATGCTTCAGCTTCCATCCATGCTTTGGCGCTGGCTACTAAAAACATTTGGACAAGAAAGGAAATAAATGAGAATGGCTGTGTTTTGTATTAGGGTTTTTGTTTGTTTATTTGCTCGCTTTGTTTCTTGTTTGATTTTGTAATAAGTGGATGCTGGAGAAATTTTGGAAGTAAGGATCTCAGAGAACAGGCTGAAAAATAAAGAGCAGATAGTGGGGACCGGAAATGTCTTTCTTGGGTTAAGTAAAAGTCACAGAAGACAGAGAAACAAGGTGATAAAGACCAGTAAGAGAAAGTGTTGCCCTCCCTTGTGATAAAATTAAATAGAATGTTGGTGATTTATTTAAAACCAGAGTGGGCTGGGGCTTCCCGGGTGGCGCAGTGGTTAAGAATCCGCCTGCTAATGCGGGGGACACGGGTTCGAGCCCTGGTCCGGGAAGATCCCACATGCCAGGGAGCAACTAAGCCCGTGTGCTACAACTGAGCCTGTGCTCTAGAGCCCGAGAGCCACAACTACTAAAGCCCTCGAGCCTAGAGCCCGTGCTCCGCAACCAGAGAAGCCACTGCAATGAGAAGCCTGCACAACCCAATGAAGACCCAAAAAAAACAAAAAATTGAGAGTTCTATAAGCCAGTGGGGAGTTAGACTCAGTGATAGTGGAAAGGGAAGCAAGAAGGTTAACTGGTATAGATTTCAGTGGATATTCCTATGCTAGGATTTATTACGTATATGAAGGCTAGCCCTGAAATAGATGTGCTATATGCTCCTTTGAGGATATATTCAGTTGGACTTCTGAGGGGAACAAAAGTCAGTGCACATAAGGGGATCTTTGGAAATTTGGGAAGATGGGCAGCCCGGAAACACAAACAAGTTGCACCTCGTAGTTTGACATATCAGTTTAAGAGGGCTTACATAATCACTTCAAGGTGAGGCGAGCTAAGCTTAAAGTCTCTGATTTCCAGGAATTCTCAAGTCTCTAGATGCAGCCTATAGCACTTATATCCCCAAAAAAGGGAAATTTTTTTTTTTTTTTTTTTTGCGGTACGCAGGCCTCTCACTGTTGTGGCTTCTCCCGTTGCGGAGCACAGGCTCCGGACGCGCAGGCTCAGTGGCCATGGCTCACAGGCCCAGCCGCCCCGCGGCACGTGGGATCCTCCCGAACCAGGGCACGAACCCGTGTCCCCTGCATTGGCAGGCGGACTCTCAACCACTGCGCCACCAGGGAAGCCCAAAAGGGAAATTTTTGACCCAGAAAATAAATGACTTCTCTAAGCTCATGCTGTAGGGATACTTGCACTTAGCAATCTTGCTTTAGTTGAACTGTCACACAGATCCTAGTTTGCATTGGGGGAGACAGGTGGCTGCTCGCACAGTATGAACTGAGTGGCACCAAACGAGAGCCATTTGTGCCCACTCTCTTCTTCTAGGGCCATCATGAAGTCACTTTCTAGGCTAAGTAATCGTATCTCCAGGAGGCAGATCCCTATTAGCTGCAATTAGGTCTCCTGGGGTGAGTAACCCATTAGCACCTATTAACAGTCATGAGCTTCTCAGATTAACTGGCTCAGAACAAGGCTCTGGTGGAAAGAGATATAGGATGGGTAATTGTTAAAAACAGTGTTGGGGTCTTTCCAGAACAGGGGTGGGTAGTCTCTCTGGTAGATGTGGGAAGGATGGTCAAGGCTCATTCAGCTGCTGCTGCCATTACTTGTACTGCGGCCACAGTCGTACGATGGGGCAGACCATATTTTCCAAAGATGGAGATACCTATCTCACCCCACGTGCTCTTCTCATAATGTGACTGATGCCCCGCCCACTGAGAAGTGGGGTCTGTTTTTTTCTCCCCTGGAATCTGGGCACCAGCCTGAGTCTGCTCTGGCCCCTGGAGAATGGTGGAAGTGATGCTATGGGCCTTCGGAGCCTACAGCATAAGGAGGTTACAACTTCCACCTGACGCTCACATGTCTCTCTCTCCGCCTCCCTTCCCCACCACCTTCTCAATGCTCAACTTTGGAACCCAGCCTCCATGCAGTGAGGAAGCACAAACTAGTTTAAGCAGGGAAACCACATGGAGAGGAACGGAGGCCCTTAGCCAAGAGCCAGCCTCCACCACCACACGTGTGAAGGAACAAGCCTTCGGAAGGTCCCAGCCCCTCGCCTTCAAGGCTTCCAGCTGAGGCTCAGACCCTGTGGAGTGGACACAGGCAAGCCATCCTCACTCCGCCCTGACCGGCTTCCTGACCCACAGAACCCGTGAGCATGACACGTGGCTGTTTTATGCCACTAAGTTTAGGGGATAATTGTTACGCAGACCTAGTACTGGAACATGTGCACCCAATGGCATTTAATGAAGAAAGACATCTAACCAAGAAAGTCATATGTCCACTTTGTAAAAACATATCACCAGCCTTGACTCTCAAGCTATAAACCCTGCAACCTAAGAGCCATGATAAATACTCTGCCCAAGCTCAGCTCCTTGTCTTTACTTGACTAATTTCTCCCTCCATTCCCCCAAGTCAGAGGTGTTTTAGCTAAGGTTATCCAGGGACCACATGAGCACCGCAAACTCTTACTGTGGAATGCACCCTTCATCTCTCCTCTTCCAGCCTCTCATGAGTTGGGAGAGTGGTGGAGGTTTGTAGGCATAAGACATGAAGGCGTTTATGAAGGATAACACAGCAGAGGTTAGGTGAATAGCCTTTAGACACAAACTCCCAAGAGTGTGTGCTGGCTGTCACATCTAATATTTTTAACTCAGCAAAAAGTAGTACATGTTCAAGATTTTAAAAATCCATACCATGCAGAGAGAGAAGCAAACATCTCTCATCTGCTCTTCCCATGCCCAGCAGTGAGAACTGTTAACACGGGGAGGACAGTGTTGGCACAAACTCTGGAACTAGACTGTATGCTGTTGAATCCTAGCTTTGTGGCTTTGGCCCCAGTTCCCTCATCTGTAAAATGGGGATAACTAACCTCAGAAGTGTGTTGTGAGAGTTAATGAGTTAATATATGAAAAGCATTTAGAACAGTGCCTGACACATACGAAGTCTCAATACGGATTGGCCGTCACTACTGCTACTACTGTCATCATCGTCATTAGTTATGAATAGCGCTTCCTGTAGCCTCAATGGGCTCAGGAAATAAAGTGTTGGAAGGAACCCAGAATTAGGGAGGAGGCTCCCAGACCAGAGGGTTCACATCTGGGCACAGTGGCCACTGGGAATGTAATGAACACCCTCGACTCCATCCCACTGTAGACCCTTCCAGGGGGTCTGGGTCCCCAGTGCCTCTGCCGGGAGTCACAAATCACATTTTCTAGCATCTTGTAGAGTAAGAGGGTCAAATATGGCTAAAATGTTGATACGAGAAAGAAAATGAGCAATAAATGGCCTAATCCTGACAGCTTAGGAATGCTGACAGGTTTTGAGAAGGAAATGTGACCTTTTCCAGAATCACTCCCTTCAGTTTTCATCTCTGGAATTCTGGGAGGCTGTCATTAAACACACAACCTAGTTCCTCCTGCTTGTAGCCAGGCGATGGTTGCAGGTGAGGGTTGCACGTGTAGGTGCTGGCTAAACATTATGGAATGAATATGCCTGTGACCTGTTTCCACCACCCGGCCATAGCAAGAGAGGGGCAGAGTCTTCAATTTGGTCTAGATAGAGCAGCTCTCGAGGGGCAGCCAGCCTGTGCCCACTGATGGGTGAATAATCTGATCCCATGAGTGGAGCATGGTTAGAGACCCAGAAATGTTCTTTTTTGTACCAGTTTGGGCGCTTTTGATTACAAACAACAGAAACACTAGACTAAAATTAGCTTAAGAAGGAAAATTGATTATCTCACCTAACCAGGGGCAGACAGCAAGGGGCCCAGGATTGTTAGCTCTGAGACTCATGATGACATCAAGATCCAGGACCTTTTTCATCAAGGAAAACTTTCCCAGAGTGCACGCCCCTGCCCCAGATTTTATCTTACATCTTATTGGCCAGAGTTATGTCACATGACTGTGCCTAACCCAATGCGAGTTATGTCACATGACCACGCAAGGGGAGTGGAATTACCATGATTGTTTTAGACCAATCAGCATTCACATGAAAAGTAGTCCAAAGCCGGGTGGGCCTGGGAGTACAGGGAAGAAAGGCCTGCGGCAATTAAGCAATTGATGGCTTTCCTCTGTTATTCCAAAAAGCTCCCTTCAGTGATATTCAGTGCAATTTAACAAGATAATATTTAATAGGATTAAGTGATGAGGATGGATTTAAAAAAAAGCAAGGATACACAAAAGGAAGCTCAAAATACAATCAAGTATAAAAAATGCATAGCGTGACAGCCTCTGTGGCTTGCGAAGTTAGGCCACCAGCGTGGGTTTAGTAGTCAGTGCAAGGAGGTCTTGCCGGAAGATGCAAATGGTAGCTTGTGGGCCAAACGTGGCCGATGCGTCTATTCCATTTCGGCCTTTCCAGGATCGTTTGTTTATTCTTCAGTTGGTTGCTTGCCAACCTTAAAAAAATTGAGAGATTTTAAGTTGTTCAAAAGTATTTCTCGCTCCTCATTAAAAAAATCAGAAGATGCCTCAGCACTGGGCCTACTTTCCCACCTGGCAGCAGTCAGCTGGAGCTGACGTAGCCGTCCCCTCTGAAGCACACACGTGCGCGCCACTTCTCCCTGTGGCTTCTCATCTGTTACCTGCGTGGTCCCATGGGCATTTGAGTCTGCAACACTGGAGTTAGTTTACAGGGTCCCCAGGATAGAAGCCAACGAGTTCCTCAGGATAATATGGGTGTCCCGATCCTAAGCCTGGACCTCACAAAGTGACCATTGTGGGGTGTAGTGGACCCTCCCCACCCCCCATCTCATCCTCACTGAAGACCCTGGAAAACCCTCACGGACTCATTTCTTATTAAGGCTTTCTACACAAACCGGGGGGCAAAGATGGAAGGAATGGGCACGTGGGCAGATGGAGAGAGAGGTGGCAGAGACACCTACCACTTAGGGATAACCTCTCAAGAGAATGTTTCCAAAGGCGCCTCCTATTTGAAGAGGGCTGGAGTTTAGTGCAGAAGAAGAATCTCTCCCAACAGTTGTGGGGTTAAAAAGAATAGGAACAGGTTTGGAATTAAGACTAGATTTGGAGAATGATTCTCGCTCTGCAAATGATTTTACAACCTGTGACTAGTTTAACCTCTGATGTTTCACTCCACAGTTAAAGAGGTCCTGGATTGAAAGAGAAGCTTTGTACCTTCTGATTCAGCCTTTCATGGCAGCTCTATGTCTTCCAGTCCAGAAACTCCACTGACTCCAACGAGGGATTTAGAAATCCAGACAAGAATTTTTCAGTCACGTTACTTTAAATGCGAAGCTCTTTCCCCAGAAACAGGTAAAGAGGTGCCGAGCAGATGTGCACACAGATGGGGCTTATCTGACTTCCTGTCCATGTACGCCCACACACTGCAGGGTCTCCGGAAAGGTTAGGTAATGACAGTGACTCAGGAAGCCAAGAATGTGAATTATGTGACATGCAGCCCGGATCCAGCGCCTGCATGGTTAGCGTTCAACCCACCACAGCAAGCCTGGGAATAAGAGGCCATCTTGCTTTAAAAGAAGGGATATTGCCACACTTGTGCTCATGAAATAACATTCGTTCAGTTTGCTGGAGACGGACAAGAGAGAGACAGAGAGAGATTAGACCCAACCAACAACCTTGCTTTTGACTCTGTACCACGCACAGCACACACCCTGCGTTCCCATTTATGCACAAATCACCACCTACCTGGTATTCCTCACAACGGCAAAGGCCTGCAGTGGAACCGGATGGAAATCCATTTACCAAGATGTTACTAAAGCAATTGGAAATTCCTGATCACGTTATATGCTTCACTGAGCTCTTTAACTGCAGAAAAGCAAGCACAGGAGCTGTCCCCATGGGGTGGCAAGTGGGGACAGCTGCTGTCTACCTAGACCTCGAGGAAGGGAGAGCCAGGGGCTGAACTGCTGCTGGGACCCAGCAGTTCAAGGAGAGGAAAGAGCAGAGGAACTCAAAGACGGGCTGATGTTGGCATGGCCAAGGTCAGGTCTCACTCGGGCCCCGGGGTTGACCACGAGGGAACTCTGACCCTCTCCACACACCCTCCTTGGGCTGTGCAGGGCTCTTTGGTGTATGTCTTTGAGACTCATTTTGATAAGATTTTGCCAGAGTAGAGATCCTTGAGGAGAAGTGTAAGGAATAAGCAGAGTGACGAAGAGCTAGGGCTGTGGAGGGAGACAGCCTGGCTCTGCAACTTGGCTTTGCCCTGTGTGACCCTGGACCACCTATTTAACAGCTCTTTGCCTCAGTTTCTCTATCTGTGAAATGGGTGCGATAATAGCCCCTTAGAGGAATAACAAAGTATTGCTATAAAGACAAAATGAGATTGTACAGGTAAATCTAGACCCAGTGCTGGACACAAAGTGCTCAGATAATGTTTGTTTCTTCCCAGTCCAGACTCCTCATCCCTGAAGTGGACTTGAGTACGCACAAAATATGGCTGAAATATAAATGTAAAATACAACCTTTATCCCTGATTATAGTCAGTAAACACAAGAAGTCAAATGAGAGAATATCCCCAACATATCTTCATAGAACACTACATAAATTTCGGAGTCCACTAAAGTGATTTCAAAGAGGCCTGGTATTTTTCAGCAGAAAGGATAAAAAATCAAGTCAGAAAGCATTTGTTACATGCTTCCCATGTGACTATCACTAGAGGGAAAAAAAGATATGATAATAATTACATAATTAGTACCTTTTACATACCAACTACTGCCTACAGATTATTTTTATTCCTTACAATCCTTCAAGCTCGATATTATCTCCATTGTAAAAGTGAGGAAATTCTGACACAGGTTAAGCAACTTGGCCAAGGTCACACAATAAATGGTTGAGCTGGGATTGGAACTTGGATCTGCCTGATGACAATGGTGGAGATGTCTGTATTTGCTGAGTGCCGGGAATGTGCTGACCTGGGTATTATTATGATGTCTATTTCGCAGATGGGAAAAGATCAAGTAATGAGCTCAAAGTCTCACAGTCACACAGAGGAAGACACAGGCATCCACTCCAGGTCTGGTTGACCCCAAAGACCAAGCTCTTATCTGTCACCATCCTGCATCCTTTGTCTGAACAACAGCAAGACACATGACTGGTCACAACACAAAACTGCATAATGACGAGGGCCCTCAGTCCGTATGGACAGCCTGACTTAACCCTTCATGCAGAAGAGACTGTGATTTCTTTCTCTACACTACAAATTGTTATAAGCCAACATCTCTCCTAGGAAAATGTGTTCAATGTTCCTCCAAAGGACATGGCTCTCAACCTCTCATGACAACCTAATAAACTCAAGGTCATGGGAAACAGTGTATCTAAGAACATGTGGCTAAAAAAAGAACAAGGGGTATTAAATTAACTTGGATTTGGAAGGATTTTACCAAGAGAACACTGGAGTAATTCTTTTTAAATTTAATTTTATTTTTGGCTGCGTTGGGTCTTTGTTGCTGTGCATGGGGTTTCTCTAGCTGTGGTGAGCAGGGGCTACTCTTCGTTGCAGTGTGCAGGCTTCTCATTGTAGTGGCTTCTCTTGTTGCAGAGCACAGGCTCTAGACGCATGGGCTTCAGTAGTTGTGGCACTTGGGCTCAGTAGTTGTGGCTTGCGAGTCATCTGGAACTGCCCTGGGTTGCCTGGGGAAGGAGACGGTGGTCACTTTCCCAGCCTCTGTGGAGCGATGTCTTCAGACTCACGCGATAACTGATAACCCAAAGCTCCTCTCATCCCAGGAGCTCCGCTCAGACAGGTCTCTGCAGAGGAGGCTGTGCGTTTACCTAACTCCCTTCACAGCACTGCTGAAACCTTCTCTCCTGGTCTCCAGTGCTGTGGGGTAAGTCAACATAAGCATTTATCAAGCGTCCTGAGCCTAGAATGGGGGCCAGATGAGGAACCGGGGAAGAGGGGGCAAAGCCCAAATAAGCTTCAGGCCCTGGTATCAGGAGGCTCTCCGTCCAGCCTCCTCCCCCGATACAACTCTTCAGGGGAGAAAGAAAGCAAGGGGACGAACAGAAAGCGAGGTCCCGTGCTCATTTATTCACCCGCAAAGATTTCTCAGGTACAGGCCTGATGTGCACACCCGGAGGCTGACAGTTTACCGAGAGGAGTGAGGGCCAGGGCTGTTGTCCCCTGCTCTCCTCTAAGCCATTTCTGGTTCACCCGGGCCTGACAGTCCATTCTGGTCCAGCGGCCCAGGCAATGACCCTGGAAACTCAGCATCCAGGCTCCCATTCCCATAAAAAGATAAACACACCAGTTTCATGCTTCTTCCTGAATTATATTTTACAAAATTTCTAACACAACAGGGATTTTCTATTACCATAGTAACCCTTGTGTGTGAACAGCAGACTCCAGAGAGAAGCGGGTAAAAATGTAGAAGAAAACCAAGCTTCAGAACGGTGCAAGGAGAGAGGGGCAGGCGGGCTGGGCTGGCTGGCCACAGGCCTGACCCTGCCAGGAGGGCCTGATCCGGGCCCTGAGGATGCGGTTGTCTGTGATTTCTTTCGCAGCTGTATTTGCTTGTAAGTTACAGTACCTGGAGGCCCAAGAACAGTGACATTGCCCTGGTTTTCACTTGGCTGACGTGAGGACTTTCTACCTCTTTCTTTCCTTTGTTCTTTCTGTTTCAGGAGATCTAGGAGAAGATACATTTGTTTTCAGATGATGTCATTCTATGGCATAGTTTGAAAGAGACAGGATGCAAACAAAGGTGAATACGATATAGGGATGAAATCAAAGAGTCGGAAAGGAAAGCTGCAATGTCCCAAGACTGAGAGCATCCTGTCCCCTTCACCAGTGTGAACAGTCCTTTGGTCACTGTCCTTCCCAGGTTACAAGGCCACGGGTACAAAAAGCCTCCATTCAGCCTTCAAAAACAACAAGAGCAACAAACAAACAGGCAGAAACCCCAGTTGCCAAGTCAGGCATGCTCTTCCCTGTGAAACGTTCTGCGTCCACAGGAAAGGAAACAGCCTGCAGACTGAGTTAGGGAAAATGGATAAAGACAGTAGCATAGCTGCATCACGCAGGTAAAGTGCTGTCCACAGGGCCTGGATCTTGGGTTTGCTACTTTAAAATGCAGTGGAGCGACTTCCCCAGTGGTCCAGTGGTTAAGACTCTGCACTCCCAATCCAGGGAGCACCGGTTTGATCCCTGGGCAGAAAACTAAGAACCCGTGTACTGCACAGCGTGGCCAATAAATAAATAAAATGCAGTGGAAGTTTTGTTCCTGTTCCTTTGATGCAAGTGTACCTGTACTTTGATGCAAGTGCATCAAAGAGTCAGTTGTCTTGCTTCCTCCAGGTCACAGTTTATAAAATACGTTCTGATTCCTGAGACTGGAATCACTGAACTTCTGGAGGATGTTGCCTTAAAGTAATTGTGTTTAACTCTGTGTGTATGTGTGTGTCTTGCTCACATACACATAAACTTTTCCAAGCACTTAAATCTCTAATTGATACAGATGGTGACACTTGCATGTGTTTTAAACTCCTACACGCATTCTTCTAGACATCAGGGCAGGTAAAACACAAAGGACTTAATTTTCAGCAATAACAAACCAGAGAGCACAGGGGATGCGCCATGTCTCACCTCCTCCGGGCCTTTGCACGTGCTGCTCCTTCTTCCTGGAGCCCCTTTCTGCACTCTTTTCTTCTGCTGGCTCCCGTGCATCCATCAGTGTATCTCTGAGCCTCCTCTCCTACTAGAAGCTTCTCTGACGCGACCAGGCTTGGTTAGGAGCTTCACCTAAAAGAAGGTTTCTTAGGAGATGTGACATTTCCTGCTTGCAACTTGACTAAGCTGCCACTGGGGCATGGAGGTAACTCTGCTAGAATTTGGCAGACAGTTCAGAGCAGGAAAGTATCAGCTGCAAAAGCAATGTAACAAGAGATGTCCCTTATCAAACAAATACCGAGGGCTAGGCGATTTAGTATCTCATTTAAATTCCCTCAGAGGCAGGTATTCATGTGCCCAGCTTACAGATAAGAAAACTGAGGCTCAAAGAGGGTAAAAAAAACCTTCCCTAAATGGGGATGTAATGTACAGCACAGGGACGATAGTTAATACTGTTAAATTGTATATTTGACAGTTGCTAAGAGAGTAGGTCTTAAAAGTTCTCATCAAAAAAAAAAATCGTCACCCTGTATGTGATGGATGTTAACAAAACTTATCACGGTGATCATTTTGCAACATATACAAACACTGAATCACTATGTTGAAACTAATATAATGTTATATGTCAATTATACCTCAATAAAAAGAAAAAGATCACTACTCAATTATATTTAACTTGTAGCAGTGTAACAGTGAATGAAATAAAGTTGTACCATTTAAAAAAATACTTCCCTAAGTCAAACAACTATCAAACAGGAAAGCAGGGGTTTAGACACAGAAGCTGGGCCAACGTCTGTGGTCTTTATCACTGTGCTAAGTTGCTTCCCTTATATGTTCACCAGGCTTTCCGTGGTGCTCTCTTGGTCGACGAGTGTAGACAAAGATTCTAAAACAAATTGATATGGCCATTTTGTGCCAGTAGCTTCCTGTCTCATTTGAAAGCTTTGGTCAAAAACCTGGCCGCAACCAATCAAGAGCTAAATCCTGAAGAAGCGATGCCAGGCGTCATTGGCCGGTGCGGAGGCCTGGGCGATTGGCCCAAGGAAGGGGTGTGCTTTGCTTGGGGGGTCACTCAGCATTTCTGTTTCATGCTCCATTGATTTCTAGCCAGAATGCATGCAAGTCCTGAAAGCTGGAAGCTCTGCCTCAGGTTTAACCCCCACACAATCTCTTCTTTCTGATTCTTGAGGTTTAAAATTAATCTTCTCTTACTCAAAGTTGTGCTTCTAATGAAGATGCCTGAAGGCTAATTTGAAAATGTCAGTCCCCATCAGTCACGAAGAGAGAGGCCAAGGGGGGCTGTCTGATGCACCAGACGAGTATGGCTTTGCAAGCCGGGGTAGTCTCCTGTTTAATGCAAGGATGTATGTCATTCCAAGAGGTGCCTTTGTTGTTCCTCACCGCACCCCCTCCACACGCCCCCTGGTGAGGTTATAGCCAGAGGCAAGATGAACAGACTGACCTCCTCTGCTTGCTACCTGGGGGACTCATTTTGAGTCTCAGGTTCTTCGTCTGTAAAATGGGGCACCAATGCTCCCCTCATAAAGATGTTGAGGGGATTCAATAAAATCATGTACCTATATAAAGCATTTAACAGCAGTACCTAGAACGCAGTAAATACTATGGTGCGGAAAATAAATCTGGTAGACTTCAGATTAGCCAGTGAGGGAGGTTCAGGTCTATTTGTTTTTTGGGTGTTTTTATAAATTTATTTATTTATTTTGGCTGCGTTGGGTTTTCGTTGAGGTGCGCGGGCTTCTCATTGCAGTGGCTTCTCTTGTTGCAGAGCATGGGCTCTAGGCACGCGGGCTTCAGTAGTTGTGGCATGCAGGTTCAGTAGTTGTGGCTCGCGGGCTCTAGAGTGCAGGCTCAGTAGTTGTGGTGCATGGGTTTAGTTGCGCTGCGGCAGGTGGGATCTTCCCGGACCAGAGCTCGAACCCATGTTCCCTGCATTGGCAGGCAGATTCTTAACAACTGAGCCACCAGGGAAGTCCCAGATTCAGGTCTATCTGAAATCCTTTGATTCACTTAAAATTCCCTTTTGACAATAAAACTCCTATCCTAGAATATGACTCACATGTTTCTAGAGGCAGGAAGTACATAGAGATTAAGTCCCAAAAGAGTGCAGAGAACAGGGGAAAGAAGAGGTAGGGAGGACAATGGGCTTAGAAGAGTCAGAATTCCCCAGCCCCGTCTGACCCCCTTCTCTTCTGTGAGCGGAACCTGGGAATGTGTTGGGATAGTCATTCTGGGATTACTTTGGTTACATGCAACTCCATCTTAGCAGATAGGCAAGACAGATTTGTCCTGCTGGCCTCAGAGAGGGAAGCATGCTGCCATGTTGAGGACTGCATATGGGGCCTGTCGCCTAGGACCTGAGACAGGCCACTAGGAGCTTAGAGCCACCCTAGCTGAGAGCCTCAAGAAGGCAGAAACCTCAGTCCTACAACCCCAAGAACTGAATTCTGCCAACAAACTGAACGAGCTTGGGAGAGTATCCCCAGCTCCAGATGAGATCACAGCCCCAGCTGACTGTCTTGATCTCAGCCTGGTGAGCCCTGAGCCCAGAGCCTGGCTACACGGTGTCCAGACTCCTAACCCACAGAAACTCCCAGATGATAAGTGGGTGTTGTTTTAAACTGCTAAGTTTATGGTAGTTTGTTGTGCAGCCTAGAAACTACTTCAGTGAGAAAGGGCAGAGATTAGAATTTCTTCTTGCCCCTCTCCTGCTTCCCCTACGTACACAGACGGTACTTAGAGAAGCCTAGGAGGAGCTGCCGAGGTTAAGAGTCTTCCAGCTTCGAGCACACAGGCTCTCCACACCTCTGGCTCCACCCGGGACTAAAGCCTCTTCACAGGTTACCCCAGACCACACCGTCACATCACTACCTGATGGGTCTGGGAGACCTGGAGGGCATATGTGGCGGGGGAACAGGGTATGGAATTATTCAGAGCAAAAAAATCTACCACCTTCCAGTATCTCATATAACCTCTCTCTTTAACAATATAAACAAACATTTGGCAGACGTCCCAAGGCCTTGAAAAGAAATGGGCAAGTTGTCATCTATGAGGAGAGGCCAGTTGGGAGTGGAGGTGGTGATAAGAAGTGGACTCAAGAACTGAGTCACGGAGTTGACTGAGAAGACGTGGGGCTGGCTGGCTGATGATGGAGAGACGGCAGGATATGAGGCACAACTCATGCCCCCTTTTTTTTTCATGCTAAAACATCTTTTTACTGATTGGGGTACAAGACCAAAATTTTGAAACCATCAACCTAAAAGAAAGTGAAACTCATTTTCTTCATTTAAATGCAAATTTTAGTACTCAAAGTTTTAGGAGATAAAAAAATAAAGCCAAATGCTTTTCCTATTAGCTGGTAAAATCCAAAATAAAAGCTATTGCAATAGCTAATAATACATGTGAAAAAAGAGAAAGTTAACAGGGAGACAGCATTGGAATGGAACGAGAATAGCATCTTTCAGCTAAAGATGCAGTGACACTTTACACCCATCCATGCACACCCATGCACATAGGTAGCGGTTATTATATAATCCCCTTCAACAGTTCAGGGGAAAAAGAATGTACCAAAACGCACAGCTTCTTGGCATTTTGACGTGGCCTTTAGTATTTGGTCTCTTCGAGAAAGGCAACTAACTTGATAGTTGACCCCACAATATTTAGGAAATGAAGCCATATGTGAGCTTAGAGAATCATTTAGTCATAGTGGAGGCACAACTCCAGGATGGAAGAGCAGTGGGCACCTGGAAACTACGGCACATCTCCTTTACCGACCAGAAGTTTCTTGGGGCCACGTGGTTTTAGGCTGGGGTTTTTCCAAGGGAATAGCCTACACATTGTCTAGTCTATACAGTTCAGAGAGAGTCACAGTGGGACTAAGCCATAGGCAGTGGGAGGACAGTCCCACTATCTAAGCAAGGATAGTCTGGTTCTGGACCTTTCAAATCGGTCCTCTCCCCACTTCCTGCCCCCGGCTTCCTTTCGTAGTAGGAAAGTTTTATAGATTCTTGTCAAGACCCTCTCTTTCCTCCCCATCTCCAGCTAGTAGATGAAGGTTAAAGGGAGCCCCCTCCAGGGGTATATGCACATCGGCCGGAGCATACGGAAAGGCTTAAGGTCTTCAGGACCCAAAGGAAGAACATGACTATGGGTGGGTCTTCAGGCCCCATGATGTAGAGGAGAGGACACTGTCTGGAGATGGTCAGCCTCCAGGGGCTGCCCCCTAGCCCAGCGGCCACCCGTCTGCCTGTTTGTTAGGGCCAGATGTCTCCGGATTAGAGACTGTTAGAGCAGCATGGGACCCTCTATTTCTACACCCTGATCTTAGAGTAAAGGAACCCAGCCTGCAGAGGTTAAAGTAGTCTGACCGAGGCTCCTCAGCACGATAAAAGCAGGGCCTGGGCTAGAATCCAGCCCTCCGAACTCTCAGCAGGGCATAGTCACAATTGTGGGGGGATGAGGCCAGAACTCGGGAAGGGTCACGAGGGGAAAGGGAAGGCAGACACAGCCTCCTGCGAGGTTGGCTGCGGTGGGAGCCTGCGGAGAGGCCCTGCACGAAGGGAGAGCAGAGGGCCGGAGGGGACAGGCCAACAGGACTGCGAGAAGCACCCCTCGCTGCCCCCACCTTAAGCTCTGCTGATTGGGTGAGTCAGCCTCCTCCTGGGCCTCCCTGCCTCCAACCTCTAATGCGGCTCCATGTTGCTGCCAGAGGGATTTTTCTAAAATAAAAAGCAGATCACGTCATTCCCCTATAATCCCTTCGGCGATTCCCCACTGCCCACAAGTCTGAGCAGCCCAGCAGGATCTGCAAGGCTCTGACCCCATGACTCAGGCATCCTTGGGACACTTCAAGAACATCTGACTTACAGAGACTTAAGCAAGCAAAGACCTTTCGTCATCTTACATACGAGCGGTCTAGACGTAGGCGATCAGAGCTGGAGCAGTAGCTCACCCTCATCAAGTCTCATTCTCTTTCCAGCTTCCCACTTCCCTCCTTGCAGGTGGGTTTACTGTCTCAAGGCTGCAGGCTGTTTGCTGCAACTCCACATCACGTCTGTGTTAGAGGAACACAGGACAAGAATACAGGAATATGAGTTCCTCACCAGCAGCCACGGCGGTCACCTTCATTAAGAGAGCAAAGCACGTTTCCGCTGCAAACCCCAGCCAGATACAAGCTTACGTGACATTGGCCAGAACTGTGTCATCTGGTCACTCCAACCTGCAAAGGACATGGCGAAGATGGGGATCTAGCTTTCCCAGCCATGACAAGCTGCCAGGGGAGGAGGAGGTGGGAAGGACTCGTGGTTCATTCTGGCAACATTGAAGCCACACTGGCTTCAAAGTCATGGGAGGCCACTTGCTTGCTGGCCCAGTGTGCTGGACTTGACCCAGGGATCCCGGAACTCCCTGCCCTTCTGTGGGGTTTCAGCTTGGACTCCACTCCGCATCTTGCCAGCCTGGCACAACCCTGCTCCTCCCTCACAGCTCAGCTCAGTGCCTACTCTGTGCCCACCCAGACCCCTCCCTGGTGTCCTGTGCAAGCTGTCCCCCAGCACGTGAGGCTCTCGTTAGACTGTGGGCTCTTCTGGGGCAGGTATGGTGTCTCAGTCTTATTTCTCAGCTTTCAGGCCTAAAATCTTAGTCATACCTCCTCTTTTTTTTCCCACGTCCCATATCCGATCCATAGCGAATCCCGTGAGCTCTATTTTCAAAATCTACCCAGACTTAGGGCGCTTCTCACCACCGCCACCCCCTCCTCCGTCACCTCTCCCTTGTGTCACTGCAGTGGCCCAGCTTCTGCCCTTCAGGGAGGGCCCTGTTCCCCCTCCCCAACCAGCCGAGTGTCACCACAGCAAATCTGTCCCTCCTTTGCCCTGAACCCCCAAGTGGCCCCCATTTCACTCAGAGGTGAAGTTAAAGTTCTTATAAGACCTATGTGACCTACCCCCACCCTTTATTTCTCTGATCTCATCTCCTACGACTGCCCCCCTCACAAACGCAGCCCTTGCCACGTTACTGACTCCTTTCTGATCTCGCCAAGCACCTTCTGCCTCAGGGCCTTTGAGTGACTTTTCCTCTGTCTAGACAGCTCTGCCCCAGATGTCTACATGGCATGCTCCCTCCCCTCCCACAGGTCTTCATTTAAGTCATTACAGTGCGGCCTTCCCGATGCCCCATCCCTCTTCCAGCTGTGTTTCTCTTCAGGCAGTTCTCTAACGTAGTATACATTTATGTGTGTAATTTGTTCCTCTGTCTCCACCACCTTCCCTGTAGATTATAAACTCCATGAAGGCTGTTCGGTTTTCTGCTGTATAATTGGCGCCTAGAACACATAAGAGTGGTTTAACAAAGATTGATAACTGATTGATTGAATGAATGGATCCTTGCTTCCCCCGCGCAATGCCTGGCCCATAGGAAAAACCAGTAAATGTGTTGAACTCACAAATGACTGGCTGGACTGGAGAGAATGTTGTGCTGTGCAGAGGCTCTGGAGGGAAGCTGGCATTAGGACTGTGTGTCGGGAGCCAGGTGTCACAGCCTTGGGGACAGAGTGTGGGGCAGGAGAGGGCTGGGCCGGGGAAGAGGAGAGCCGTGACATTCAAGCCGTTCATTCCACCCAGGATTAATTTCAATTAACCTCCCAAAAGGCAACTCAATTCTGTTTTCTCTTTCATCCTTCAAGTTCTATTAGCAAAAGCTGCTGCCCACGGCATGAATCTTGATTTAGAGGCTAGGAGGAGTGTTGTTTCTGTGCAGATGGAGGGAAAACACAAGAATAGGCAGCCCCGCTGACTTTGCTGGGTGGGCAGCCAAACAGAGGCCCAGTGATGCTGGTGTAGAGCCTTTGGTGTGGCCAAGAGATAAAGCGAGGAGGAGAAAAGGGAAAAAGGAAGATGTTGCTGCAGTGCCCAAACCTGGCCACTTCTGTAACACAAACTGTGTCTGGGACCCATTTTAACTGCAGCTGGTTGTGTGTTATCAGAGTCAATTCCGGGCAAATCTGGTGGCTGTTTTTAGAATCCGATTCCACCTGGATACATTTGGTACCAGGTTTCTCTCTGGTGCGTAGTTACTAAAGTCTCATCACCCCAGACCTGGAAAAGACCACGTGTCTCACCTGTTCACATTCGGAACAGGTAACACCAGTCAGATGCAAGGGAGGTGCGACTATCTTTGTAAAATGTAGCCGTGTGCACCTTGGGAGTTCTGAATATGTATGTAAATAAGCTTCACACAGGGCATCTCCAAAGTGGAAGAAAATTAAGTTCCTGGACACGTGGCCATGAACGACACTGGACATGGCAGTTGGTAATTTACAATTTTAAAGGTCAAGCAAGAACAAACGTGTATGTAAAGGTGGGAAAGCACTGTAGAGCTTTAGCGTCCATGACATTTGTTATGTTTCTGAGTTTTCATTTTGTTTTTTTAAAAAACATTTTTTTATAGTCACCTGCAGAGAGAATGCAAATCTCATTTTTTTTTTTTCAATTGGCCACGCAGCACAGCATGCGGGATCCCAGTTCTCTGACCAGAGATTGAACCCGTGCCCCCTGCAGTGGAAGCACGGAGTCTTAACCACTGGACCAACAGGGAAGTCCCGCAAAACTTATTTTAAAAAATTATCATGTGACTCTGTTTACTTACATTCCCTTTAAAGCTGTAAAACACTTATTAAAGCTTAAGAATGGCTTCTTGGGGCGTCCCTGGTGGCGCAGTTGTTGAGAGTCCGCCTGCCGATGCAGGGGACGCGGGTTCGTGCCCCGGTCCGGGAAGATCCCACATGCCGCAGAGCGGCTGGGCCCGTGAGCCATGGCCGCTGAGCCTGCGCGTCTGGAGCCTGTGCTCCGCAACGGGAGAGGCCACAACAGTGAGAGGCCCGCATACAGCCAAAAAAAAAAAAAAAAATCTTAAGAATGGCTTTTTGCAAAATAGTCTAGGTTAAGAAAAACAGGAAGCTTAATTTTGTTGATGTTGTAAAATAGGCAGCTTAAAAGTGTTTAGTGTTATATTGGAGGATGAATTCTTCCAAGAGCTGCATAAAATGAGAGAACTCAAATAATGAAGCCTATTTTCATATTTATATAATTATAGTTTTATAAGCAATATAGAAATGTCATAAAATTATACTGCAATTAGGTTTTTATTAATTTCAAAACCTATAAGAAATATGTGACTGCCGGTGTTTCTGGAGCAGAGCTTAATCAGGTTAATAATAAAATCTCACTATTTCTAATTGTCATAAAATAAAGTTGTTGGCCCATTGCCATCACCAGCCTTCCTTCTAAGGAGAGCTCTGGTGCCAAAGAATTTACAACCTCATTCTTAGAAATTCCGGACACTTACCTGACTTAGATGTTTATTAAATCCTTCCGAAACTTCCTTGAGAGGAAACCAGAAAAAAAAAAAAAACAAAAACTGAAAACTAGGATAAAATTTCATTTAAAAGCCTTGACAATGTATCATGACATAAATCAAAGATCACATTTGTGTTTCAAGTTTGAATGGTCAACTTTACTAATTTCCTAATCTGAATTTTTAAAAAGGTATAATTAACAATCAGAATTCTACAGTTCTCTTAAATATTAATTCTGCCAGGTTTCTTTGAAGAAGCCTAGTAAGTAACCAATTTCTACTGAACTCAATTTCAATATTCACAAAAGGATACCTAGAAGTCGTTCACAAATCACTTTAATCTCCCTCAGAGAATTTAAAAACTAAGTTAAGTATGGTTATATACCACATAGCATCATAAATACAGCCAACATTGTCCCAAACTTCCTGAGATAATCCTGATCGAAGTCATTTTATTTTTTCTACTGAGTGCAATTGTTTAAATGCATAGCTCAGTGAGATTTCAATTTTATGAGCTTTCTTTTTCATAAAACCAAATTCAGAGAAATTAGCAAGAATCCTTGGTGAGACCACATGTCTTATTTTTTGAGTCTGGAAATATAATCACTGTGGCTATAAACTATTTATTGAGAACTATACTACTAGAGCTGATGGAATCATTTTAATTTCTTCCAGTTTCTCTGAAAGAAAAATTCTACCCCAGGTAGAAGGGATATGCCAAGTCTCCTTTGCAACTGGATGGCAAATATGGCTTTGGCAGGACCACATTCCCAGGTTATGGGATCTCCCGGAGAGAGGAGATCCCAGGCCTCAGGACCCGGGGCAGCAAGGTCCAGCCGAGGCTCCAAGCTAACAAGAGGGCTGCCCTGTTTGCCCACTTGCCAAATGAGCCTGAGAATACCTTCCTCCCCCTTGAATTTTTGCAAGATCATATGTGATGCCTGTGAAACTGCTCTGCTGTGAACTGAATAGGGAGCCAGGTGCCCTGGACCCGAGGGCCTGAGAACCTGTGCCCGGCTGAGAAAGCTGTGCAGCTGAGCTGGGCCGAGAGGCCACAGGCAGAGCGGAGCCGGGGCCCAGGCTCTCCTCCTGGGCTGCGGGAGAGAGCTGGGAGGACGGCTCAGGGCCAAGCACCAGAGGACTGTGGGTTGAGGGCCTGCCGCTTCTGCTCAGATGTCAGTATCTGGAGTGAGCTGTGTGTCCCTTGAACTACAAGCTTGACCTTGGCTATCTTGGGGGAGATGGTCTGTGGGACCCCAGAAACAGCACCCAGGACTATGAACTATACCGCACTAAGATGCCGCCATCTCTTCTTCTTTTGTAAGTTAACGTTACTGAATACAAAGTAATAAAAACATTCATCCTCTCTCTCCATCCACCCTCTCCTCAGTTCTCCTCCCTGCCTTTAAGAACACACTTTCCTTACTCCTAGGGAGAAAGCTCTCTCTGTTGACTGAGGAAGATCACATGAAACACTGCAAAATGTTCCTGGTTATAACCCTGAGCTCTAGTTTTACAAATGAAAGGGAATCTCGTGATCAGACTCAGATTTGCTGTGTCACCTGTATATACCTGTATACAGTTAAATCTTCCTCTCATCGAACCAACCGTAGACCCATATGTCCATGTAGTAGGTAGCAGTTGTCTGAACACAGTGTAACCTTGGATACCAGGAAACCCAACTTTCTCAATCTTGTTGCCAAGGCAACAGGACAGTGTGGGTGTGGGGAGCCCAGCGTATCTATCTACATGCTGTGCTGCCAGTAGGAAGTAAATGGGATGGAGGGATAGGGATGCCCATCTCTCCAAGGCCTCCTCTGAAAAGGCCACAGGGACAGCACAATACCCTGTGTCACCAATGGCCAGGGAACTTCTAAGGGGGACCCTATTACACACTCCTAGAGGGTGCAAGGCAGACAGGGGAGGCTGGGGAGGCACAGATTATGAGCAGAAGTGGGACGAAAGGGAGGGATGCTCGTGAGCTGGGGAGTCTGGGGTAGGGGGAGACAGGAGCTACCTCGCGAGATGAAGGCTGGATCCAGAATATCCCTGGCACAGAACAAGAGCATCCAGGACATCGTCCCAGCCACAAAATTCACACCAGCCATTATGTGTATCAGCCTGGCTAATCCTGTAATGAACCCCCAGAAGTGTGGTTGAAAGATAAAGCTGAAGGTTTTAGAATATTCTAAAGATCAGATAGAAGGAGACAACTGTATTAAAATGAGAAAGTACCTGCCTCTACTCTCACTGCTAGTTTGACCAGAGATCCTGTTTACTCTGTTTCCATCAGATTTGACCTGCAGAGCCCAAAGCCCTCTTCAGGCGTAGAAAGGCAACAGCCCTTGCTCTCCTTCAGGGCCTGGAGTATAGAGTCATTCTCACGTGCCCTCAAGCCAGGCAGTGCCTCTGGGGCCAGACCTTCGTGGCCGTGAACCATCTGTCTCCACGCTATCATTTATGATTGTTATTATATTGTTAAGACATAACTTTTTGAAGGTATAGGGAACTTCACAAAGACACAGAGGCAATGGGCCATTAAAATAAGCATTAATGAAAAATGCATAAAATTTTGGATGGAGAGGACGGTCAGCCAAGGAGCAGATAGGAATGCTTGTATAGGAAAAACCTAAGCTGAAGATAGTTGCTAAAATTCAACCCAACATTTAGATCTGTGCTTTATAGCCACCAAGTCTAAGCCAGCAACTCAGTGATGTTCTAATGATCTTACAGACACTAGAGACGGCAGTCACTGCGCCTTATGCCTACTGGCCCTGCAAAGGACGCTGCCTGTGTCCAGGGCCCTTGTTGCCCTCTTGGGCCCACTGTCACTTATGCCCATAGCCTGAAAAATGAAGGCAATCCTTCCATAAACTGGCCATCCATTCATGTAGCAATTATCTTTTGAGGACCAACCACACGTCAAGCTCTGTGACAAATATTGGGGATACAGTGGTGAACAAGAGCCTCAAGTCTCTTTCCTTTGGACATTTATAGTCAACAGAGAGGAAAACCCTAAACAAATAATTCCCCTTTGGCCTAGCAGGATCAGATGAACTGGACCAATCAGATTCTTCTCTCAGAACCTGGGGATTAGACACTGACTAGGGAGCCAGAGAGATGTAGACCCGGAGCTGAGAAGGTGCCACTATTGTAACGTTGAAAAGTCCTAAGTCAAACCATCATAAATCTGGGACCCCCTGTACACTAAACGCCTTAGTCCATTTGGGCTGCTATAACAAAATACTACGGACTAGGTGGTTTATAAGCAACAGAAATTTACTTCTCACAGTTCTGGAGGCTGGAAGTTCAAGATCATGGTGCCAGCATGGTTGTATTTGGCAAAGGAAAGCCCTCTCTTGGCTTGCAGACTGCCTACTTCTTACTGTGTCCTCACATGGTGGAAGAAGCTAGGGATCTCTCTGAAGACTCTTATAAAAGCACTAATCCCATTCAGGAGAGCTCTGCCCTTATGACTTAAGCAGCTCCCAAAAGCCCCACCTCCTAATACCATCATCTTCGGAAGCTAGGATTTCAACATATGAATTTTGCGGGGACACAAACATTCAGACTCTCTCAAGCCTGACGTGGTGAAGGTCTCTCATTTGTGCCCCCCAGCAGCCATGCACCTTCTGTGGGTAATTTAATAAAGCACCGATTTTCCCTGGGAAATCAGCTCCTTCCCCAAGCTCATCCTGTGCTCTGGTTGGAATGGTGGATCGTATAACCTAGACCTAAGCCGGTCAGAGCATCCCATTCCCTAGGCCCAGGGACTGGACCCAATTAGAGCCCATGAGATTCACCACTGCAAGGACTTCTGGGTGTGAGACCACTCTATCTACCGGACTTGGGACTGGAGGAGCGCGAGGAAGAACTGCAGCCATCTTGCCATGCTACGGAGCTCGAGTATGAAGTCAACACACAGGGCAGTAGAGCCAAAAGATGGAAAGAGTACCTGGGCCTTTGATCACCTTGTTTGAGGTCCTCTCAAAGCTGTACCTGAAACCAGACTCGTCTAAACTTTTCAGTTAGGTGACCCCATAAATTCTATTTTTGTCCAAGCCAGGCTTTGTTTATACATTTCATTTTGTTTGTTGCCAGAAGCAAGTGAAATGGTCCTGAACAAAATGATATACCTTATCTGAGATTGGGATGAGACACACAGGTGGGGATAATCTCAGTGGCTAAGTACATAGCCTGACCGAAACGTGGAGGGGCTTGGGGGAGAGGTACAAGCTACTTGGATTCAGCAGTGAAAAGTCTAAACAAGGCAAAAGTGAAGAACTCATAGCTTTCTTTTTCGTTTTCCATGTGGTTAAACATGTTGTGATGTTTGTATACTGTTTCAGAAATACATAATTGGGCCTTTATTTAATAATTTATGACACTGGCTTAATTTCTTTGCACAGTTCCACCGGATTTCCAAAAAGGTAAAGAGAGGAATGTACCCCACACACATACACACACCTCTCTGCCCCCTCCTCCATGCTGTGTTGACATGACATAGACTCTCTCTAGGCACACTTTATTTTCCCTTTCCACAACAAGAACCAGAAAAGCTCTCTACGTTTGTGCTGCTTTGTCCCCAGAACTTGCTGCCCCCATTTGACTGGCTGGTCCATCAATAACCACTGTCCTCTCCTCTCTCTTAAGGATCCTCCTGGCAACAGAAGGACAGATTCTCTGGCTGTCCCCATGTATGTCATTTTCAGCTTTACTTCCACTTTTCATTCGATAGAACCATCAGTAAATGTGGTTTCATCTTCCTTGGGTTGATAGCTGTTTTCCAAAGTGGATTTAGAAGAACACGAATCCTATGACATGTTTCTCACAAACAGAGCTTGCATTCTAATTTGGAAAATATTGCATGCCACGACGCCCCTTAGACATGTGCAGTATCATTTCACAGCTCTGAGAGGTCCTACAATTTAAATTTTGTTGAGCCCGCCTTTTCTTATATTTTACTAGCGAGGGATTCTTTTTAATGTTGTGTTAACCCCTAATATTCTTCAGAACAGGTATTTCATAGGGCATGCTTTGAGAAATGCTGATTTAAAATAGAGTAGAACATGATCAAAGAACTATAGGTAAATCTTTTGCCTATTACGGTTATAAGAACGGGACTTCAAATAATTTGAAGCAGATTAGAAATGTTCTTTTACCTTCTGCTTTGATGAAAGCAGGTGCTTTTTATGTGCAAATGATATGAATTCATCATTTTCTTTTTTTGTTTTTTTTTTTGCATTTTTTTTCATCATTTTCATTCTTTATCTTAAATCCTGCAGCTCCAAGTGTTCTTCATGCAATAACAGTGCAATAGGCCAAGTAAGAAGGGGAACAGGGGTAATAGCTAAAAATATGCAGCTGAGGTAGGGCACAGTGGTTAAATCTACGACGAAGGCAGGGAGACTGCTAACAGGGGTGCTGTGGTCTCCTCCATTATTGCTTTCCTCTCCCCAAAGGTCAGAGGAATATGGAACCAAAGGGATGGGGAGGCATAGCTCTTGGAGTTTTCAAGATGGCGGTCACAATGGACATCTTTTCTCTTCTTGTTCTCAGTGTGAAGCCACTCAGAATGCCTATGTTTTGAGCACTGCCTGTGCCAGGTAGAGTGCAAAGAGATTTCTTATGGGGCTAAGAGTTTCATATACATTATCTCACATAATCCCCACAAAAGCCCTGAGAAGGACATTCATCACCATTTTGCCGATGAGGAAACAAATTAGAAGCTGGTCTAAGGCCATAAATGTAGTAAAGTGGCAGAGTCCCTGTCTCCCTTTCCCAGGAAGCTACAAGGTCTCACGTCGTCCTGGCAGTGTGTAGCCAGCTCACTCCACTTTGCCCCACAGAGCTGACATGGGAGTGGGGCAGGTGTGTCCAAGGCCTCAGGCCCCAGTCTGATAAGACTTATTTGTGTTAACTGAGAGCCATAGCTTGGGACTTGGGTACCTGAGCCCCTGGGAGGCTGGAAACCAGTCTGTGCACAGTCTGCAAAGCAACCTAATAGGTGCTAAGAGAGAAATGTATTTGCCTCTGGTATATTTGACTCACGTTTTCATTTTGTGGTAGCATAAAAATGAATTTTGGGACTTCCTTGGTGGCGAAGTGGATAAGACTCCGCACGCCCGAAGCAGGGGGCCCAGGTTCGATCCCTGGTCAGGGAACTAGATCCCACATGCATGCCGCGACTGAGTTCGCATGCCACAACTAAGGAGCCAGTGAGCCGCAACTAAGGAGCCCACCTGCAGCAATTAAGACCCAGTGCAACCAAATAAATAAATAAATAAATAATTTTAAAAATGAATTACTTATATAATGAGGTGAAGCTCTTTTATTTTAATAAAAATACAAGGGGACGAGAGAGGAAAACTGATCTTTACTGGGCTAACAACTGTGTATTAATTGACCGCTGTTAAGAATCAATTAGGAACCTTAAAACCTTTTAAGATTTTATATGAACTAAGGAATTTTGCTGGGGATGAGATGAAAGAGGTTCTGGATCATCCAGCCTTGTCTTTAGTGAGGGATGCCCAGGATGAGTTAGGGGTGTGTCTACCGGTGGAAAAGAAAATTGAGGGGAATCTTGGGAAAGTATTATCTCCCAGCCTGCTTATTTCTTCGCTTTCAACTGCCGTCATAGAGCCAGGGTTGAGTCATCCTAGAAAGGACACAAACTTAGCTTGTTATCCATCTGTTTAACTTGCCTGTTATCTAACTTTGCCAGGTAGTATTGTTAGCTGTGTGTATGTCTGACACGCCCACTATTCCATACTTGCACATAAGCAGTGATAAAAGTGAGGGTCTGCAATCAGACTGACCTGGGTTCCAATGCTGGCTTTGCATTTGACCTTGGATAAATTGCTTCACTTCTATAAGCCTGTTTTCTCATCTGTAAAAGTGGGGATAATAATTATCCTTTTCTCAAAGGCCTGTGAAGTTTAAAAAGCATAACGCATAGTTCTTAGTGCAGTAACTGGAACATTGGAAGCACTCAATAAATGAGAGTTTCCCTTCTTAAGAGAAAAGCTCTGTTTTATAATGAATAAAAATTTCATAACTATTTGTAAAGTATGTTATGCCTATTATCTTGATCCTAATACAGAGCCTTGCAATTAGGAGGCAGCTTGCTGGGGAGAAACCGGCATTCTTTTACCTTATGGTGGAAGAGTAATTGATAAATCTTTCTGGAAGGCAATAAGGTAAAGGGATCAAAGATATAACCTCTGACCCCGCAGGACATGCACAGAAAGACGGATATGCAAAAAGTTAATTCATAATCTTGTTAATAATACTGAACTTTCAGAAACAACCCCAATGTCTTACAAAGTTGGTCAGTAAATTCTGATACATCCATACAGCATACACAAGGAACTTCTTAGCTGCAACTGACCGTATCATCGTTCATAATGGCTTAAGTCAAAAAGGTGATTTATTGGTTAATCAGGAGGGGCAGGCCCAGCTCAGATGTCACTTCTCTGTAAAGCCTTCTCGACCCACCAGGCAGAAGGAATTCCTGCTCTCTGTGCTGCCAGATTGTGAACTTTATGTATCTTTTTATCTACATTGCTGAGAAAAGTGCCAAATCCAAGCTGGTAGTTTAGCAAATGAATGAATGAATCCATCCATTGATCAATGATTTTATGTGATGGGTCAGAGGGAAGCAGTGTGGTTTGTGGAAAGAGACTTGGAGGGGAGGAGTCTCAGTACTCTCTGCACTGCTTACTAGCTGTGCTACCTTAGGGAAGTCACTCAACCAACCTGGGTCTCAGGTTCCTCACATAAAATCATGGTCATAGTAAACACCTGAACCAATAACTGCAGAGGACCAAAGAAGCCATTTATTTAATACTTGAACATATGTTTTTCTAATTATCAATGTAAGGAAATTAAATATCTTTTGATGCCCCCTACGGAACTGGAAGGTTTTAGCCTACTTGTACTCTTCATAGTCCTCCTTGACCCATTTGCAGCTCTATATGAATATAAGCTGGGATTGTAAATATTTCCTAAAGTAACATTCTTTCATTGATTCATTCCACAAACACTCATCCTTTATGTCAGGCACTATTCAAGTTCTGAGACCCCAAAATGACCGCAATATGCAAAGAAATAATAGCAAGCCTATGTGGAAAGCGCTGTCAAAGAGGTGTGGTTAAGAAGACTGTTATGAGGACTTCCCTGGTGGCTCAGTGGTTAAGAATCCATCTTTCAATGAAGGGGACACGAGTTCGATCCCTGGTCCGGGAAGATCTCACATGCCATGGAGCCACTATGCCTATGTGCCACGACTACTGAGCCCGTGCTCTAGAGCCTGCGAACCACAACTACCGAGCCTACGTGTCACAACTACTGAAGCCCGCACGCCTAGAGCCCGTGCTCTGCAACAAGAGAAGCCACCGCGATGAGAAGCCCGCGCACCGCAGCAAAGAGTAGCCCCCGCTCGCCGCAACTAGACAAAGCCCACGTGCAGCAACGAAGACCCAACGCAGCCATTAAATAAATAAATAAATAAATAAATAAATAAAGAGGACTGCTATGGAAACACAGAAGGACGAGCTACAACTCTAGGGCAGATGGAGGAGGGTCAGTCCTGCCCAAGAACCGCTCCTCTATGAAGCCTGAAGGCTGCTGAAGATGATGTGGGTCTTTTTTACAGTGGGCAAGACCTTGCAGGGATGATGCCTTCTGATTTCACCATGCAGCGGTAATGACAGCTGAGAAGAAGTCCCTTTGATGGAGCAATCAGACCTCTGGTTCCCACGAGGTTGGAATGAAAAGACTGATCCTTTGCACTGGGGAAGCCCCTTGGGGCTCTGGGATATCGTGAAAGATGACCTGGAGAGAGAAAGTGTGGACTTCCTGCTAATGGAGGCATGAGGGACTTCAGGGGTGCACCTTGGGACACAGCTCTAGGGAGTCCTCGTCCCCAGCCCGGTAGAGAAAGAGACCGTGGTTACACTAGGAAACCTTGTCCCATGGGTGGCAACTGGCACCCCCAATTCCCAAAGCTCTATCTCAGGATCGAGTCTCAGGGAGGGGTGAAGGCCGAGTCAGCTGGCCGGTATGTACTCCAGTTCCATCCTGTCTAGCCTGGATGTCCGTTTTCTTCCAGCTTCTTCAGCTTCCAAGGTCCCAGACTCCTGAAGCCCCAAGGTTATCTGTCTTGGTGGCCACCAAGTGGACATTCTAGCTCCCACCATCCTGCCGGTTAAAGTAGGGAAGTAGATATGTTTCAAATATTTGACACCTGGCCTCAAATGCCCCATTCCGATTGCCCCCAGGGCACATCCTCTTTTCTGGTTTCCTCATTGTCCTAAATCCACACCTAATTCTTTACTTAAGCTGCTAACACCTTCCGCTCTGTCATTCTGTTCAGAATGTTAAGCACTTCCAAGTGCCCCCCTCACCCCACCCCTGGGGCTGGGGCCTATGAATGAAGGTTGGAGGAGCTGCATTTTGAGCTGAATCCCTCATCTGCCCACTCTCTCCTTTCCCTGTAACCAAGATCCATCCGCCATTAATCCCACAGCGTCTCACCATGAACGGGACTAATGGGAGAAGCAGAGATACATCTTAGGCCATTATTGCTTTCATCTCATCTGGGGATTCTCCATCATCTCCTGCTGAATGCTCTGAGAACGCAGCCTGTGCAGAAATAAAACCGGCAAACACTGCACAGGAGCATTTGGTGGGCGCTCAGGAAGTATTTCCCCAAGATGCTCATGATGGCAACTCAGCTCTATGAAGATTGTCAGCAAATTCCTGCCATGTCTTTCGAACATTTAAAATCCAGGGACTTCCCTGGTGGTCCAGTGGGTAAGACTCTGCGCTCCTAATACAGGGGGCCCGGGTTCGATCCCTGGTCGGGAAACTAAATCCCACATGCATGCCACAACTAAGAGTCCGCATGCCACAATGAAGATCCTGCATGCCGCAACTAAGACCCGGGCAGCCTAAATAAATACTTTAAAAAAAAATCAACTGTCTTTAAAACAAAAACAAAACCAACAAAAACATTTAAAATCCATATACTGAAATTTTTTAAAATAATAAAAAGATAAAGAAAGTGCACATTCTCTAAAATTGCAGCTTCAGAGTGTGTCTTAGTTACCAGAAGAGAACTGAAGCAGGAGGGAGAAAAGATCTTGGTTTCATTCCCTTTCTCGCCCCCTCTTCCCACAGGTTTCACATTTTTCAAACCACCTGCCATTTGTTTCTGAATTTTCCTTCTACTGTATTTAGTTTTTTCTTCCGCCACTTCCTTTTTTGTAAGATTTCAGTTCACCGTCAAAATGGGGAGGTGGCCAAGTTGTAAGATCACCACAGGCTGCCGATGCCATGCTCAGCGGGGGTGTCTCTGTGCCGTCCACGGAGCGTTCAAGTGTCCCCATGGGCTACCACCAGAGCCAGCCTGGGGAGGCATGTGTCTCTACATTTCCTTCTCCAGTGCACCAAAGTACTGTCAGTGGAAGGTAGATGGAGCTGTAATTATAGCTAATCATTTGCTATTCAAAAGATATCTTTTTGGTATCTTCTATCTTTTAGAAGAAAATGAAGGAAGACGACAGCCGGGTCAGATTTGTGCTTCAGGACGATGGTCCTGGAAGCTATGTGAAAAACAGATTTGAAGTGTGTGCAACCCCAGGCAATTAGAGGCTGTGAACTGGGAGATAGTGGTTGATCGTTATCATAATGACATCCAATGAACCACGCCTCCCTGTGTTCACACCCTTTTGTGATATGACATCACCACTCCTCCAATCCAGAGGCTGAGTCTGTTTCTTCACACCTTTGAGTCTGCCCTAGCCTCGTGACATGATTTTATCAGTAGAATGCTGCAGATGTGACCTTAGGTGACTTTCAAGTCTGTCCCTTAAGAGGCAACGCAGTTTTCATGTTCTTTGTCTTGGAACTCTGAGACCACCACACTGCAGAGAAGTCAGTGTAGCCAGCTGGAGGGTGGGAAGCCATGTGGAGAGCTGAGGCTCACTAGTCAGGTGGCCATCCCAGCAGCTCTCTGACTACAACGATATAAGCGAGCCCAAGCAAGACCAGCTTAAGGCCCACCCATCGGAAAGAATACATTAGTGTTATTTGAAACCACTAAGTTTTGGGGAGGTTTGTTATGTAGCACAGATAACTGATACAGAGAGCATGTGCTCTGAACTAGGGTGTTTGTGGTATTTATTCATTCAACAAACATTTCTGAGCACCTATTATGTGGCAGACTCTATTCTAGGCACTGGGGATACTGCAGTGAGCAAATCAGATAAAGATTCCTGCCTACCTGGAGCTTATATTCCAGTAGGGGAGTGGACTGGACAGAGGGAATGGATTTGAGAAGTATTTAGGAGACTTATTTGGAAGGGCCTCGTAATTGTTTGGAGATGGGAGGGCGGGAGAGAGGAGTAAAGAATGGATGCTTAGGGAGATCAGGGCAGTGGTGGGGTCATCCAGAGAGAGGCTAACCAGACTGGGCGTTGTTCAGTTTTGGACACATGGGCACCTATGAAACAACAAGACGGCAGACGTAAGGAGACGTCTGTAGCTCAGGAGGGCTGTCAAGATAAATATCCTGGAGTCATTATGTCTTGCACAATTTAGCAAATATTTATTGAATGACATTCAATAAATTCATTCTGAGGGACCAGGAAATATAGTGACAAACAAGACATAGTTGAATGGAGGATACAAAAGACATTCACTGTGGCAAGTTGTTTAGCAGGGCTCTGTCTGACACAGACTTGGAGAATACAGAAACTGGATAGACTGTGGTTGAAACCATGACACTGAATACGGTTATCTTTGGAGAGTACAAAGGGAGAAAGTAGATGGGCCAAGGACAGAATCCTAGGAAACGATAACATTCAGTGGGGTGTTTAACAATAAGGGGATAAGCCTACAAGAAAGGGTAGGAGATACTGGGATGAGGGGGGCAAGGAGAAAAGAGGGAGCCTGGGGAAAGGGAGACGAAGTGGGTTGTCTTTGCCCTTGACCAAGGATTATAGGGGCAAGAGGTTGGCTTAGGAAGTACCTAGCTAACCATATTCAAGTTGTTTTGGAGTTAAAACAGTCTAAGCTGTTTCAGGTAATGTCTGACTTGGCCTGAGATGTGTGGCAGACTCCCAGAAGCTCTGCTGCAGGTGTTGAAGGCTGCTCTGGGCAAAGACTGCCTCCAAGAGTGTCCAGAAGGGATAAGCATTCTGTAAGCCCCTGAGGGGCCCTGTGTCCTGCTGCTACCGAAAACGTGGAGTGCTTTGTCTGGGTACTTTGTTTTCTCACGCTCAGTCCTCAATTACCTCTAAGCTGGTTGACTTATACTAATTTTGCCCTTATTCTTTGTTTCTTGAAGAGTATCACAGAGTCATCCCATTTGGGACCTGGCATTTCATGATGCTCCCCGCAGCTAGAGGCTATCATTCCACATAGGAAGATGCTTATATAGCTCGATGTAAGTAGACACAGAGCCAAACCCACAGCCAGCTCTCATTATGTATCCTGAAGAGGAAGCAGTGGTCCCAAGAATTCTGTTAGGTGTTGAATTATATCTCCCCCATTAAGATACGTGTTGGAGTCCTAACCCCCAATACCTCGGAATTTGACCTGATTTGGATATGCGGTCTCTACAGAGGTGATCAAGCTAAAATGAAGTCATTAGGGTGGGCCCTAATCCAATATGACTGATGTCCTTATAAAAAGGGAAAATGTGGACATAGAGACAGAGCGCTTAGGGAGAACGTCATGTGGAGACTGGAGTATGCTGCCACAAGTCAAGAACTACCAGAAGCCAGGAGAGAGGTCGGCCCAGGTCCTTTCCTAACGCCTTCGGGGGGAGCATGGCCTTGCAGACATCTTCATCCCAGGCTTCTGTAGCCTCCAACCATGAGACAATGAATTTCTGTTCACTCAGTTTGTGATACCTTGTTATGGCAGCCCTAGCAAACCAACACAAATTCCATATTTGAATATTCCAGCATCATTTGACTGGATCTTTGAGATGTATCAGAATTTTTTTTTTTTTTTTGGCTGTGCTGGGTCTTAGTTGCAGCACTTGGGATCTAGTTCCCTGAGCAGGGATCGAACCCAGGTCCCCTGCCTTGGGAGCTCGGAGTCTTAACCACTGGACCACCAGGGAAGTCTTGAGATGTACCAGAATTTTTATTCATTGTGTTCAACTGGATCAGGAATTATGATGAATTCAGAAGATCACTCAAAATTTTGCCCCTGTGTTATCTATGTGTTTGCTGAATAAACAATATAAAAGAGAAAGCATACATCACTAAAGAGAACAAATTGTTTTCAAACTCTCATTTGGTTTAGAAGTACTATTTACATACAACTGAGGTACTAGTTAGAAGTGGTTTCTTATTCACTTATTGAGGTGAACCACCAGGGAACTCTCCTGTTTCCCATGCTGGATCTCTGTTGGCTAGTCAGTGGTTCAGATGTCTCTCTAACCTAGATTGACTAGTTAGAACAGATGAGATTTTTTTTTTTTTTTTTTTTTTTTTTTTTTTGCGGTACGCAGGCCTCTCACTGCTGTGGCCTCTCCCGTTGCGGAGCACAGGCTCCGGACACGCAGGCTCAGCGGCCATGGCTCACGGGCCCAGCCGCTCCGCGGCATGTGGGATCCTCCCGGACCGGGGCACGAACCCGCGTCCCCTGCATCTGCAGGCGGACTCTCAACCACTGTGCCACCAGGGAAGCCCCCAGATGAGATTTTTAATACTAATTCTACTGAGTATTTTCTGCTTTGTCTCTCTATCCTACTCTGAGCCATGGGAGGCTGACCCACGTAGGTGGTAAGAATAGGTTCATTTCTAGTTGGGTCCAGCCAAAAGGAGGTGCTGGCAGGAACTGAGGGAGGGAGAGAAGAGAGTGGAGGAGGAGTATTTATTCCCCAGGGTCTGAGGCTCCCTCCCTTCAGATCACGTGGACTAACTGTGTTCTTCTAAGAGGGCCACAGCTGCCATGGGGGTGGCCTCCCCACGCAGGCCCCCCTTTCTGGGTTCTGTGAGCCACTCCCGCCCGACCCCTTTGGTGGTTACACTGTCAGGACCCTCGCTGTACTGCAATGTCCCTAGTCCTTAACCCTTAAACCCTGCCAATACCTTTGTAAGCACCTGAAGACCCTTTACTAAACCCTGTTCAGATGACCCCGTTTGCATGTGCTGTCTGGCTCCTGCCAGGGCCCCCTCTGACGGATAAACTGATGCGGTACATCAGTGCCTCCCATATGCCTGAGGCTGTGCTAAGAACTTCATATGCATTTGCTCATTTAATCCTAATGACAACCCTGTGACTTAAGTAGCATTGCTTTAGAGTCTCCACTCTAGAGATGGGAAAAAGCAGGCTGCTAGGTTAACGAATTAACTGGCCTGGCTTCACCCAGCCAGCAGGGACCTGAGCTGGCCTGCACACCCAGGTCCCTCTTACTTTAGGTACCCCGCTCTCACAACTCTGGTGTTTGGCCTGTCTAAAAGGCATCTTCGCACAGAGCAGACTCACCTTCACAGTGGGTTTTACTCAGACTAATATTAAAATGTTCTTGAGGACTTCCCCGGTGACGCAGTGCTTAAGAGTCCGCCTGCCAATGCAGGGGACACGGGTTCGATCCCTGGTTCGGGAAGATCCCACACGCTGTGGAGCAACTAAGCCTGTGCGCCACAACTACCGAGCCTGCGCTCTAGACCCCGCAAGCCACAACTACTGAGCCCACGTGCCACAACTACTGAAGCCTGTGCGCCCCATGCTCTGCAACAAGAGAAGCCACCGCAATGAGAGGCCCGTGCACCTCAACGATGAGTAGCCCCCCTCGACGCAACCGAAGAAAGCCCATGTGTAGCAACAAAGACCCAACGCAGCCAAAAAAAAAAAAAAAAAGTTCTTGGGACTTCCTTGGCAGTCCAGTGATTAAGACTCTGCGCCTCCACTGCAGGGGGCGTGGGTTCGATCCACGGTTGGGGAACTAAGATCCCGCATGCCCCTCGGTGCTGCCAAAAAAAAAAAAAATGTTCTTGCGTCCACTGAGCAACAGTGACAGAAACCCGGAGAAGACTCCAGAATCCACTGGGGCACAGGAGATACCACATTGGGATTAGATATTTGCCGTGAAGATATATGGAAGATATTTTCAACCGTGGATAACCAAAACACACTTTTTGTAAAAACAAGAAGTTGACTGTCTAAGTCAAGACGCCGCCTCGGGGGTGTGAGGTGGGAGAGAGTGAGTGTCTGGGAGGATGCAGTTCAGTGAGGTGCAGGGATTCCTTTGCAGCCAGGTAGCAGCTTGTGGGAGAGTGTGCCCTCTGCTACCTGTGCCTTCTGAATTTAACACATTAATGGTTCTTCATAAATACTGATGCCTCGGATAGCCTCATGAATATTTACTTCCCCTTGTCATCATCCTTCACCCAGGGTTTAAAGAGTGAGCCGTCAATTTGGCGCTGTCAGCGATTTTATGGGCAAGATTCCTTAGTGAGAGGCAATCGCATGTCCCCAGAGGTTACCTGGCTGTTAAAGCAGAACCATTCAGGCTCCACAGCAGAAAAAAAAAATTCAAAGGACAAATCCAGGCACTATTTTCAGCCCCTGGGTCTGTGGGTGGGCAGAAGGACAAAAGCCGCACATGCCCTGGCCCCATCCCTCTCCTGTTCTCCATGCCGGGGCTAACATCCTGAAACAGAAGCCAAGTGTCCTTTTTGAAACAGTTGGTACAACAGGCTTTCACAATCCGCGATCCCACTGATTGTGACTTGCGCTCCAAATCCCGTTTGTCCAAATACAAAGAAGCCTTCTTCCACGAGCAACTGCTCTTTGCCATTTCATGTTCTTGCTGTTGAAATGAGTGATAGTAACACATGATGTTAGTCTTATAAGACTAACAGTTCTATCTCAGGATAACTGGTTCTCTCTAACGAATTTAAACTTTCAGAGGAATACAAATAACAACTGTATGGGGAAAATACATCAGAGGGTTACGAGCCTTCGGGGCTGAAAGGAGCTGAAACTCCTGTTTCCATAGGACACAAGAGGTGAAGTGATTTGCCCCAAATCACACAGCTGTGTTTCATGGCAAAATGGAAACTAGAACACTTGATTTCAAGTCCAGGACTCTTTTTACATTCACCAAATAGTGAGATACATGGGGAACCCATTTAAAACATCACCAGAAGTCCCAGGGTTAGCTCTCATATTTTTTTTTTTTTTGTCATGCCGCATGGCATGCAGGATCCTAGTTCCCTAACCAGGGATCAAACCAGCGCTCCCTGCATTGGAAGCGCAGAGTCTTAACCACTGGACGTCCAGGGAAGTCCCAGCTCTTTTATTGGTGCAGTTCATTCATAATCTAACTCTGAGCATCCGATTAATCTACATATCTATCAAAGAGTTTAGCCAGAAAAAGAACTAAGTTTCAGGAGTGTGTTGGATGATTTAACAAAACATACAAATTTCAATAATGCAAAATATACAAATAATGCAATATGAACCACACTTTTGTGGCCCCAGATATTTTGTCCCCATTGCTGTTAATGTTTGGATGGGATATACAGCTCACGAGGGCAGGGATTATATTGGTCTTTTCCATGTCTTCCTGGTGTCAGACAGAGTGCCTCTGATATAATTAGCACTCAAGACATATTTGTTGTGTAGGGGAATATTGACACAAAATTTAGAAATGAATAGGTTATATTATACAAAAGAAATTAGGGTATTCGTGGGATTACATCACTATTCTCAGATTTGTTTTTCACCCTCAAATGCCTTTATAGCTCATTGCTGACCTTAGGAAAGATTTTCTTCTGACTTTAAGTATTACTGCTTTTACTCTCTGTTATAAATTCCATAAGGTTAAGGACTTGTTCTGTGTTATCACCTCTGTACCCCCATAAGTGAGCCCAAGGCTTGGCACAGAGTAAGCACTCCAGAAATATTAGCTGTTATGTTTCTGTTTTACGATCCAGTGTGAGCATTTGCCAACTCGCCATTTTGTCATTGGCAACAAGATTTGCAGCTCTTACCTTAGAACACTGCCTAGTTTCAAGACGCTGTAGCTAGTTTCACTCTTATATGGCAATGACTAATAAAGTGTCAGTGAGAGTACCAGAGTGCTCAGCTACGGGACGTAGGAAACAAGAGTTCCATAAGCGCTCAAAAAAATCAATAAACCTCTGTCTCAGTAACAGAAGAACAAATAACTTTGGCAGCCCTCTCACCAGCTCTACTTTTTTATCTAAGCTGAAAGTGTTTTCTAAAGTATTTGTTCTTTTGAGAGCTGACAGATGGCAATGCCTTAAAAGCCTTTTTAATACTAGTAACACACTGAATGATCCTAACCAAATTCCAAATGGCATCAAGTTGACTAGGCTTGGAAGCTTGGATGCTCAAGCAAGTACATGCCAATTGCCTGTCAATTACATTCTGAAACAGGAGGCACAGATGTGAATGGAAAAAGCACTCCAGATACAGCGATGACATGGAGGAAAGTACAGTGATAGGAAGGAACAAAGATTGCCTGGGTGACATGACATAGACCGGTATAGGGCTTCCCTGGTGGCACAGTTGTTAAGAATCCGCCTGCCAGTGCGGGGGACATGGGTTCCAGCCCACATGCCGTGGAGCAACTAAGCCCATGCCCCACAACTACTGGGCCTGTGCCCTAGAGCCCGTGAGCCTCAACTACTGAGCCCACACGCCACAACTACTGAAGCCCGTGTGCCTAGAGCCCAGGCTCTGCAACAAGAGAAGCCACTGCGATGAGAAGCCCGTGCACCACAACAAAGAGTAACCCCTGCTCGCTGCAACTAGAGAAAGTTCGCGTGCAGCAATGAAGACCCAACGCAGCCATAAATAAATAAATTAATTAATAATAAAAAAAGAAATAGACCAGTATAAATAAAACAGTTCTAAACAAGAGAGAAGGTGGGATATATGGATTGGGCTCAAGAATTCCTACTCAAAGGCCTTAAATCCCATGTGATTTAGCTAGCTATTGCTGCGTAACAACCACCATAAAACTCAGTGGCTTAAAACAACAAGCATTTATTATTGCCCATGGTAATAGTTGTGCTGAGAAGTGCTTTTTGTCTTGGCCTGGCTCACTCACAGTGGGTTGGGGGAGGCAGCTCTGCTGATCTTGGCTGATCACTCTCACATGTTTTGTAACTGGCTGGCTATCAGCTTGTATAGGAAAGAGTTAACCCTGTAGGCCTGATGCTCTTTAGAAGGACCTGCTCACAGAGCTGCCCCCTTGGCTGGGAACTTGGTTTTTGAAAAGTTCCCTGTGTTATTAACTGCATTAGTTTTCTATTGCCGATGTAACAAATCACCAAAAATGTAGTGGCTTAAAACAACACACATTTATTATCTTACAGTTCTGGAGATCAGAAGTCTAAAATAGATCAGCAGGACTGTGTTCTTTCTGGAAGCTTTAGAGAATAATCCATTTCCTTGCCTTTTCAAGCTTCAAAAGCCATCTGCATTCCTTAGCTCATGACCGTTTCTCCTCCCTTTTCAAAACAGCCTCGAATCTCTTTCTCACCTTTGCTTCTGTCATCACCATTCTTTGACTCTGATCCTAGATAATCCAGGAAAATCTTCCTATCTCAAGATCCTTAACTGTATCACATCTATGTCCCTTTTGCCATGTGTGGTATCAGAATAACAGGTTCTGGGCATTAGGATATAAACATATTCAGGTGCTTTAGGTTCATTAACTGATGATGGAACAAATGACGGGTTAACAAGCAGGAAATCCTAGAGATACAGTTAGAAAGCTATGGGTGATTGTTCAGGACACAATAATCAGTGATTGGAGTACCAGAGAGAAAAACAAGTTATCTATTTGTAACTGATAAAAGACTGTGTTAACCAAGACCAGTTTGGTAGAGCTTGTGGTATTAGAAAGAGGGAGTCTTACAAGAAGAGGGGGTCCCAAGGAGAGGAAATGGCATGCACAAATCCCTGGGGTTGGGGTGAATGTGGTCCTCTGTAAGTGCAGTCAAAGTCCAGTGTGACTGAAGTGTAGAGAAGGAGGGGAAGGGTGAGCCTAATGTGGCAAGGAAGGTAAACAGATGTCAGTCCACACAGCAGCATTTTTCTGGCCACAATAAGTAGTCTAGATTTCATTCTAAGCATAACTAGAAGTCGCTGAAAGGTTTTACGTTTTCAAAATGATAACTCTAGTGTTGAGAGGCAAGGGTGGAAGTGAGAAAACTAGAGCCTTGCTACTCATTGTGGCCCACAGACCAGCAGCACAAATTGACTTAGGAGTTTGTTGGGAAGGCAGAATATTGGCCCCTCCCCAAACCTGGAATCAGAATCTGCATTCTAACAGTATCCCAAGTGATTCACTTGCACATTAAAGTTTGAGTAGAGCTAACTTGGAAGACCACTGTAGGTAGCTTGGCCTAACATAGTGGCTGGGAGATGGAAAAGTAGAGGCGATATCTTAAAGATAGTCATAGGCATGCAGAACTTGCATTCGAATTAAAAGCTGGAATAAGGAGAACAATGTTCAAAACACAGAGAACCATTAGTTAGATGCAGACATGGAATGTTAGTCTTCTGTATTAGAGATGTTTTCAGGAAGGAGTCCAGTACCCTGGAGAGCTCCCAGAAACGAAGGGTTTTATAAAGATGAAAGTCTAAGGGTCTATAGAGAGAGCCTTTTAGACTCAAAACCTTGAAGTCATCCTTGACTGTATTTTCTTGGTGAAGCTCTGATGATAACTGGATTAAGTTCTCTAATTCCTGGGAATCAGCTTCAATACCCAAAGAACTTTCTGTTCCACATGATAGAACAGCCATGGTGTCTGCTCTGTCTTGCATATTCCAGTGAAATTCTAACCCTGAAGGAGGCCAAAAGGCTGAGATGAGGTGGAGGTGAGAGGGAAGCACCTTTTTTGATATCATTTCCCCTCAAGGACCCCCTCTCTCCTGGAACAGGAGCTGGAGTTTGTCTTAGATTCAGGGATTTAACTACAAATAGAAACCATTAGAGCACTAAGTATAGTGATAACTCTGAAAATGGAAAAGGGCCAAATCTGTGGGAGACTATGAAGGAAAAAATTTGTGGAACTTGGTGAAGGGTAGGGAGAAGGTGAGTGTAAAGTACCAGAACCCTTGACTACTGCCAGGGTCCTCCTATTGCTCTCATCTGTCCAGCTTAGAATTGTGTGTAGCAAATATAGAAAATTCCATTAAGATCCCACTGATCCAATGAGATACCAACCATGTTACTTCCACTAAAATGATTAAAATGAAAGACAAGTATAAGTGAGGATGTGGAACAACTGTAACTTCATACATTGTTGGTAGGAATATAAAATTGTACTACCATGATGTGAAAAGGTCTGACAGTTTCTTCTGAAGTTAAACAGACACTTACTGTGTGACCCAGCAATTGCACTCCTAGGTAAAAGATACTTCCTCAAAAAGACTTTTACAGAAATCTTTATAGCAGCTTTATTCATAATAGCCAAAAACTAGAAACAACTCAAATGTCCTTCGACAAGAGAAGAGATACACAAATTATGGTGCATTTGCATAATGGAATATTACTCAGCAATAAAAAATAACAAAAATTTGATACGCACAAAAACCAGAATAAATCCCAAAACATTATGGATAAACAAATTGTGGTATGTTTATATAGGGAAATATCAGTCAGCAATTAAAAACTAATGAGCTATGGATATATGCAACAGCAAGGGTAAATCTCAAAAACAAGACAGACACACGGAAAAAGTAGATCAAAAAAGGACACCCTGCATGATTCCATTTATATGAAATTCTAGAAAAAGCAAAAACTGCTGCCTACTGGGTGGGGCAGAGATTAAAGGGGACAGAAGACAACTTTCTGGGGCGACAGAAATGTTCTACACCTTATTTGGGGGGTTAGTTAGGTATATACAGTTGAAAGAATTCATCCAATTGTACACTTAAGATCTCTGAGTATTATTGTATATACATTTTACCTCAATAAAAATAAAATTTTAATTAACAACAAAAATCCCATGGGCCTTTGCCTCAATCCAAGGGTACATATACCTATATCTGCTGGGTTGTTTCACCCAAGAAAAATCTGTGAGAGCTACTCAACAATCTTTTTGGTCTGGAAAGAATGTGGCAGAGAGGCTGGCACTTTGCCCAAATGGTTGATGCAAAGCCCAAGGCAGCTGGGCTTAGCAAAATCTTTCACGCAGGCTTTGAACAATGCCCATAATGTGTGACCGTGAAATTGTAACATCCCCACTGGAGCCTGTGTGTCATTAGAAATCTCATCCTAGCAGCTCCTTCTAAGCCACAAGAGCCTGATGAATTGCTCAGCTGTTCTTTCAGGCAGTTCCGATTTCAACGGCAACTGGGGGAAGCAAAAAAACCCAGGTTTTCAGTGTTACAGAAACTCAGTCCAGTGTAAAGGACCCTGAAAGAGGAGCTAACCAATAAGACGACAGAATAATGAAGCCACATGCTCCCAGATCTGCTTCTTTTTCCCATCACCAGTTTAGTCCCAATTCTAGTTGAGCTTTGGAACAACTCCCACCCAAAGTGGATGAATTCAACCAACATGTTGTGAGGGTTTGCTGTGAACCAGGTGTTGTGTCATGTACTTGGAATGCAGGTAAAAGACAAATCTGATTCTTTAGAAACTCAGAATGGATACTTGTATGGGTATAATTGAATCACTTTGCTGTCCACCTGTAACTAACACATCATTGTTAATCAACTAGACTCCAATATAAAATAAAAATTTTTTTTAAAAATTAAAAAAATAAACTCAGTCTGATACAATTAGCTGCTGTCACATCCATCATCTAATTTGATCCTTACAACCTCTTTGAAAGGTTAAGTAAAACAGGAAAAATTACAACCCCCATTTCACAAATGAGAAACTTGAGACTCAAGAGAAATTAAATGATTTGCTCAAAGTTACATAGCAAGTAGTAAAGTTGAGATTTGAATTCAGGTGTTCTTATGCTGGGTCCCATGTTCTTTCCAATGCGTTATGAAGATGTATATAAAACAGGTATATGTCCTTTCTCTACTATAAGTGTACTGAAGTCTTGGGTCTGAAAAATGGTGGGACTCATAAGCACAGGACTGGTGGGGAGGGAAAGGAATTGGGACCAGGCTGTACTTAGTACTCAAGGAGGCATCCAGGATATTACTTATACACTGTCTGAATGGACACTGAGGGAGAAGGCTTGGCCCAGAAAGGTGATCCTTATGCACAGTGATGTGATCTGATGGATGGATCCTGGATGTTTAAACAGCTGGAAGTCAGGTTAATTAATTCCATCCATTGTCCCTCCACAATGTTATTCATAAGTTCCTAATCTATGGGTTAGAGTCACAAGAGTCCCAACAAGACAGGGAGAGCATCAGAGTTCCAGCCAATTAGGAGGCGGCTCAGAGCAGCTTTCCACATCTCTGTCCAAGTTCTTGGTCAAAAGCAACAGATTCAGACACTAGCTCCCTCAAGCAAAAAATAATTTATTAAAAATACAGGTGGTTCACAAATCTACGGAAAACTTGAACATTCAGCCCTCAGAAGGGACAGGAATTAGGGCAACTCTGAGAATTCAGGTAGCAAGGACAAAGGGAAAAATCTCTCTCAGTGTCAACTTCAGCAGTTTTCTATCCTTTCCTCTTTTCAACCAAGATTCAGTTTCCAAGGGGAGAGAGAGCCTGATGGCTTAGCTTGGGCCACTCACCTTCACTTTGGCAGGGGATGGACAGAGTACCTTGAATAATAGTCCCCAGAAAACTGCATGTACTTAGTTAAGAGTTGGTTCCTCAAAGGAAAATCAGAATGCAGCAATATGGATGCTGAACATGCAAAAAAACTTGGGTGGCCACACTGGATTCACAGGAAACTGAAGGGTTAGACAGGGAAATCAATAAGGAGACACGGTCAGAGAACGTAACAGCAAGAAGAGCTCCTTGAAGCCCAGAGCTCACCGCTATGCACCAATTCCACGTAAATAGCAGCAAATATCTTTCTAGCCCCCACTGGGTTCTAAGCTAAGGTTCATGAGATATTTATTGCCTTACTCAAAACAAGCTCAGGAATTGGAAGAATTTGAGAGTGCAAATAGAATGATAATAACATTAGCCATAACATCTTGGACAAGCTGAGCGAAGCAGGATCTGGCCAGAAGGAATTAAGCGTGGTGTTAAGCTCATTGTATTTTGCAGAAGGTAGACAACAAGAATTAAATTACTTGGAATTAAATAAGTATGCTGCTTATGATACAAAAAAAATGACGAAATGACTTTGAAGAACATAGAAAGTAAAAACAGCTGAAAATATTTCAGATACAATTTCACCAGAGAAAAATAGTCTATTGATTTGAACCTTGTACCGTGCTGTATAGTTTAGAATGCTTTAGGCTGTAAGCCATAATAAACCTTCACTGACTCTGACTTAAACACGGAAGAAAGTTAATATCATTCAGGGCAAGATAACAGAGCTAGGGCAGGCTCCAGGAGCAGTAAAATTACTGATTCAATGATACCATTATGGCTTAGACCAGCGGTTCTCAAAACTTTTGGTCTCAGGATTCCTCTACGCTGTTTATGTGGGTTATATTTATTAAGATTTGTTGTAGTAAAAAGCTAAAACTGAGGAATATTCAACGTTGTTTTGGTTGAAGTATATGGGGGAAAATTGGTCTTATACAGATACATAGTTACAAAAGGGAGAAGTATCTTAATAACCTTTTCATATAATTGTTGATATTCTTCTTTGATAGTATACTCAAACTCAAGATTAGTTTCCTGAAGGTTAGTTATAATGTGGGTCTGAAACCACATCAATAACTTTTTATATTCTGTCAAACGGTATTAATACCCATCGGTCTGTATCTTGCAGCTTGAATGGACCTTTAGCCCATGCATAATTTTGTGAAGTCTTTGGTCATTTGAAAAATATTAGTCCCCTGCGTTAGGCAGGTCTTCCAAATATTGACACATTTCATTATAACATATCAAAATAATCCAATTAACTAATACCACCACTGATCTTAGAAAAGTCTTTACATTGGGAAACTATCAGTAAATATTGGGAAGCTGTGCACATGCAAATTTTCCAAAATTCAATTTTGCTCAACAACTTGACCTTATCACTGACAACAAACACTGCCCATTGTTTACCCTGAAGTGGCTCACTTTGTCCAGGTTCCAGATAGCGTCTCCCAAATACTCAAGTATAAGTAACCATAGTTTATCAATCATTCTCTCAAGTAAAAGAGGAACTGAAATAACTCACAGCCCAATCACACAAGTGCTTTCCCTCGAGATGACCATCATACTTTAATATGCAGAGAAGGGATTTATGAATACTTTAAAATTTTTTTATACAGAGATCAAAAAGATGTGTACTCAAGGATCAAATTTTCATAGAATTAAATTTTTTTTACTTCATCAAGGACATTATGTGAAACTAGTTGCTTTTTCTACTACAGCTCATCAAGGAATTCGGTAAAGTTGCAGGATACAAAATTAATATACGGAAACCTGTTGCATTTCTATACACTTAACAACGAAGTATCAGAAAGAGAAATTAAGGAAATAGAAAGTAACCATCACACAATGCGCTAAGTTCAATCCCTACCAGGAAAGCAGTGCACTGACAGAGCCACAAGGATTCTAATAAACTTGGCTGAGAAATCTGTGAGACTGACTGACACAGCTGTCTTCCTGGCAATACACAAATGTATTGACTGAAAAAACAAGCAAGTACACCACCCTGGGAAAGGAGACAGAGCAAATCAAAGCACATCTCGCTATAGCTGTCACAGTTAAAACACACCTTGAAAATATTCTCATTTTAGATACTTTAAAAAATGGAAGTTGCAGAAAAGTTATGACCTGCTTAAGGGAACATAGCTGGTTAGTGGACGAACCTGGCCCAAGAGAACTAATGTCCTGCATCTACCACCTGATCTTCACAGCTGGGGCAATTCTGTAAATATCTTTCAGAATAGTTGTGATCTGAATGTTTGTTAAGCCAGGGATGATTGTATTTCCCCTGCATGTCCCCCCAAACCCATGTACAAAGAGAAACCTGCTATCTACACTCCTTTTTAAAAAAATTCTATTTTATTTATTTTTGGCTGCGTTGGGTCTTCGTTGCTTCACACAGGCTTTTTTTCTGGTTGCCGCGAGCAGGGGCTACTCTTCGTTGCGGTGCACGGGCTTCTCATTGTGGTGGCTTCTCTTGTTGCAGAGCACGGGTTCTAGGCGCGAGGACTCAGCAGTTGTGCTGCATGAGGGCTTAGTTGCTCTGCAGCATGTGGGATCTTCCCAGACCAGGGCTCAAACCCGTGTCCCCTGCATTGGCAGGCGGATTCTTAACCACTGCGCCACCAGGGAAGTCCCTGTGACAAAGTCTTGATACTTTATTCCTTCAGATGCACAGAGAACAATTTTGACTTCATGTTACAAACAACACTGCATTCTCTGGTTTCCTTGGCAACCTGCAGTTCCACCCTTGGTGACAATCAAAGACTAAAGGCTCCCATTTCCTTCTAGCTCTAAAAATTCTCATTCTATGAGTAGCTGTAGGTTTAGAGAGCCTACTAAAGGGAGACTGGTGCCAAAGTCTTAAACTTAACTATTGAACTATTAAACCACTAAACTTAAACTACTAAAACAGAAGGAGAGACAAAGATGGCTGCTTCTTTAACCGGTGGAGACAATCTGGTGGAATTCAGGGAAAAGACAGGCCATGTTCCTCCACAGGCCGAATAGGATATCAACAACAATCCTAAATTAACAGAACTTCAAATTATACCCCACTCATTCTGTTAACTAAGGCAGAGTAATGAGTACGTACTGTTGAAAGCTTTCTTTCTAAAATGGCTACAAACCATGAATTTCAGGAATTAAATTGTCATGTTTCAGAGAAAACGTCCTTATCTAGAACCATTCTCTGCAAATGCATGATGAGCTATTACTGTATTGTACCATTAGGGGCACCAGCTCAAAGCACAGACATTCAGACTAGAGGGCAGAGGTTCACATTCGATCTGATCCAGCCCCATCTGGAGAGACAGGGGGAGAAGTAGGAAAAATGTCAAAGGGGGCCCTGAAGTTCGCAGCATCTACAGTGTCACAGACCATCTTTCTCACAGGAACGAAGAGCACAGTAGAGAGTGACCAGCATGCTTGAGTGAGAAAATCTAAGTGTGCTGTTCCGTTGTCTATTAGATACATGTGGTTTGTACCAAGGGAATACGAATGACATCCACCAGTCCCTTGCTGAGGGCCTCTTTTGTTTACTGTTCTGTTAGTTTCTCTTTTGATCCACATGTCTCCCTACAGAGTTTGGGAGAAACTTGTGCATGTATATCACCAATAAGGCAAAAAGCCAGTGTCAGGGGATCTCACCACCAGTCCTGAGGGAGTCCCAAAGTCCCTGAGGGAGTCAGGACGTCTTCCTCTTCTGCCGGAAGCCAAGGCTTGCTTACATGTAGCATTCTCCAGGTCTTCCCAGGCCTAAGAACAGCAAGTCCCCAAGTTCTGGACTGGAGAAGTGGCAGAGAGCGAACCAAAGGCCACCTTTCCTGCCAATGAAGGCTACGTTAGGGAGCACAGTTCAGGGCCTGCTAACCCCCGTCCAAGGTCAGCCTCCATCCAGGGGAAGGTGGAATCTGCAAATGCACTTCTAGGTGGCAGCCTCTTGCCAGTCCAGAAAGAAAATGAAGACCAAGGCTTCCCTGGTGGTGCAGTGGTTGAGAGTCCGCCTGCCGATGTAGGGGACACGGGTTCGTGCCCCGGTCCAGGAAGATCCCACATGCCGCGGAGCGGCTGGGCCCATGAGCCATGGCTGCTGAGCCTGCGCGTCTGGAGCCTGTGCTCCGCAACGGGAGAGGCCACAACAGTGAGAGGCCTGCGTACCACAAAAAAAAAAAAGAAAATGAAGACCAGGAACAAATTCCACCCATGCATGCTTAGGAGCTGGTGGGGATTGCTCCCCGCAATAAACAAACACAGACCAATGACTGTCACCTACTAGGCAAGGAGGAAGGGGTGGGCTAAGAGGCCAGCTGAATTGAGGGAAGTCCTTCGCAGCACCGTCTGGCTCAGAGAGCGGAGGCAGCACCCATGTTTGTCGAACCCTAAAACAAATGAATATTCACAACGGTTAGGAAACCTTATTAAATCTTGCCAGTTTAGAAAATAGGAATATTTCAAATAGTGGTCCCCTGCCTGCCAAGCTTTGGGTTTTCAAGGCTGTTCACTTCAAGATCTGCTTTTCCGATGCCCTGAGCTGAAGGTCTGGCAGTGGGACCTACACACAGCAAGTGGCTCCCATACCCTTGTGCACTTGGGGACAGGGTGGCTGCCCCCTCCCCTGCCGCCAGTGTCTGTGAGATCCTCGAACTGCTGACATTCTATGAAACAGCACTTGGATGTGCTATGGACATTGGTCATCTGCCCAGAGTCCCGATGCTCTGTTCCCATTCCAGCTCCCTCAGGGAGAGGACCTGGCCCTGAACCTCTGCGAAGCTGGCTGGAGGCTCTCCCCTCAGCCTGCCCCCTGCCAGTTCTTTTCCTGCCTGGATTTCACCTCCCCCGTATGGTCCGGATGCTCCTTGGAGACCCACGCAAGCCTGAGAAGTACTGTGCTGCACTTCTGCCCGTCCTCCGCCCCTCCCCACCCCCCCTGCTTCTTGGATCAAATACTGACACCAGACTTCTCGCCTTGAGTGTTGCTGGTACTTCACCCACAGGGGCAAAGAGAGCTGGCAGGAAACGAGCCCCTCCAGCTGGCATTGGCCTGGCCTGGCACAGTGAGAATCTCTGTAAGAGCCTCTTGCCCCCGTCCCCCATGCCCTCTGCACCCCTTTGCCCTAGCACTTCTTAGCATCCTCCCCTTTTATACCTTTCCTTCATCTTGTTCTGACTCACTTCTTTCCTTTTTTCTGTCTCCCGGTCTACGTTCCTTCCTCTCCTCTCTCTCTCTAGGTGTTTGGGTTTTTTTTCTGCCCTTCCCCTCCCTTCTTCCAGCTTCTTACCGTCTCCCACACATAACTGTAATCTGGTTGCCAGGCTTTGTATAGCAGCCTCCTAGAAATCCCTCTGTGGTGGCAGTGTCCACTTCCTATTCTTCCTCCACTTTCAGTACAGTGACTGCTTTATGTCACTCCCCAGTTCAACACCCTGTACGGCCTTCTCAGTGCCCACAGAACTGAGTCCAAACTCCGTCACCTGCCTGCCTTTCTTTCATCCACTCAATTGTTTATTGGTTCACCCAACAAGTCTACTTAGTTACTGAGCACCTACCATGAGCAGATACTGTACCAGGAGCTAGAGAAGAAGTAATACAGAATAAATAAAAGGATATTTACAAATGAAACAGTACCTGAGATGTGCTTCAAAATAACTCAAGGAGTGGAGGAGGGGGGGTTGGTAAAGCAGAAGAGGTACAGAGAACACGATTGACCATGAGTTGAAAATTATGGAAGCTGGGTGCTGGGTTTAGGGGTTCATTACGTTATTCTCTCTACTTCAGTGTATGTTCGAAATTTTCCTGTTAAAAATGTAATGGGCGGGGCTTCCCTGGTGGCGCAGTGGTTGACAGTCCGCCTGCCGATGCAGGGGACACGGGTTCGTGCCCCGGTCCGGGAAGATCCCACATGTCGCGGAGCGGCTGGGCCCGTGAGCCGTGGCCACTGAGCCTGCACGTCCGGAGCCTGTGCTCCGCAACGGGAGAGGTCGCAGCAGTGAGAGGCCCGTGTACCGCAAAAAAAGATAAAAAACAAAAACAAACAAAAAAAACCTCTGTCGTTTCTAACAGATCGGCTGGCACAAATCTGGCCTCATGTAGGGTCTGATGGGGGATGGGTGAGGAAGGGGAGGAGCTATTGTGGCACTGGCTGGGTGCCCGGGACACCCTGCCCATCTCCCCAGCCAAAGTCGGGCATGTGTACCCTGAGCCGGCAGCTCTGGGAAGGAGTCCACTTAGAGCCGTGTCCTAGAAATTTTCTGGGCAGAATTTTGAAGCTCACTTTGTAAAGTCCGAATTAATCACCTGGCAATATCTTTTACGGCTTTTTTTTTTTTTTTTTTTTTTTTTTTGGCGGTACGCGGGCCTCTCACTGCCGCGGCCTCTCCCGTTGCGGAGCACAGGCTCCGGACGCGCAGGCTCAGCGGCCACGGCTCACGGGCCCAGCCGCTTCGCAGCACGTGGGATCCTCCCGGAACGGGGCACGAACCCGTGTCCCCTGCATTGGCAGGCGGACTCTCAACCACTGCACCACCAGGGAAGACCTTTTACGGCTTTTTGGTGAAGTTCACCAAAGATCACTTTGAAGTGATCTAATTGCAGACGACCAAAGAGTCAAGAATGACATTTATTGAAAATTTTTTCTCAATAACACACCACCTGCATCGTGTCATACTTTAACACAGAGCAAATAAGTATAGATTGTATGAAGTGACATGGTTTATTATTTAATAGAAGTGTCAAGTGTGGGATACTTCCTCCTGGCAATGACGTATATGGCTGGTTATATATCTGCTTCTCAGAGAGAGTACATTCCTGAACACTCTGCCTAAACAGCCTCCCTCTCTCCTGTTCAATTTTTTAATATCATCTATCACTACTACAATACTGTATGGTTACTTATTGGTGGTCTGTCCCACCCTCCCCCTTAGAATGTAAGCAGCCTGTAACCAAGAGTTCTGTTTGGTGTTAACCAATGCTGGGCACATGGCAGGTGTTTGACGAATGACTGAATGAATGAAAGTGGATTTATTACTGAGCAGGGCCCCTCTCCCCTCTGCAATAATAGAAGCAAACTTTTTAATACAGTCTTTTGCCTCTGCATTTACACAAAACTTTATAAAAGTGTTCTTTCTGTAAAATATACAAAGGTAGTAAAATACTTTAATATCGTTAGATGAAATGAGTGAAAGAAAGACCCCTCTTATCCATGAGCTTACTCTGCAACCAGAAGAAGTTCTGAGTAACGTAGATAGCTTCAGATATAAAATGTTGGCAGTGTAATCTCCTTTGATTTGTTCGGTGGAGTACTTGCATATCTAACCAAGGAATAGTTGTAGTATATATAAAAATGGAAGCATTTTTACTTACATGCCCCTGCGAATGCTTCCACAACAGCATTTTTAATGGCTCTAGTTATTTTGCTGGATGGATATCCTTATTGTTGAGCATTTAAGTTAATCATAATTTTTTTATTATTTTAAGCATTGTTGTTATAAGAATCTTTGTACTAATAGTTACATCTTTATGCTAAATAATTACTTCTGTGGAATAAATTCCTTATCAATAAGTTTTTATATTGAAGTACATAATTATTATCAAGGCTTTTGATAGCTTTCCCAGGCACTCTATTTCCGTGTTCTTGATATGTGAAACTGAGTAAATCCTTAGCTCTGTCCTGGAATTGGAGTCCTACTCTGTGCTTCTCGCAGTGGGTGGGACCTTGCCCCTCATATGTAAGCCTTCCAGGTGTCTACTTCCTGTCTGCCTTTACCTGTCATGGCTAGAGGTAATGTAACACAGGTAGAACTGTCTGCCTGTCTGTCTGTCATGGCTCCCTTTCCAGATTACCTGCGCACTGCTCTGACCCCTGGGGCAGACCATTTTTCTGAACATACCCAGGGTCACCATTAAGCTGCCTTTCCCTACTGTCCTCTTTGTGTGGGAACACACACTACAGCCCCAAGTTGCAACAATTATTGTAGTGTCCTGGCTTTTATGGCATATTTCTGGTCATCTCTGCAATTTACTTAATACTGCTTCCTTGGTCATGTACCCTGAAATGTAATTTTCAATTATAAAATGGTTCCTTTAATAAAACATTACCTTATTTATGATGATCAACTCTGTGGTATCTAGGACGCCTTGTGGAAAAACTGCATGGCAACTACAAACAACCCATTGAAAGACTAGCAACTCTAATTGTCCTAATCGCAAAAAGAATGATATTTAACCTGCTTTTTAAAAAAGTTTTTATTGTGGTAAGATAGATATAAAATGAGGTTCACCATTTTAATCACTTTTAAGTGTAAAATTCAGGGGCATTAAGTACGTTTACAATGTTGTGTAACCATGACCACTATCAATTCCCAAAACTCTTTCATCACTCCAAACAGAAACCCTATGAACATTAAGCAATAACTCCCCATTTCCCTCCCCCAGCCCTGATAACTTCTACTTTCTATTTCTATGAATTTGCCTATTCTAAATACTTCAAAGAAGTATCGTACAATACTTGTGTTTTTGTGTCTGGCTTCTTTCACTTCGCATGTTTTCAAGGTTCATCCATGTTGTAGCATGTATCAGAATTTCATTTTTATGGCCAAATAATATTCCATCATATGTATATGCCACAGTTTGTTTATCCATTCATCTGTCATGTGCACTTAGGTTGTTTCCACCTTTTAGCTATTGTGAATAATGCTGCTACTATTAAATGCCTAGCAACTCTAATAACCCTAATTACAAAAGAATGGTATTTAATCTGTTCTTGTGATTCACCTCTGTTACCAACGTTTCCAATTTCTTATAAAGATATACATGGAAATTACTAGCAACATCCTCTTTGAATAATCAATGCTTTAAACAGTATACCAAACCAGTCTAATTTTATTTTAACCTTAGTCCAGAATTTATTTGAGGAAGTTTACAAAATACAGAAGGATCAAAATAGGTGTTGGGCTTTCCTGGTGGCGCAGTGGTTGAGAGTCCGCCTGCCGATACAGGGGACACGGGTTTGTGCCCCAGTCCGGGAAGATCCCACATGTCGCGGAGCGGATGGGCCCGTGAGCCATGGCCGCTGAGCCTGCGTGTCCGGAGCCTGTGCTCCGCAACAGGAGAGGCCACAACAGTGAGAGGCCCGCGTACCACAAAAACAAAAACAAAAACAAAATAGGTGTTTTTTAAAAGAAGAGATTTAGAGAAAATCATGGATGGCACTGTAAAATGAAGTCATGGGTAACATACACAAAAATATAATATACCAGAAATTATTGCAAAGTCGGTAGGTCACAATTCCTAAGCTTCCTAGTGACCAAAGGAAGAATCAGTCATAAATCATAGGGTCTATATGATAAGCGAGCAAACATTCACTAGTGAGGTGCATTTAGGGGGAAGTGTACTGATGTCTACAACTTAATTTAAAATTCATTTAAAAATAAGGATGGGGCTTCCCTGGTGGCGCAGTGGTTGAGAGTCTGCCTGCCGATGTAGGGGACACGGGTTCGTGCCCCGGTCGGGGAAGATCCCACATGCTGCGGAGCGGCTGGGCCCGTGAGCCATGGCCGCTGAGCCTGCGCTTCCGGAGCCTGTGCTCCGCAACGGGAGAGGCCACAACAGTGAGAGGCCCGCAAAACAAAAACAAAAACTAAAACTAAAAAAATAAATAAAAATAAGGATGGACAGAAGGTTAGGTAGGTATATGCATGATATGTGACAAGTAAAGTAAAATGTGAATGGTAGAATCTCTGTGGGAGTATACAGTGATGTACTGTAAAAGTCTTTCAGCTTTCCTGGATGCTTGAAAGTTTTTTTTTTTTTTTGCCTTTTAAAAATTCCGAAAGAAATCAGAAACCTTAACCAAGGCTCTTGCCCAAAGTTATGACCACTCTATTTCTGCTTAGAAATGGGCCTAAGTAAAAAATAATCTAATAATAAAAATTCTTTAAAAAGAGTCTTAAAAGGGACCTATGTATCCCTGGGATTTTTATTACTAACCTATGATGGGCTTTAAAAGTGTTTATTAACAGTGTCAATCATTTGGAAAAATTCAAATGAGATAAATCATAAAACATAATCATCAGCTGACATGCTCATACCCAGGACATTACTACTGCAGTTTTAAGTATAATCCACCAGGGGGCAGAGAAATGGAATCACAGAAAACTTGCACATTTCTAATTTAAGTGAGTAGTGGAAAATATCTTATTACTTCTGTTAATAGAAAAGATTTGCAGGCTTTTAGCATGAAATTCACTATACAGGACACAGAATTAAAGGTACAATCTAAACCTGAAGCAAATATGCCTGAGGATATTTGCTTTTTAAAAAAATGGTGATTATTCTAATTTGCCATGCTCATTTGCACAATTTCTCTCTCTCTTAGAGGTTATCTTTTATTTATGTGTGAGAGAATGACTATGCAGTTATCCTTTCTCACCGCTCACATGATGAACCAAGCGCATCCATCACTCTCCTTCATCTCACAGTGCTTTCAGCCTCCTCTCTTACGCCAGAACTCAGAAGCCACGGAGCTTCTAAATTTTTTACCGCTGTTAACAGATCTTTAAGTACTCCTCCTCTCAAATGCTTAACCTGCTGTGCTGAAGATTTCAAAGTAGCTATGTAAAGAGAAAAAGAAAAAATATTCCCTACATATAATTGCAAAGAGGCTAATACGTAGACTAGACAATTTGAGTTATTCATAGAAGTCAACATCCATTTTATACATAAGATGGAGCTCATGATTATTGCATTGAAGCAGGCCCTGATTTGTCTCCAGTCATTTTCCAGAGGGATTCCTAATTGGTCTGCACCCTGATTTAAGACAATCCCTCTACATTTCCCTCCTCTGACACATGCTTTAAGATGGCAGTGAGGACATCCCTGGTGGCGCAGTGGTTAAGAATCCGCCTGCCAATTCAGGGGACATGGGTTCGAGCCCTGGTCCACATGCCGTGGAGCAACTAAACCTGCGAGCCACAACTACTGAGCCCGCATGCCATAGCTGCTGGAGCCGACACGCCTAGAGCCCTTGCTCCGCAACAAAGAGAAGCCACCCTCAATGAGAGCCGGCGCAGCACAGCGAAGAGTAGCCCCCACTAGCTGCAACCAGAGAAAAGCCAGTGCACAGCAACGAAGACCCAATGCAGCCAATAAATAAATAAATAAATAAATAAATAAATAGATTTATTAAAAAGCAAAAAAATGGCAGTGAAGCAATGATGCATTAAGAAAATGTCAACAGTTGCCTAAATTCTTTTTTTTTTTGGAAGGAAGAAGAGGATGAATAAGAAAGTAAAAATCAAATTTATGGAGCCAGAATTCTGTTTAGCAAATAGACCAATCATCTTTTTGGATGATGGAAAATGACTCCCTGTTAGTAATTCTGCAGATGAATCATGATACTGGGATGCTCAAGAGATTTTTGGCATAAAAGAGTCAGTGACATGGCCTGTGGAGTATTGAGCTATAAGATGAAAAACATCAACCAACTGCTCTCAGAAACTAACTGCACTGATAATCCAAAACTCCACTTTAACATTAAAATCCTAAAGTCTGTTTTATGTTTAGTTGAAAGTACATTGCATGGCAATTTTTTCTTTTTTTTAACCTGACAAATGCTATCCTATGGGAACAGAACGTGAGAACATTCTCACAATTTCAGGGCTTCGAGTTAGTCTCTGCTCAACTCGTCTAGCAAGTCTACTCATCCCTTTCCTAACTAGGCAGGAACCAGATATATTGGTGTTATTTAGAATCACACCCTGCTTCAAATGCTTATTCAGCTGCATTTCCAATATTTTGGACCTGCTACCGTCAGTCACATTTCAATACGTGTTTATGATCTGTAGTTTTAACTCTGCCACTTCTTGGTCACAATTCAGGCTTAGCCTTTATGTTATGAAAAAAGAAATGCTGTGTCAGCTGAAAAATACACTCTAATTACAATAATAATATAACAGCAAAAGACAGTTTGTCTCACAGTTAAAGAACTCAGAATCATCATGTTATAGCAAATTTTATTGAACAGCAAGAAAAGTCAGGGCTTAGAATATGCAGATTTCCTCAAAAACTTTTGATCCCCCAAAATAAAAAATTATCTTCCTATTTCTCTCAATTTCTTTCTCTTTCTTTTCCCCGTATCTTTTTCCCCCCAATTTAAAACATTCTTTTTTTTAAAAAAAAAAAAAGCCAATTTTCAACTTAGTTTTAATTAGGTTTTAGTCCATAAAACTGCTTTTAACATTGTACACTGTCTTTCCCTCCAGTTAATTGGATGATTTTATAAGCCATTCAACTACTTGCAGTGAACATATACCATCAGGCAAAATATTGGTTTCCATTAAGTATCACAGAATATGATTCCTGTGAAAAAATGTAGTAACTAAGGCATAATGAGGTAGCATCACTTGCCCAGCTGATGCATAAAGCTCACATCTCCTGAACGGAGTGATAGGTAAAGATAGCTGACTGGATTCTAAGGCTAATGGGACTAGGCCCCTGGAGGGTCAGATAATCATGCACTATTATGATCACAGTTTCTAGTGAGCCAAACATCTGACACAAGTAAGCCATAAATCAAAAGATGGATCAGGGAAGAGAAGGTTCCAACCCCACTGACAGAAAGACAGCTGAAAGCACAAGCCCTACTGAGGCCAATCAGTGGTGAAATTACACACTAAGTAAGGTTGACACGAACACACATGTACCTTGGAAATTTTAACTATGCCAAGTATGATGAAGTATCCTGATGACTGTGTTGGACGAACCCACACATCATATTACATTTGTCCCAAATGACACATCATTTGTTTATTAAGGACATCCTTCTCTTATTTGTACTTTAAATTCCGAGGCACTAAAGATAGTTGTCTTTAATGTTAACCAAATTCATGTTCCCTGTTGACTTTCTGAAACTATAAGAAAGAAAAAAAGTTAAAATGTCAGCTAAATAAAACTAACACTTGGGTATTTAGGTACTCCAAATCTACTTTGGGAATAAGAAGTGTATAAAATATAAATTTTTTCATACATCATAATTAAAGTTACAATCATATTTTAAAAATCCAAATTGTTATCATAAAAGACACCTGCTCCAAGTCCCTCACTCTTTTTCAGATTAAGAAACAAGAGCCAGAAATGATAAGCAATTTCTCTGTGCAACCCAGATGAGTAGCAGAGCATGGTCATGACAATAGAAAGAACAATGGTGCCCACGTTAGCCATTGTAAGTCTGGCATCAGCGGTTCTCAGCCAAAAGGAAGAGGAACTCTCCGCACTGGAATTCATTCCTGAGGCTGTGTGGTGTGGGGGAAGGAAGGTCAGGTTTGGAATCAGATAGATTTGGATTCTCAATCCTAGCTCTTTTACTTACTAGTTCTCCTTCTGTGTGATGATAAGAAAATTAATATCTTGGAGTCTTAGTTTCTTCATCAGTAAATTGGGACAATGAGATGTATTGTGAAGGTCCGACGTGAGGATTAGAGTAACACAGCATGGGCCCAAATTATAGCTGTTATTATTATCATTAGGAGGCTTTGAGCAATAATGAATTCAATTTTATATGGGAAGATTATACTGGGGACCCAGCTTCAGTAGGGCATGTTCTATGGCTAACTGTTCCAGAAAAAACAAGTCATAGCTGCAGTGATGATCTCTCATTCTCTTCCCTATCTCCAAATGCCTTTGTCACCCTGTGGGGTGGGAGGGCGGAGCGGGAGAAGTTCTCCACTTCCTGGTAAGTTCATGCCCCAGACAAAACAGATGAAAGATGGTGATTTGGATTAGAATAATGGCAGTGGAGGTGGTGAAGAGTGGACAGAGTCAATGTATATTTTAGAGTTGAATCAACATGACTTGGCAATAGATTGGAAGTGCCGGCTCAGGGACTGATAAGTACCGGGACTAACAATGAGGCTTTTGAAATGATTATCCCAGTGGATAGCAGTGCCTTTACTAAGATAGGATAGATTGATGAAAAGGAGATTTGGGCATGGCAATGGAGAGAATATTGGACATTATGCTCTTTATTATTCTAAAGCAAGTGGTTTTTTCAATATATAACAGTTTACTGAGCTATAATTCACATACAAACCACTCAAAGTGTACAATTCAATGGTTTTCAGTATATTCACAGAGTTGTACAATCATCACCACAATCAATTTTAAGACATTTTCATCATCCCCAAAAGATAATTCCTACTTATTCATACCTATTACCAGTCACTTCCATTCCCCCCCCCCCCCCCCCCCCGTAACTCTCCCAGCCCTAGGCAACCACTAATCTACTTTGTTTCTATAGACTTACCTACTCTGGGCATTTCATATAAATCCAATCACTCAATATCTAATCTTTTGTGACTGGTTTCTTTCACGTAGCATAATGTTTTCAAGATTCATCCATTTTGTAGCAGGTGTTAGAACTCCATTCTTTTTTATGGCTGAATAATACTCTTTTACGGATATACTATATTTTATTCATCAATATGTCAGCTGCTGAACATTTGAGTTATTTCTATGTGGCATCTATTATGAATAGCCAAAATGCTGCTTTGAACATTCATGTGCAAGTTTCAGTGTAGATGTATGTCTCATTTCTCTTGGATATAGACCTACTATTGGAATTGCTGCATCATATGGTCACTCTGTGTTTGACTTTTTGAGGAGCTGCCAGAATGTTTTCCAAAGGACTCACTATTTTACACTGTCACCAACAGTGTGTGAGGGTTCTGCTTTCTCCATATTCTGTTCACCACTTATTATCTGCTTTTTTATCATAGCCATTTTATTTTATTTTATGAATTTATTGATTTTGGCCGCACCGTGCAGCTTGCAGAATTTTAGTTCCCCGACCAGGGATCGAACCCAGGCCCACGGCAGTAAAAGCACCGAGTCCTAACTGAGGCAGGAGATAGATGGGCCCCAAGCTGAGCAGCTGGAGTCTGTCCCCTGTGGACAGATACTCCAAGATAGAGATAATGGCAAAAGCAAAGAGGAGTTGAGCCTGTCCAGATAAAAGATAGAGACCACATATTCCTAATTCTCGAAGTCAAGGAGACCTTCCCAACTACATACGTGCAGAAAGCCTTCTTGGGGGCCTAAAAGGGAGGCGGCACCACCCCATAGTAAGTGATGTCAACCTACCCATAAGCCTCTTCACTAGAATCCACCTTGGCTAAGAGATGCGTGCGCACACAGGGGAGGACCCTGAGATAAACCAAATACGGACTCAGAACCAGGCAAAGCAAGATGATTGGCCAGAGGAAATCTGGAAGAAATGTCCCATATAAGTGATTCAAACTACCACGAGGGCACGACCCTTTCTCTGAGTCTGCCCACGTGTGCCTATTCACACGTACTCTTTTAGGTCCTAATAAACACTTTACTTGTTTCAGTACTTTCTGTCTCTTTGTGGAAATTCATTTCTACAAAGCTGATGGGCCAGGGCCCTTGTCACTGGCCACTGGCCCTCATGGTCTAGTGGCTAGGATTCAGCACTCTCACTGCCACAGCCTGACGTCAATCTCTGGCTGGGGAACTGAGATCCTGCCTCAAGCCGCTGCAGGCTGAGGCCACCCTGGACCACCAGGGAATTCTCAATCATAGCCATTTTAGTAGGTGTAAAGTACACTCTCAATGTTTTGATTTTGCTTTTGGCTAATGATGGGGAGCATCTTTTCTTGTACATATTGGCCATTTGTATATCTTCTTTGCAGAAATATCTAATCAGATCTGTTGCCCATTTTTTAACTGGGTTATGTCTTTTGTCATCAATGCTTTAAGTGTCATATCTAAGAAGGTTTTGCTTAACCCAAGATCATGCAGGTTTACTCCTATATTTTCTTCTAAGAATTTTATAGTTTTAGCATATACAGTTAGGTTTGTGATCCATTTTTGATTAATTTTTGTATATGGTGCAAGGTAGGGGTCCAATTTCATTATAGGCATTTGAATATCCAGTGGTCCCAGCACCGTTTATTGAAAGGACTGTCCTTTCTTCATTGAATTTTCTTGGCCCCTATTTTGAAATCAATGTGAACATTTACTTCCGGATTTTCAATTCTATCCCATTGATCTATATGCGTATTCTTATGCCTGTACCACAGTCTTGATTACTGTAGCTTTGTAGCAAGTTTTGAAATTGGAAAGTGTAAGTCCTCCAACTTTGTTCCTCTTTTCAACATTGTTTTGGCTCTTCTGGTGTGAGGAAGAACACTCCTGTGTGTGTCTCCTCTACTCTCAATACCTACTTCACTATACTACTTCACTGCTGATACCAGATATGTAGGCTGTCCAAACATCAAGAAATTTTGCAACACCAGGTAGGTGTCCTACAATGTAACTCAACTCTGCCACTATCTACCTACAGATAGCACCCTATCCCACAGGTTAAGGATTTAGTCTTACAAGGTTTTAGTCTTATAAGACTGCCCTCACTTCCACTTCAGATGCCTATTGCATGTCCAGGTTGTTACCTGCACTTCTGACTGATGGGCTATAAATCAGAGGTTCCCACAGTCTACTCTGTAGCTTTGATTTAATTTGCTAGAGCAGCTCACAGAATTCAAAGAAACATTTACTTATGTTTAAACTGTTATTATAAAAGATGTTATATAGGACAGAGGGTGAGGTCTAGAAGGGCTCTAGACACAGGAACCTCTGTCCCCATGGAACTGGGATGTGCTACCCTCCCAGCATGTGAAGGCCCCATTCACCAACCGGAAGAATCATCAAATCTTGTTCAAGAGATTTCATAGAGCTTGATCTCCAGCCCTCTCCCCTTTACCTTCCCTGAGGTCAGTGTGTGGGGCTGAAAGTTCTAATCATTTAATAACTGGGTTTTTCTGGTGACCAGCCCCATCCTGAGGCCATCTATGGCCCCCAACCTAAATCACCTTATTAGCATAAATTCAGGTATGCTCAAAAGGAGCTTCTTATAAATTACAAAAAACACTCCTATCATTCAAACATTCTGGGGGTTTTAGAAACTTTTTAGGAATGGGACAGGAACAAAGACCAAATACATTTCTCACTATACCACATCTGGGGTCCTTAGAACTTCCAGATGAACTTCAGAATAACCTTGGTGATTTATGCAAAGAGATCAGTTGAGATTTTGATAGGGAAGTGTGTTGAATCTGCAGAGCATTTGGGGGACTATTGCCACCTTTATAATAAGTTTTTTGATCCGTGAACACGGAATGCCTTTCCATTTATTTATGTCTTCTTTAATATCTTTCAACAATGTTTTTTAGTGTTCGGAATGTAGGTTTTGCACTTCTTTTGGTAAGTTTACTTCTAAGTATTTTGTTCTTCTTGATGCTATTCTAATACATCACATTATTTTTAAACCTACTTTAACATCTCTGAAATTGTGATGTCTTACAATCAAGAGTATTTTAGTGTAATGCCTTCAACTGGAAGCAATTTTTTTATCTTGGTGGACATAAATGTGACTTACAATCAATAGCTTCTTAGATTCAATACCATATAGCACCAAATGTGAAATGTCTGTGAAATGTTGAAGTGGAAATGAAAAATAAGCATTTGGGTATATTAATTTGGAATCAGAAGAGAGGTCTGAACTGGCGATAGAAATATGGGGTCATATGAAGTTTATTATTTAAAGCCACAACTTTTCCCTTTGGGCTAAGCGGGTAGAGAAGACAAGAGAATCCACCTCGCAGCCCTGAGAAATCTCAACAAGTAGAAGTTGAGCAGAGGAAGAAGAGCCAGCAAAGGTAACATTTCTGTTTTGAGTCTATCATTGTCATTATTGCTGTTGTTATTATTTGTCACTAGATGCAAGGACCTATAGGGGCAGGAAATCGCCTCCTTTGCCTCCTTTGTTCTCCAATGAACCCTTGAGCTGAGCACTGCACTACTTTTTTTTTTTTTTCCACACCGCGTGGCTTGTGGAATCTTAGCGCCCCGACCAAGGACTGAACCCAGGCTGGGCCCTCGGCAGTGAAAGCACCTAAACACTGGACCACCAGGGAATTCCCAGCACTTCACTACATTTAGATATTAACCTACATGCCACAGATAAATCTATGTTTATCTGAGAAAGAATATATTGACTAACCACCAGCTCTTTCACCCCTGAAAATCTGACATGAATACAAATAAATAAATAAGTCTTTCAGGTCTTCGAAGCAGTATTATAATCTGATTGTGATTGGAATAGAAAATAGGCACAGGCTTACTGCATATTAACCTAGAGTAACTGTCTCAGGCAGAAGAGGAAAAACAGTCAGTAGAAGTACTGTAGCATTCACGATTAAAAACATAACTATGTATAAAAATTTTTCCAAGGAGTTCATATCCCATTCGCTGTCACATTTCTATAACATAAGTAGGACACCAGCTGGTAGTTATGCGAATTCATCTGCCTTTCATTTACTGTTTGTCACTTCACAGGTGTTGAATCTTATTCATTCCTTCTTTCATTTTTTTCCCTTTGTATTTTAAATGCCCTAACCATCATATAAAGTTACCATAATACCATATCCTCTATTGTGGTTCTCTACCAGGGGAGATTTTGACCCAAGAGGACATTGGGCAATGTCTGGAGACATTTTCAGTTGTCACAACTGGAGATGAAGTGCTACTGACCTCAAGAGGGTAGAAGGACAGGGATGTTGCTAAACATCTTACAGTCCCTAGGACAGCCCCCATAACAAAGAATTATCCAGCCCAAAATGTGATTAGTACCAAGGTTCAGAAATTTTACCAATGGGGATAAGTTTATATGTACATGAAATTTTTAGGGGCAAAGTCCATAGCATTTACCAATTTCTTGAAAGTGGTATAACTCAAAAATTTAAGAAACACTGGTTTTAATGAATATTTCATCTAGGCCTTGGTATGAATGAATATTTCATCTAGGCCTTGGTAACAAGTGACATATTAACCCTATTTCACAACAGAAATCACCTTTCTAGTTAAAAAGACTTATCTTTGCCAATCAGATTTCCCTACCCCTTTCTGTTGTCCAATCTCATTCATGGCTAGACAAACACAGATTTCCTGTCTTTAGGTTTTCCAAGTACCACATCCACCTCCTATTAGCCAGGTTAATATAGTTATTATGGTTATGGTGACTACTAATAATTAAGCTATGGTTTCATGAAATGTCACTATAAGTCCTGCTTTCTTTTCAATCCCTGCCATGTTTCAATTCCTGCTTTCTTTTCAATTCCTACCATGTTTCATACGCTGCTAAGCACTGGGTATATAGTGGTGAAAATGAGCTTACAATTGAATACTGGAGAGATATTAATAAAATTTGAACATGTAACTTAAAACTGCAATACGGAAGGGAGGGCGTGAAAAGTGAAGGCGAGAGGAACTGAAATGAGGTTGAAAAGGAAGGACTGAACAACCAGATCGTTGTCGTGTGCCACCCAAATGCAATAAGCAGTTAACCCCTTCCTGGCTATTTTAAACAATTTGGCGATACACATACACCAGTCCAGAAAACTTGCGATGTACTTAACGTTCAACTAACATTTTCTGGGGCACTGACGGGCAAATTTGGGAGAGCGGAGGCTATGGGTCAAGGTGGGACAGTCACATGCAAGACCCTCCTTTGTTGTTTTATCTGTAGTTCTAATTACAAACCAATGTGTGCTGGGGGGCGGGGGAGGGAAGGTTAAGAAAAAGCCAACGTCTAAACATGCTGCCCTTTCCAGATAAACATTTAATAATCGTTACCATCGCCATCACTCTTGATTCTGATATTGGAAATTAGCTGTCGTGGCCTATAAATCAAGACCAAAAAACCCACAACTTAACCATTTCCCTAAGTATTAACAACTCAGTATATTGTTGAGTAGTCAGCCTGAAACGGTCAGGGGGGCCTAGCCGTCAATTTTCAGTGAGACAGTCAGGCGTGAATCTTGAACTCACTAAAACCCCCAGAATGGTCAAATAACTGAGGTTTCCATGGGAACGAGGTAAAAGGTAGGTGGTGAGAGAACAAAGGCCGCGCGTCCCAGTTCAGGGCCTCCCGGCCCGCCGGCCGCACTGGGGGCGGAAGCGGCGGTGTGCCAGGGTGGCGGGCTCCGGGGTCGGGGACCCACACCGCCGCGGCGCTGGCGCCCCTCTCCGGGATCCTCCCCAGGCCGGGGCACACGAGGACGCCGCCGAGACTGGAAGCTCGTGAGAGGGGACGCAGGGGTCGAAGCCTGGCCGCCGCCCCAGTGAGTGAGCAAGCTACTTATGAATCACACTGCGAGCCGTCACCCGCCAGGACCGAGATCACGCGGCTCCTAGGGCCGGCTGAAGCCGCCCAGATGGAGCACGCAAGAGAACGGGGAGGCGGTGCGCCGGGACAGAGCGCGACGTCCCCTGCTGTTCCAGTCTCTGAGGGGCCACCGTCCCCGCCAGGCCCCGCCCCCTCTCGCTTATGTAATAGGGGCGCGCTGCCATTGGCCCGCGCGACCGGAAGAGGCGCAGGCGCGCGAGCGGGTGGGGGCGGAGGGAGGCCGCGGCAGGAAGGTCGGTGGGCGGGGGCTGCGCTGAGCAGGCTACGCTGGGGCGACTGGGAGAGCTGTGCGGCGTGCGCGAGCACGAGGTGTAGTGGCCTCCCCCTAGGCTGAGGCGGCGGCGGGCGCGCGCGGCGGCGGGTGCGAGGCGCGGGCTGTTGTGCTCCCGGCTCTCCCCTTTCCCCTCCTTGGCGGGTGGAGGAGGCCGAAGCGGTACTGGGCGCGCTGCGCTCCCCTTCCTCTCCCTCCGGCCACCTCCCCCGGCCCTCTCGCGCTGCGCGGTTTCTCCGACGCAAGACTGTCCCGGCCCGGGTGAGCGGCTGTGGGGCGGTGCTGACGCCGCAGGACTCCTGGGAGCCGGGTGGGGGCCCTGCCGGCGGGGTCGGCGGGGACCGTGGGGGGTCATCGCGGGTCGCGAGGGGCCGCCGGCCTGCCCCGCCTCCCTGGGGGCGGCCGAGCCCGTCCGGTCCCGGCGCGGGCCGCGGAAGGACGGGAAGCTCGGGCGTCTGCCAGGCCCTGCAGGTGGCCGGGTCGCAGGCCGGCCGCGGCGGCGGAGCGGTAACCCGCCGGCGACAGCAGCTGGTCGGTTTCTCGAGGCTGGGGCTCCCTGTGGCCGAAGGGGCCGGGTTTCGGGCAGCCGAGGCCTCCAGGAGGCGCGTCTCGGGCCGGGGTCCGTGAGGAGTGGCGGGTAGGTAGGGGTTGTGTGGCTCTGGGTGGCAGAAGAGAGGAGGGAGCTCTCCCAGGCGGGAGAGGCCGGTTTGGGAAGGAAGGCGCGCTGGGCTGCAGCTGGGCTCACCGAAGTGCTGGGTGAAATAGACCTCACTGCTGGTGCTTTCATCCTCTCTCCTCTGCAAAAGGGATGTATTTAAAAGGCTAGGGTCAGGATGTTGGTCACTGCTTGGGCCTCTTCGTTTTAGATGCTTGTGGAGAATGATCCTACTTCTTGGATCCAAAATCTATTTCTCTCTTACTCGTTTGTTTTGGTTTTAAGAGGATCTTTGGGACAGTGCTTACTTGTTGCCTCCTGTAAGAGCTCCTCATTTTGGAAGAACTCCTTATTCCCTCTACTGCTTCCCTCTTTGGAGCCCCCTCAGAAGACCATACAAAATAAGAGTTATATTAAAAGCCAGCTTTTAGGTACTTATAAAGGACTTCTTGCTCCTCCGTTTGTTGCATTTAGTCAAGGAGAAGTTATGCTTGGTTACGCTTAGATCTTGTAGAAAACTCAGCTGGCTTGAGAGTAAGTCCTAAGTCGAGCTGTCCAAAAGCAGGTGGTTTGGTCGTTTGCATTTCTGCTTTCAGAAAGGAAATCAGTGCAGCGTGTTGCTAGAACTTAGGGGCCTACCTCAGGCGTTTAGACTGATTCAGTTTCCCTTACCTGGTGTTTTCTGTTTTAAAAATAAGAACAAGCAACCACAGTCTTCTATTTATTAAAACTTCTATGGCTTTTTGTTACTTTTGTTAGATGACAATGAAAATGGGTTAAATGTATTGTTAATGTTATATTTGAGGAGAAATGGTAACTGAAAAAGTTAAAAATAATGTGTATCTAATGGCATTGCTTTCTACAGATCACTGCATGAAAATGTTATCAAAATAGCTAATAACTTCTAGATATCAAAGAAACATCTAGAATTAGTAGCTTACCATTTTATAAGGTTTTTTTCCAATGTAAAACAATTAAGAGGTTACCCACACAGTGTATTAACATACGTAGCATAGCATACATCGTGTGGAAGAGTTCAGATCTATGAGAGAACTGAAGTATTCTAACATAAGGTATTGATACTAAGGCATTGAGACATTAAGAATGCTATAAACATTAGGATGCATAAAGATTGAATACCTATCATCCAAATAATACAAAAGTATCCAAATCTGTTTCCATGGAATTGGTTTGTAAGCGTGCCATAAATAGACTTTAAAAAAAATCATTTCAGCTTGGAATTAATAAGAATTTGGTTTTTAAAAAATAACAAATGATAGTCTTCAAGGGCTAAGACGTCTGGTAATATTTACCTTTATTTGGTGAGAATGGGGTTCTTATATTAGGCTAGCATACTAAACATTTTTGTAATTTGTTAAAATATTCAGCCAGCTTCCTAGAAAAGGATTGATCCTTCTTTATATTTTGACTTCTGGTTCAGTGTTTAATGCTAGTGGGAACTCGTCCAATTGATGTGTTTATTTTTTCAGTTTCCCTTTTTCTTTTTGGGAGAAGCTCAGGTGTTTTAATGAAATGCTTTGACCTCATACCTGTTAACTAGTTAAGGTTCCAGTCAGAAAAAGCTAGCACTGTTTTCTGGTGAAGTTATAGATCCTTTGTGTGTTCATGTCCTGCAATGACTTAAAAGTTTAAAATTTAATTGCAGTGCTAGTCAAAACTATCCATAGGAATTCTCCTTAGATCCTATTTTAAAGTATTTAAAAAGCAGCTGAGACTCATTATAGACCTTTTATGAACAGATTTAACTTGTGTTGTCTTAAAGGAGTCTTTAATTTTAATGAAAAAATAAAAGTAGTTCTTTTCCCTTAATTTTTAACCCATGTTCATTTCAGATAATCAGTAGTAAAAAGTGGTATCTTCCATTTTTGTAAAGGTACCCTTAATCTTATTTAATAATTTGTCCAGCAATCCTATGAATACCATTTTTTTTTTTTAAGAAGGAATAGCACAGTAGTTTCATGAAACCTGAGTATTTAAGAGAACGGTTTCCATTGCTCATATGAGCTCCTTTAGAGACATTAGATGACAGCTTTTATTTCTCTTAAAGTTGTAAGAATCTCAGGTCACACAGTGAATAGTGGAAGGGGAGAGTACCTTTGCAAAATGATCAGACAAATGATTGAGGAAGGGGCTAAACTGTTTCTGGTAAACTTTGGAAGATTACATATAAGAAAGTGTACAATTCTTAGGTGTATAGCTCAGTGAATTTTTACAAGTGAATCAACCTGTATAACCATTACCTAGATCAAGACACAGAACATTATCAGTACCCCAAAAATCCCCCTCATGCCCTTTCTTCCCAGCGTTACTTCATGGATTAGTTTTGCCTGTTTTGAACTTTATACAACAATATGTTCTTTGTATCTGGCTTCTTTCCTTAATGCTGAGATATAACCATGTTGTTTAACAATAGTTTCTTCTCTTTGAGTGCTGCATAGTATTCCATTGTAGAAATCTGCTACAAGTTATGTATCCATCTTACTAGTAGTAGGCATTTGGATTGTTTCCAGTTTTAGAAACAGTGTACCTGCACTTCTGTTGAATATATACCAAGAGTGGAATTGTGAGATTATAGAGTAGACGACTAGTTTTCTACAGTGGTTATATCAATTTATCCTCTAGTAGCATTGTATATGAGAGTTCGTAACTCTGAGAGTGTTATCATACTTAGATTTCACTTTAATGCCTCAACTTCTGTTTTTAGATATGGCTCGTGGACAGCAGAAGATTCAGTCTCAGCAGAAAAATGCCAAAAAGCAAGCTGGACAAAAGAAGAAACAAGGACATGACCAAAAGGCTGCTGCCAAAGCTGCCTTAATATATACCTGCACTGTCTGTAGGGTAAGGGAAATTGAAAGACAGCTTTCTCGTGGACAGTTCTTTCATTAGAGATTGGTTTGTATAGGTTAAAATTTTGCAAACATGGCGAGATAAGTGCTTTACTTGAAATAGGAGATTTGAGAACTGGTTGTGTTAGGAACCCGTCTTCATTTATCTGTTCAACAATTTTATATATATACGTATATATACATATATACACACACACATATATATGCTTTTTGTTGTTGTTGTTCGCGCCGTGCAGCATGCAGGGTCTTAGTTCCCTGACCAGGGATTGGACCTGTGCCCCCTGCAGTGGAAGTGTGGAGTCCTAACCATTGGACCGCCAGAGGAGTCCCAACAATTACATGTTTTGGATAGCTCCTTTGGCCAGGCACAGTTCTCTTGGTGTTAGTGAAAAGGAGTGAACAAAGCAAAATCCGTTTCCTCATGGAGAATAAAGATGTCTTCTTAAGGGCAACACTTTGAACTTTAAAAAAGGTCAGATTTACATTCTTAATTTAGAGCTATGTAATATACCTCTGGTTATATTAATTGGTTTTTTTTTTCTTCGCTACATTCATAGTTATGATGTCTGCAAAACTAAATAGAGTATATTCACATTGAGAGCTTTTACTAGAATTAATGTGTTTTATTAGATTTGAAGAATAATCATAACAGCTGCTATTGAGTGCTGACCAGGTGCCAGACACTGATCGAAGTGTTTTACATGCATGAGCCCATTAATTCACATAACAACCCTATGGCATAAAGTACTTTTATTCTCATTTTACGGGAGAGTAAATTGAGTCATGGGGACTGAATAACTTGTGCAGGGTCACCCAGCTAGTATGCAGAAAAGCTAGGATCTAAACCCAGGAGGTCCAGCTCCAGAGCCCACCTTTTAGACTGCTATACCACACTGCCTTAAAGAAGTTTTTCTTAAATTCCAAGCCAGGGTCTCTTTTTTGCCTGTTTGTTCAAGCTCACTACCCTTGAAGTTAGTGAATAAAAGTGCCAAAGGAAAAGTGCATAGTGAGGTTGATCCAGTTACAAGAAACTTTTTTTGTTCCCCCCAAAGCCCTATGCCTAGGTAGAATTGGTAGTAGGGATGGGAAGGGATCTTGATAAGACTTGATTCCTGGACTAAAGTTTATCATTTATTGAAGTCATTACTGATGAAATAGAAGTTCCTAACTACATAAAAGTTCTCATTAATCTAAGAGAGGAAATCTATTACGTTAAATAACCTGTTCATAGTGAGCTTTGATATACTCAAAATAATAAAATTGAGCAGCTTCAGATTCTGTTTGGAAAGAGGCAAGGTAAAAGTAAATTTCGCTAAATTACTAATGAAGAAATACCTTGACCTAAAAGTATTAGAGTAGCTCATATACTTAAAAACTCAAAACAACAAAAAATGTTTATTTCATGTTTTGTCTAATGTAATGTGCTAAAGAATAATTGAAGGTCCTTGCCTAGGTAAGTCAGTATCGTGTAGTATTTGAAATCTGAAGTACCTAGTACTAGGTTAACCATAGGTATTGGACAAATTAATCTCTAGGTTTTAGTTTCCTTAGCACATAAAATGAGGATAGTAGGACCTGATTTAAGATTACTGGAAGGGGGCTTCCCTGGTGGCGCAGTGGTTGAGAGTCCGCCTGCCAATTCAGGGGACACGGGTTTGTGCCCCGGTCCAGGAAGATCCCACATGCCGTGGAGCGGCTGGGCCCATGAGCCATGGCCGCTGAGCCTGCGCGTCCAGAGCCTGTGCTCTGCAACGGGAGAGGCCACAACGGTGAGAGGCCCGTGTACCACAAAAAAAAAAAAAAAAATCACTGGAAGGTTCTATGAGAATTTTGGTAACATGCTTAACATAATGTGTTTGGTAAATGTTACCTATTGTTTACTGTTAATCAGATAAGAATACTTCATTCTGTGTGACCCTTTATATGTGAAATGTGGGAATATGCTAGGAATTTCTTTGTTACAGGGTCCTTTTTCATATGCCAGCCATTAAGTTATAGGAATTTAAAAGTGTTTTGCAATAGTTGTCAACCGTGAGTAGTCTCAGGACTTTAAAAGTTAGCACATTTTTATTTCATGAATCAGGTCTAACTCTTCTTTTTTGCACAATTTTTTAAATTAGACACAAATGCCAGACCCTAAGACCTTCAAGCAGCACTTTGAGAGCAAGCATCCTAAGACTCCACTTCCTCCAGAATTAGCTGATGTTCAGGCATAAAGTTGTTTACAGGTAATTGACCTTTTCTTCTTTTCGTTCGTTAATGGCAGGGCTGTATACGAGAGCAGAATTATCTTCTGTAATTGTAAAATTGATTTCTGTCTTCTAGCTGAGACTTCATTACTGAAGTTAATGTTTAACTTTACAATTGTTAAAAGTCCATTTTCCCAGACCATATCCTTTCAGTGCCTTTGAAACATCCACGTTTTTAACCACTGTAGGCAAAAATGGCATGAGGTGATGCTGGCCCACTCTGGTCCAAGAATGGAAGAAAGTTTTCAGTTTAAAGAAAATAACTATTATAAAGGTATTTGAGGGTCTTGCTCCCAGAAAGGATGCAGACCAAAGTTTATGAGTGCTTTTTTGCAGGTATTTTACTTAGAATGCTTAGTAGAGCTTCTGAGTACATTAAAATGTAAGGCAAAATGTAGGCATTCACTGTATAAACTAGGTAGTTGCTTGAAAATAATCAGTTTATACTTTGTGTGGTTGGATTTTTTTTTCTAAATGGTGGTGATGGTATATGCATGAGTATTATTTTTAAAGTAAATCATCAAAGATCTGTTTATAAAAATTTAGCTGACAGATCTATCAGACTAACTTCGTAGCTTAGGCATGTTGTGCTTTTTTTTTTTGAATTTTATTTATTTTTTTATACAGCAGGTTCTTATTAGTTATCTGTTTTGTACATGTTAGTGTATATATGTCAATTCCAATCTCCCAATTCATCCTGTGCTTTTTTTTAAAGACATTTGAAATGCATATAAATCACATTTGTGTAATGCTTACGTTCACCGAAAATCTTGCTTATGTTTTGTAGGTGAATTCGTGACACCTTTGACTCTTCTCCTGTCTCAGACCTTAGGTAACAAACCTGCAGCTGCTTTTCTAACAAACTGTTGATCAGCAAAAATAAAGGGGCTACAGAAACATTCATTTTTATGCTGTTCCCTTTTGGGCTTCATGCAAAGACAATTCTGTGTAAATGTACAGTTGACTCTGATTTGGAAATCTGAAAATCAGTCCATCCTTGTTATAAAAAATTTTTTTACAATTGTAATTATATTGATGTTCATATTGTATAAAATAACTCATTTAATAAAGTAGTACTTTGATTTTACAACATCACAGGATAAATGGTTCTAGAAATTCTGTTCTAACTTTCTACATTATTTGCCTTATAAAAATCTAATGAATTCATCAGCTAGAATTGCAAGCGCAATTCTTATCTCCCTTTCTAAGTTCAGGGGCATGTTCATAGTTAAACTAGAGCAGACTCATTCATGAAATCTGTGCACACGATTTTATTGGCAGCTGCTGGCCTAGGTGAAGAATGACTTACCTGCTGCCTTAGTATATTGCAATCATGTGTCATTTTCCCCTCTGATTGTTTCTTGTGATTGAGGTTGGAATATATAAACTTGCTGTGTGACCTGGCTATACCTGCCAGCCAGGTCTAGCTTGTAGATAACTGATAAATTCCTTAAAGTGGTTGGATTGTCAGTCAGCCCATCTGAAAAATTAGGTTCTGAAGTATATGCCACAATGAAGTAATTAGCCTACTGTTCAATACAAAATATGATGGAACATATGTGAACTGGTAAAGATCTATCTTTTATAAATTATACTTGACTCTTTGAAAATGGTTCAAGTTCTTTCATTTGAAATTGAAATATAATTTTCAAAGGAGTTTTTGGAAGTTAATAACAATTTGGCCAATTTATGAATGGATTTTGCATTAACAGAAAGATTGGAATGGCTTGTGACTGGGTTAATTCCCAGAACCTTCTCCTTCCTTTCCTTTTTAAGTGAGTAGTTGATTTTTACTTTGTTCTGGTTCCTAAAATCAAAGGCTGTGTACAGTATGACTTCCGTCTGAACTAGAAAAATATTAAAATAGGCCAATATCCACATTTTTTTGGCTCTAAGGATGGGGAAGTGGGTTGGTTCCGATGAATGAGGTAAATGCTACCCAGTTAAAACAGACTAATTTGGGTTTCTTCTAATTTGCTTTTGCCAACTATTAATACAAGTGAAACCGCTGTAACTCAGTTTAAATTTTAAAGTTGATAGAATAGGAAGAACACTCAAATATTTACTGGTAATTGCTTAGAGCCGCAAATCTGATCCTGCGGATTACAAAGTGCATTCCCTCTTTCTGCTGTAACTCATCACTGCATTTGTTTTGTAACTGTACATATTCTGCCCGCCTTGTTTGTCTTCACTGTAAGTTTAAAATAAGATATTTCCAAGGAAAAGCTTCAGTGGTGATAGTTCCTTAGTAACTCCTATTATACTCTTACTTTAAAAATAGTCATTTTTTTCATGTATTTGATTTCCTCAGTTTCAGATTTATTATTTGTTAATTCCCAATATGTTGGTTACCAGAACATTAGAGTTGGCCTAATTGCTTATAGTGGTTATTAACAGAAGTTCTGGTTAAATTACAATTTAAAAGTTTTTAAAAGTGCTTTGAGCATATGTATGTTTATGTTAGTAACAAATCATTTAAAAACCTTTTACAAGTTTTGGATTAATTTTTGTTTTATTTGTTTTATTGACTAATTCAGAATAAAAGCTTTATGTTCTTATATTTAACCCTTTTTTTATAAGCAGCTGAGGACAGCATATTTAACTTTAGATCTCAGTGATAGGGAGATGGCTGCATTGATGTAGCATAAGACATTAATTCTTTCATGCGAGAATTATTAGTGCAGTCCCCATTTTTTGTGTTCGGCTTAAATCGGTGTAAGGGGAAGATTACAATTTTTAAACATCCTCATTAATTTGAAGATTCTTTAACAGATCACAGCAAAGTTCATTATAAAACTGTTATGGTGTCTTCAAAGACTTGATAAAATACACAGAATTGCTCCTTTTGTATTCTGTATTGCCATTAGTTGCCAAAAGGAACGGGGTTAAGATTAAACTTGTTTCCATTCTCCTTCGTATGCATCTACATCCCCATGTTTAACTGACACACTGGGGGCTCAGTTGTGTGCTGTAATGTCTTATTAAAGAAGATATTAAAGAAAACTAAATTAGTCTAATTTCTTCTACATTTTAGGAAATTTTTATATTGCCTTTTCCCATTTTTTTTTTCATTTTTCAATTTAGAATTGTCTCTTGAGTGTAGAACTTGGTAGTTCTAAGGGTGGCAAGAGATTTCTTTCATTTCTCAAGGTTTTCCCTTTAGTCTTATCTGTTTGAGGTCTATAGAATACTTCTTAAGAATAAAAGGAAAAACGTTGCTTAGAACCTTGCTATATAAATAAGTGTAAGCTGTTGGAAGGGGGAAGTAATTAGCTACTAATATAAAAATAATACTAAAACAAAAAATGCTTAGATCAGTTAATTGAATTGAATGGATGGATAAGTCCTTAAAGACATTGACTCAGATTTGAGATAACACTTTTGGTTTTATATTAAGATACTGTAGAGCTAATTAATCATATCATACTGGGATGTATGTAGCATGAATAAGATAGGCTTTACCAACATTACTATTTTACCCCCCCAAATCTTTGTTTTTCATTTTTTAAATATGTGGAATATACTGTACCTGTTTTAAAATGTGGTTAATGTAGAGGCCTTTTTCTATAATACAGTGATCGATCACAGTCCAAACTATAACTGACATACATTTAAGCCTATGAATCGGCATTCATTCATTTGTGCTAGAATTTTCGTTTTGGGGGTAGTTTTTGGTCTGGTTTAGTTTTGGTCACAGATAATATACTTTTTAGAGTGTATTGCAATGAAGATCAACACTAGGGGGTTGTGTTTACTGTGACTTTACATTCTGAGATCTTTCAGGCTAGCTTAATTTTATCTGTTAAAGTTTCAGAAAAACCTTAAGTGCTCCCAATGTGAAGATTTAATAAAACATCTGTCTGCTTGGCTGAGAAAATAGATGTTTTATTAATGAAAGTACAACCTGTCTTTATTAATTGTGGATTACCATATGAAACTGAAAATTAAATATCTTCTATTTTAAATGTTCTTTGGCTAAGCTGTTTACTAAGTTACCATATTTTTGGAGTTTTTTTGTTTGTTTTTGTTTTTGAACAGCCATTCTTTAGCTCCAGCTTTTCTGTGCGTAATATGGCTGCAAATTTAAAATCTGCACATATACAAACAGACTTCAGTCATTTATTTCTATCCATATGGGCATATCTATATTGTGAAGTAATTATGTTAAAAATCATATTCCTTTCTAATCATTTTTTACTTTATGAGCATCATTGTTCCTTTACATGATATTAATACTAATGTCTTAGGGTTTTGTAGACATAAGTACCTCACTTTATCACTACCTTCTGCCTTGTAAAATTCAGAATGGGACTTGCATTTTGGATTCTATTTTATTAAAATTTTAATTAGAAAATAGGCCATCATAATATTTCCTCTATAACGGTGTAACAGTGTTTCTCATAATGAGGTCTATAGCTAAGGTGACCATACCCATACATCCTGGTTTGCCAAAGATCACTTTGGCGTAAATATTGATTTAATATTAATTGATATTTAATATCAAAGTAATGTTATTTATAAGGTATCTCATAAATCTTAATATTGCCTCTTTTTATCACACGTGTCATCAGTTTATAAGGTCACCTGTGTAGAACAGCTGAAGTCATTTTTTTGGCCACACCGCACGGTTTGCGGGATCTTAGTTCCCTGACCAGGGATTGAACCCAGGCCCACTGCAGTGAAAGCACTGAGTGCTAACCACTGGACCGCCAGGGAAATCCCTGAAGTGCTTTTTTTTTTATAACAACACCTTTTGTTAATTAATTAATTTATTTTTGCTGTGTTGGGTCTTTGTTTCTGTGCGAGGGCTTTCTCTAGTTGTGGCAAGCGGGGGCCGCTCTTCATCGCGGTGCGCGGGCCTCTCACTATCACGGCCTCTCTTGTTGCGGAGCACAGGCTCCAGACCGCGCAGGCTCAGTAGTTGTGGCTCACGGGCCCAGTTGCTCCGCGGCATGTGGGCTCCTCCCAGACCAGGGCTCGAACCCGTGTCCCCTGCATTAGCAGGCAGATTCTCAACCACTGCGCCACCAGGGAAGCCCCTGAAGTGCTTTTATAAATGTAGGTTTTTTAAAGAAAACTATGATACCCAGAAATCCTTACTCATTAAATGGGAATATAGTGTACTGGCAAGGTTTGTCTTTTAAAGGCCTTGAATCTATTTTATTTAATTTTTAAAAAATATATCCTACCAAGACTTAAGCATCTGGTAAAATTAACTAGATTTTAAAACTATGAAATGCCTTTATTTACAGACATTCATATAAACTTTATGTTGTTTGTACCATGTTGTTCAGACTTTTGTCTCCTGATCATCCTTTCATCCAAAGGACTTAGGGGAAATGCCATTTGGGATTAGAGGTACTGCCTGTTAGTATAGAACACTTTTACTGAGGAAGAAAGGGAAGTGTGCAGCATTAGCTGCAAGTTAGACATCCGCTAGGCTAACAGTATTGAAAACTTAGGGCAAATCTTTTGATTTGATACAGGATGCTTCTACATATTATTTGACCTGGATCTCTGAAATTTTCTGTCTTATAAACTCTTACAGGCATACAGAGAAGTTGTAAAGATAGTACAAGGGAGTTCTTGTATCCCCTCACCCAATTTCAGTTTACCCTAATGTTATAATCTTACATTATTTTGTTTGTCAAAACTAAGGAACCATCCTTGGTATGTTACCATCAACTCCAGTTTATCTATAATATCCTTTGTGTTCCAAGATCCAGTCCAGAACATCATATTGTATTTAGTTATCGTTTCTTCTTGGTCTCTTGTGGTCTGTGTTTCTCAGTCTTCACTTTATTCTTTACGACCTTCACAGTTTTGAGATGCATGGAAGTATGTTGTAGAATGTCTTTCAATTTGGATTTGTCTGATGTTTTTCTTACGGTTACATTGGGGTAACAGGTTTTTGGAAAGAAGACCACAAAGGTGAAGTGCCTTTCTTACCATCTTGGGGATGGATGATCCCCACATGACATCACTAGTGATGTTAGCCTCTGTCACTTGGTTAAGGTGCTGTCTATCAGGTTTCTCCAATGGAAAGTTACTATTTTTTTCTTTCCATATGCTATCTTTTCAAAGTAGGTCCAGCGCTTACTCAAGGGGCGTAGGGATTTAGCTCCACCTGCTGGAGGGGATAATTTAGAATTCTTCCATAAGGAAGATTTGTTTCTTCTCTGCATTTATTTATTCAGTCACTTATTTATACCCATATGGACTCATAATCCAATACTCTTATTTATTTTTTTATTTAAAATTTTATCTTTTAATTTATTTTTGGCTACATTGGGTCTTCGTTGCTGCACGCAGGCTTTCTCTAGTTGCCGTGAGCGGGGGCTACTCTTTGTTGCGATACATAGGCTTCTTATTGCTTCTCTTGTTGCGGAGCACGGGCTGTAGCCACGCAGGCTTCAGTAGTTGTGGCATGCGGGCTCAGTAGTTGTGGCGCACAGGCTTAGTTGCTCCGCGGCGTGTGGGATCTTCCCAGACCAGAGCTTGAACCCGTGTCCCCTGCATTGGCAGGTGGATTCTTAACCACTGCGCTACCAGGGAAGTCCAATACTCTTATTTATTTTGTTGTTCAGTTTATTCTGGCTTTGGCCATTGGGCGCTCTTTCAGATTGGCTCACACGTCCCTTTGACATGCCCCATCCCTTTTTGAGCATTTCCTTATTACTACAAGAAGCTCCTGGCTGATCTTTTATGTCCCCTGCCCCAGCTCTGGAATGAACTATTTCTCCAGAGAGACCTGATTGGAGAGTGGTATTTTTTTTATTGAAGAATGGTATTTAGAAACCAAGATCTGGACACGGTATGAGGGTTGTTTTGTTTTGTTTTGTTGTTTTTAATTATGAATGTTGAACTTTTTCCCACCATTAGCTAAATATATCTGTGGGTTGTGGGGAAGAAAAGTATCATTCTCCCAGATCTTTAGGTGGTGGACTCTGAGTGAGTACTTTTCTGCCCATGATTATTGAAGTGTTCTCTTTTTAAAAAATCTTTTGTCATTAAAAAATTTTTTTTTGTTTCTGTTTTCTTAAGGCAATCTAAGTTACCAGCATATTTGTTGAGAGTAATATATGTGAAGTTGCTTTATAAACTAAAGCATTATATAAAAGCAATTTATTATTATAAAATATATAACAAAGGTCCCTAATCTTTAGAAATTAAAATGCATTTTAGGAGATAACATATTTACGTAATTTTAGGCTATAGGGTTAGGTGCTTTGTGTGTCTTACAGGCAATAACTTCTACAGGAATATACAGGAAGGAGATGATGTGTGGGTTGGAGAGTTTGGTCTGTGCCTGGAAGGATGGGGAGTCACTGGGGGGGAGGAGGAGTGAATAGGGGAAGAAAAGTGAGGGTGGCTGAGTGAGCAAAAGCTCAGGCAAGTACATAAAGTTTCTTTGAGAGAAAGTGAGTAGGCCAACCAGAGCATAAGGCTTGTGAATGAGAGCCTTTGAGCCCATGGGGTGAGAGCGGGGAGCAGCTTTAGAATGGGACTGGATTGTGCGATGTGCATACCCTGCAGTGAATAGTTCATATTACTGACAACACTGTGGGGATACTTTCAGGGTTTGGGGACAGGGGAGTGACATGTTTTTAGGTTATTAGGAGGATTAATATTTAACAGTGAGATATGCTGTCGGTACTGTTTTGATAGAGATCTTTTTTACAACCTCTTGCACTTTCCTTGTCCATAATTTAACTTTGGATCATTCAAGGTCATTAAGAATGCAGATTTACAGGTAGAAGTTTGCTCTGCTGTAGTGCAGTGGTACTTCTAGGACCCAAAGAGCTGTGTTTAGGGCTGTTTGCCTCTGCTCTAAATGGTCCCAGGCTACACACAGTATGTTTCTTTGTGATATTTGTTGTCTACTTCATCATAAAAGTGATACATTTTTATTATGTATTGAATTCTAGAGAATATATTAAAGTTGAATTTTAAAAATTCACCATGACAGAAACTTTTTGGTGAATATTCTCTCTCTCTCTCACATACACACACATGTGCATATGCATACATGCAAATATATTTTTTAAGTTAATGCATACTTTCATGTCATTTTTTGCACATTATGTTTTTGTACTTTGCCGTTTCACATTATAACAAGTGGAGTGTTTTTTTTCATGTTATAAACTTCGTGTAAGTGAATTTTTGTGGCGGTATAATGATCCATTGCATAGATTTGCTATAGGTTTTTGTGTTGTTTAACAATTCCTCTGTTGTTGATCATTTAGGTTTTCTCAAATTTATACAGAAGGCTTTATTTCCGTTTAGAATTAAGCATCATAAACTTTAAAGTTCTTGCAAGGAGATAGGGGATGAGATTCTGAAGAACGTGTAGTAGTTTATTAAAATAGAAGATGAGAGAACCTGAGTTGAAGGCTGGATAGTATAGGGGAGCAGGTTACACTTGACCTTGAATGTTTTTGCATCACCTTCATTTGAATACTAGCGCTTTTCCATGAATTTGGTAACTTAAGCATGGCGTATTTCCTTAATTTCTAGTGGAGCCTGAGCATCTTAATTTGTTAACTGTTTATAGTTCCTATTTTTGTGAATTGTCCATTGCCAGTTTATTTGTTGGGGTCCTCTAACTATATTCAGTCTACTATCCACAGTAAACTAAGAAGAACTGGAACTTGCCAGGGGACAATAGATAGCTAGGGTTGTGAAACCCATAACTTATTTTACACAAAGTACAAAAATTATAGGATCTGTCTACACTATTTGCTGGACATCTTAACAGATAAAGTATAAAACCACAGTTTGCATTTAATGCACATTTTCTATTCAGGGCTGATGAAAGTTGTTTTTGATTTATTGATACCTGCCTGTTAATGAAGAAATAGGTCAGTAATTTTTAGTATGTTAAGTTGGTTCAAGTTACAGTAACAAAATTGCCTTTTGTGTTTCTAGATCTCTCTAGATTTCTCATCTTCATTTAAGTTCTGTTATTTCATAATTCCATATATGGATTTTCATAGTAGCAAAATAGACTGTATTTAAGCCTTGCTTTGAATAGCCAGGAGTATTTCTGATAGGAACAGAGTTCCTTCCTAAATAGGAGATTATTTAAAGCTGTAGTTAAATGACCCATAAGAAAAAGGTCAACATCTAGGTTCACATTTAGCTCTTCTTTTCCCTAGTTGAGTGAACTCGGACAGGTTATTTCACCTTTCTGAGCTACGGTATCTTCAGTCCCTTTATAAAATGCAGAAACTAATACTTACCTCAAAGAATTGTTCTGACTTAAGGAGTAAATGACATCCTAAGTATGAGTACCTGCCGAGTCATTGGTGCTCAGTAACTGTTAGCTTTCCTCCCACTCTCTTCCTTTCCCCTCCCCTTCTACGGAAATGTAGTATTCAGTACATAATGTGTCTCACACATACCCTTCTTATTTTTTGCCTGTTTCTGCTTGTGCTTTTTCTAACTGAAATGCTTTCTCTTCTCTCCATCTAAGCCCAGTCTCTTCATGTGGATGTAATACCATCCCTTCTTCAGTACTCAACTCAAATGCTGATTTTTTTTTCTTGAAGGTCAGCATTTTTAAAAATGTACTAAATGTGGGAAAGAGGAGTACACAATAAACGTGAAACATGACTGCAAACTGTTAAAAATAGTGTCAGGAGACTAAATTTTAGAAGGGCAAAGTTCCTGAGTTAAACAGCAATAACAAGGCATGGGTGTTGGGTAGCGCTGCCTTAGCAAGTCCTATTTATATGCCATGTATTTTGTAAAAGTCTCACTGTAAAAATGAAACAAACCCAATATGATGAAATACCAAAGGGACACATGGTCTCATTGAGTTTTCACTTGGCCTTGATTAATTACAACTCAGAAAGCTATAAGAATTTGTAGAACTTGACATTGTTGAGTCTGAACTACTGTCATTCTAGGAAAGTGATACAGATGAGAAGATACCCAGAAGGCCAGAGATAGGTAATTTGTGTCTTGATTTTCAGAAAGCACAAAAGAGAATATTAAAGGATGTGCAGGATTGTAAATGTGCTCTTAATCTCTAGGTAAATACATACTTATCTTTTTACTGTGAACCTCCCTTTTCCTCACTTGGACTAAATTCATGTGTAGTTCCAGTCAGACCCCTTCCCTCCGAAGCTGTTAGGTGTCTCCCTTGCCCACCAGGTGCACACACAAGCCTTGGCTGTGACTGAGTCCTCCACATCTGGCCCCAGCGCGTGCTTAGCAGCCAGCCTCTTCCACTGCCGTATTTGATCCCATGCTCCTGCTACAGTGAATTGCTTGCTGTTCCTGAGTAACTCTCACTACCCCTTTCTTGCCTCCACACAATTTTTCTGCCTCTTAATTAGAGTGCCACCTTTCTTCTCTTCTGTTCCTTTGAGGCCTGTCTCTAACTTTTCCTGACACTGTCCAATTCTAACTCTCATAGCCACTTGGAGTAGTCTTTTTTCAGCATTATTTGTACCATTCTTCTAGGATCCTTAAGAAGAGGAATTGGCTTATTTGTACCTACTTGAATGTTTATGGCAGAGCATGCAACTGTTTTCAAATGGAGCTTTCCCTAAATTGCAAGAAACCATTCTCATTGCTTTTGTGGGTTATTTTTTTATTTTATTTTTTTTGCAGTACGCAGGCCTCTCACTGTTGTGGCCTCTCCTGTTGCAGAGCACAGGCTCCGGACGTGCAGGCTCAGCGGCCATGGCTCACGGGCCCAGCCGCTCCGCGGCATGTGGGATCTTCCCGGACCGGGGCACGAACCCGTGTCCCCTGCATCGGCAGGTGGACTCTCAACCACTGCACCACCAGGGAAGCCCTGTGGGTTATTATTTTAAAAAACTTTTTTGGATTTACTTTTTTAGATAACTTAAGCCATAAAGAGTACTTGTTACAGGCAATGCTGTACATGTAGAATACTTTATAGTTTGCAAAATATTTGTCCTTTTATGAGATGCATTTAAAAGTACACTTGAAGAAATCAAGGGACAGCTTGATAATATATCTTAATTTCAGCAAGGCAGAGTAATTTATTGTAATCGTGATAGCAAGATGTCATATAGGCAATAGTACATTTGAGTGGACTTTAATTTTGAACTTCTGTTTTGATGTGTTTAATAGTTATTTGTCAACATGTCAAGTTCCATAAAGCTCTGTCCTGTCCAGTTTAAATTGTGTGTGTGTGTGTGTGTGTGTGTGCACGCGTGCGTGCATGCGCATGTGATCAGTTTACGGGGGACACAAAGTATGGAGGGAAGCTAAAAGAGAATTACAATTCAGAAAGATTTTGGGCTGAAACACAAGTAAAACCAACAAGAAACAGTTTAGGTGGGAGAAATGTAAATCTAGTTAGGATTTTTAGAAACTGCATTTGCAAGTCCAAAATATGGACAGGAATCCGTCTTGGCATTTTTTCACGTGAGAGCCAATGTGTTAGTTTATTGCAGGCTTTTTATGGGTCAAGCATGATTTCTCTGCCTTAGAAGGTGGGAATGCAACCTTGGTTTAGAACACATTAATTACACAAAGCCATCTTCATTCATTGATTGCCAGTTCTCATTTGCAACTGATGTTTGATTTTGGGTGTCTTTGTTGTTTTTAAGTGAAACATTGCTTAGCTAGGTTCCATTCAAAGGAGGAGGAGGTCGAGGATGGTGAACAGACAGTAGCCCGTGTTAGCAGCTTTCCAGGCATCTCCCTTGCAGTGTTTTGCTGTCCTAGGGGGCAGATCTGAAGCCATGAGTGGAGATGACTTCATTGTAAGAAGAATCGTTACAATGCCTGGATCTATCCAGTAGCAGAATGGCTTACCTAGTGGAACGAGCATCTGTTCCCCAAAGTTCTTAGCAAAGGTGTTGCTGATCATGTCTGGGACAGTGCATCTGGATTTCCTAGTACTTGGCAGGAGGTAAAGTAGACAGGCTCCGAGATCTCTTCTTACTCCGCAATCCTGTGATATCAAGTAATTCACAGTGCTGGGGGCGCTTGGATTGTTCTGTATTTCAATCAAGTTTTATCAAAAGGAAAATAGAAAAAGTAGTGGGAAGAACTGCTCTTATTATTGTAACATATAAACTGCTTGATCTTTATTTGTCCTCATCTTTCTCAGTTGCTTATAAATTTTAAATAGGAATATTGAGTGAGGATCGGAGACAGGACGCCTTCATCACATTTGGATTTGAGATGTGCATCTGACAGCAGGGTGTATTTACGGTCAGTATTTTAATAGGCCCTTAGATGTCAAACTTAGTTTAGAGGTGCTTCTTTTTATCACCTGGCAAGTGGTATTGTAATAATATAAATATAGTGTGTCAAGACCATTCTTGATGTCAGTGGACTCCATACTTAAATAGCAAATTCTGTCAGTAAAAAAAATTCTATACACTACTAATGTATTTATAAATCATATGCGTGTACTTTTGTTGTAATTATAAAGCCTTCACAAAAAGACATTAAAATAGGATAATATGAAAAAAAAATTCTAATATTTTCTTTCCACATACCAGTAGATGATCTTGCATTAGCACCTGAAACATACATACCTCACTTTGGAAACCATTGCTCTTTAGCATAGAACTTGGGATCTTGGTTTCCTTTTTGTTTTTAAGCTGAAGAGTTTCTAGCAACTTACAGGTGCATAGATCTATGTAAATTAATAAAAGGATATGAAATGTAAGAAGGGTCCATGCTGTGTATAAAATGTTTTGCAAAGCATGTGAAGAATGTAAGATGCATGCCCTTGAAAAGTAGACTGGTGAGGGGCGGGTGGCAACTTTTTTTGAGTATTTAGCACACGTGGTTTTGAACATGATGCTGGGACCTAAGAGAAGTCAGGACTGAAGAGAGATTTGCATTAATATGCATAGGGTGATCTTTGAAACCTAGAAACAGATGATATCTGTAAGGCAGTTTATAGTCAAAAGAACAAGCAGCTGAGTATAAAACTTTGGAAAGCCCTCACTTTTAGAGGATGGGTAGAGAAGGAGCTAGGAACCGTAACTGAAAGAGCAGTCGAAGGGGTAGGAGGGTTACCAGGATATACAGGCCCGCAGAAGCGAAGAGTGAGCAAAAAAAAAGCTGGGTAGTCAGGGCTGTGAACTACCATTCATTCAGTGAGTGCCGCTTTGTGCCAGCCTGGATTAAACACACTCTTAACAGCAGGGTTCATCCTCCAGATGTTCCCCTGAGGTCAAGGGAGTGTGGTTTCAGGAAACTAGAAGGGATGGAAGCTGAGTGGCAAGGAAGGAGCAGGTGTAGACCACTGACTGGAAAAGCAAGGCAGTGTCACATGGCAGACATCTATCCATGCCACCAAGGCCTTTTCCCAAGCGACCTAAAGCACTGATGGCCGGAGAAACCTATTTGTAGTTGACAGGAAGAAGTGCTGACAGTTTAAAAGGAACTGTGAGGGCATTCATTTTTTAGGCCTAATTTATAATTTTAGGCTTAATTTATAATTAAAATGTTGACATAAAATATTTAGAAATGACTAAACAGGCCATATTTAAATATAGCCTCTGAACCCATGCTCTTGGATGTTTCCAACCTCAGGGATGTATAAAATGTACCAGCCTTCACTGGTAGCATGAAAATAGAGCATACCTCGAGTTACTCATTCGCTGTTGGTTGAACGAGGAGATACGAACCTTGTGATATCCTCTCTGGCCACAGTTTAACCCCTGAGATCCATTTTACTATGTTAAATTGACAAATGTAACAGTGGCTATTTCCTTGAAAAAATTCCTACAAGTGGAATTTCTGAGTTAAAAATACACACACTGGCTGTCATTGGTTACAAGGCTGTGTGTCCAGAACGTTTGCCTGGGGAAGTGGTGGAGGAGCCATTTGGAAGCTCTTGGTAGCGCTGTGAGGAGTTTTTAAAAGTACATTGAAGTGCTTTTGTTCAGGTGTAAAGCCCTTTGAGGGGTGGGTGGTGTGCAGTGTGCTAGTGTGTGGTTTACAGCCGTGAAAAGCTGGATGTTAACTCATGACTGTTTTACACATCAACGTTTGTAGACTGTGAATTAGGATGGATTCAAGACTGTCCCTCACAAGAATACCACTTAGTTGCGTTTCAGCATGCTCTCTCTCCAGAGGGAAAGAAAGAACCCGATTAAAGCCACCAAGTCAGGAATCATATGTATGGCCCTAGATATGCCTGTCTGTATGTCATGCAAATGTCAAATGGCCTGTGTCTTGTAGCAGGAAGAAAATATTTTCGAGTCAGTGATGTAGAGGAAATAGCATAGGCTTCTTTCTCAGCCTATAGGTAAACCTGGGTTCAAATCCATCACTGCCATTTAGAATCTAAGTGACTTTGAATAGTAAACTCAAGTCATATCCCTGAATCTCACAGTCCTCCTCTCTAAAATGAGGATAACCACCTGCTTTATTGGGTAATGAGCATTGAGCTCTGTTCCTGTACTTTGTAGAAATTAAAACACAAAAATGTGTTTCTTGTTAGCTGTCCACAAGGTAGCACTCCCTGGAAGAGGCACTTGTGCAAATGCATTGCTGGACCGGGACATCCAGTCTGTATACATGTGAGTGTTCCAAATATTTGAAGATTGTGATATTTTGAAGGAATATCAGTGGGAAATACCTTAGCTCTTAAATGCTTTGGAACTTTTCTTCAAAGTTATCTTGTTTTTTATTAGTCTTGTTGAGGGTCATTTTTAGTTCTTCATGATAAACAATTCAACCAATACGTACAGATATAAAATAAGTAAAATCCCTTATTTTTTCATTTATACCTTGCAAGTGGTTTTCCTTTTGTTTTGGTTTTGTTGACTGGTGGGTTGATTAGTTTGTGTTTTGATATTTCAAATTCAAAATGCCACTATTTTTTAATGATCGTTTGCATTGTCTACAGCTAGAAAGTTCTATGCCCAGTGGTCAACCTATTGACAAAGACTGCTCCTGAACTAAACTGGGTCACTGTGATTTAAAACACCTTGCAAGCTCTAACTACAAAGCTCACCAACTCTATATAAAACCAGATTTTAATTGGCTTGTGTTAGGCTCTAATAAGAAAGCCTGCCACTTTAACAAAATGCCACAGACTGCTGGTATATGCAAAAGCTCCCAGTGTGAGGGAGGCCTGCAGCTTGATGTCACGGCTCAACTTTCAATGCCATTTCCATAAAGAGTGTCAACATGACCATAGAAAGTGAAGTTTACTAGTATTTTTTGGTTTGGTTCTTGAAAGTCTAACTACAAGCCTAAGAGAATAAATCTACTTGTTGTGGGCTGTTGTGACTACCATCAGATTCCCGGGAAAAGACAGATTAGAAGGAAAAATGCATTTCGAAGAAAATACTTTTAATGCATCAAGACAATGAAGTGACCTTTAAGTCCAAACATAGAGGTTTGGCTCTCTCATATTCTAAGCTGGTTCTTTATTAAAATAATTATAATAAAATAAGGAAAAAGTCCAGTGTCAAACATTTCCACTTAAAGGGTTGAAACTAGTTGGTGCCCAATTAACCTGTGTCCAGAGCTGATTTTTAGCCATACCAACCTGTATGGCCCTGCCAGTTACCATATTAAAATACTTCTGTCTAGTTAGGAATAACCACTGGCCTGACTACCCCAAGTGATGCCTACTGCTTCAGCCATCCTGTCCCTCAGCCCCCCACCAGCCTCCTCATGATGCAGCAGTTAGAGGGGTGACACCTGGCACAGAAGGGGCTTGTTGGGCCACATACCAGCACTGGTCCAGGATCTGGTCTGATTAGCCCATGCCCTGCTAGTTGTTAAATACCATATTTTGAATGTTCATCCCTGTCTTTTTCAAGGATGGCTGAATGGCACAGCAGTGGATAATCCAAAAACCTACATTTGGCAAATTTTTTCTTAGTACTGAGTATAGGAATGTGATGTATGATTAAAATGGTCAAATGCCAAACTGCTGGGAACACCAAACCTCAGGCAGAACATCACATGGTTGCTTAGCTCTCTGAACTCTTCTGTACTGTTGTACCTTCTCTTTTTTTCATATACACAATTTTTTTTTCCACTGCAGCCTGAGAGGACATTGCCCGTTTTGTTTTGTCCTTTTATCATTAGATCTTGACGTGGGTACCTTAAGTCATGTAGTGTCAGTGTCAACAGAATACTGCCAATGACAAGATCGCTGTCAAACCTGATCTCCCCAAGCTACTGTTTTAACACTGAGATCCATTTACTTTTCTTTTAGGGAAAGGTAAAATGTAATTCTGCCCTGTGGTTTACTGCTCCTACCAGACCTTTTGTTAGTCTCCCAAAGATGTAGCTATCTGTTCTTTTAAAGTCTGGGGGGCAGTGATTGTTTCTTGTCATTTGGAATGAAGCAGTGTGGTGTGAGAATTTGGAACATGGGCTCTGAACTCGCCTGTGTTTGAGTTTCAACCCTGCCCCTTACCTATGTGACCTTAGGCAAGTCATTCAACGTAGCCATAAAATAAGGATGATAAAAAGTTAATTACCTCTTAAATGTGATAAAAGTATTATTAAGTGCTTGGAGCAGAGTATTCAATAAATGTAAGCCAAACACAATAAGCAACCTAATTATCTGACCCCATATAAGCTGTTTGAATGTTTGGTGTCTGAATTGTTGGAGAGTGCCAGGGAACGTTGGGAAAGTCACTTGATCCTTCTGAGTTTTAGTAAAATGAACGTAATACCTACGTCCCAATGTTGTTTTGAGGCTTAAATGAGATCATGTGAAATAACCTATAGGACAGTTTACTCAACAAATAATTACTGAGTGCCTTTATGGGGTACAGCAATGAAGCAGATACACAGTTTTGGTATTCATGGAGTTTACACGGAGCAGGACTAAATAAATACTGATTTTCAATCAGAGAAGGCAAAGAAATGCCACATATATATATATACATACAAGTTATAAAATCGCATATGGTTCTCTTTCCTGAAGAGAGCAGGTTTTATCCTCTACAAAATTACTGAAGCTTTCTAGTCACTAGCTGCTGCAAACATTATGTCACTAGTACCAAAACAAGGGGCAGGAGTTGGTGACTGAGGGATTTATAGATGCCTGAGCATGAATTTAAGCTGCCTTTCTGGAGCATGGACCTGAGTTGTGCCAGAATTGATCAGGTCTGCAAGTGGTTACCCATTCTCCTGTGGGAACAAATGTGAAATGAAATCTGGACTGGATCACTACCTATAGTGATCTGGAGCCCTGGGGGGTAAACCAGGGCTCCAGGGCATAGGTGGTATTTTGTAATCTCTCTTAGTTGAAGGTCATGCCTGGAAAAGGGGTGTGGGAAGTGAACAGATGGTTTTATACATAGTGTCAAATAGGAGACTTTGTTGTTCTGGACCCTGGTTTATAGTCTCAAATCTTTCAAGGTTCTGAAGGGGCCCCTGGGAAGCCGATGTCAAAACAGGATTGGAATTTTTAACAGATTAGGGGGAGAGCCTGTGAAGGATAAAAGGGGGAGAGCGGGAATAGCCTATAAAAGCCTCTGGACCATGGTGCAGTTCTCAAACCTGTGAAGGGAGAAAGGCGAGAAGAAGGGAAGAATGGGGTAGCAAAACCCTCAGATTGCAGTGCAGTTCTGAGCAAGCTTCTGCCAGACCCATGGGGTGCCCTCAGAAGCTGCCCAGGAGAGAAACCCCGTGTGGGGCAGGGATGGGCCAGCGCTCTCCCCTCGCTCAACTGTCAGTGGCCGGGGGCAGCCTGGGGAGGGGGTGGAGAGCATAGCCTAGCATGAAGACAGTAGTAGGTCCAAACAGGCAACCACAGGGGCTATCAGTCAACTAGACTTCCCACAGCTGGTTGGTTGTCTTGAAGGAGATTTTAGCAGTACACTTTCAGGGGTGCTGCAGACCCTAAACTGCATACCTTTTTTGGGGAACTGTGGCATATGAAGATAGGCCCTTAAGAATCCTAGGTGAAAGGACCCATATCTAGATCACTGTTAAGTTTTGATCATCTATGTATCAGGCACTGGGGCTGCAACCCGGAGCATGATAGAAGGGTCCCTGCCTTCAGGCAGCTTGTAGTCTGCTGGGCAGACAGGTAGCCCGGTGCCATGAGAGTATCACAGGTGTATGTTCCTCCACATAGGGTGGTCATCAGGTCCCTCTCTGGAGGCCAGGTAACCTGGGCTTTGCAGGCTGAGGAAATAGCAAGTACAGAGGGCCGGAGGCAGGAAAGAACTTAGCCTATTCTAAGAATGGGAAGAGGGCTTATATACGCTGGAGAGAAGCAAACACTCCAGGGATAGAGTGGCATGGGCTGAGGTTTAGAGGTGAGCAGGAGACAAGGCTTTGGTGGCTGTGGTGAGGCTTTGGGGCTTTATTTTAAATGCAATGGGAAGAACTGAAGATGTTCAGAGCAGGAGAGTGACATGCTGTGACTTACATCTTGTCAAGAGCATTCTTCCTGCCATGTGGACAGTCACTTGGAAGGCGATGAGTGTGGTAGTGGAGACAGATTAGGAGAGTATAACTAACTCAAGCAAAAGACGTTGGAGACTTGGACCTGAGTGGGGGCAATAGAGAAGTGGGCTGATGTAGAACGTATTTTAGAGGTAGAACCACCTGGGCCTACTGATGGCTTCTCTGTGGACGAAAGAAAAGGGGGAATCAAAGACGACTCAGATTCCTGGCTTAATCAGCTGAGTGGAGGGTGATGCCATATACTGAGATGGTGGAGAATCTGAGAGAAGGAACAGATTTGGGAGGAGTTTGCCAAGAAAATTAGTAACTCACCTTTGGACATGTTTGGGATGTGTGTTAGCCAAGCGGTAATGTCCAGTACATTGTACTTGAAGCAAGTATGTCTCGGTGGACATATGCTCGGTGGACATATTCTGGGGGCTGCAGGTATAAATTCCAGAACTGTCAACCTGTGGAAGGTATTGAAAGCTGTAGGACTGGGTGAAATCACTTAGAAAAGAGAAGAGGTAGTAGGCCCAAGCCCTGAGGAACCCAACATCCAGAAGTTAGGTAGAGGGCGGCTAGGAGGCAGGAAAGGAGAGAAGAACCGGCATTGGGGATGGGGTCAAGCAGCACAGAGAGGGGGTTCCTTCAGGGAGGGAACACTTGCTGTCCAGTGCCGCAGAGACCAGGGCCAGCGAGACGGAACGAGAAACGTCCTGGCAACACCAGGGCACACTGGTGATCTTAACACGATCATCTTCAAGTGTGTCGTGAGGACAGAAGGCAGATTAATGGGAGATGAGAAAGTAGAAACAGCCTGTTTAGACCTCCCGATTCAAGAGTTTTGTTGTGACAGGGGACAGAGAGGAGGAGGACGTGGGGTCTGGGGAGTCTTAAATTCTCATTTAGGTAGAAGTTGTGAAAAGAACATTGCAACTCATACTCTTCACTCCACTTCGCTGGGATTAGATTCTCAAACAAAAAGAGAACGCAAGCCGCCCCCAGCTACTACTGGGTGGGCAGTGCCCGGGTCAGCAGGGCTGCCGCTGCTCAGGACCGTCAGGGTGGCCGGGCCCTGAGGGACTGGGAGGCAGGTCCCCGTCAGCAGGAAACCAGTGTCCAAGAGCCCTTGGACGTTGGGTCTGAGTGGTGTCCTTGAGGCGTCTGACCAGCTGTGAGGTGGTGAATCCGAGGCTCCTCTAAGAATGCTGACTGGTAAGTAAGGCTGCCTCCGAGGACTCGAATAAAGGCACTGTAACAGGAGGGGCAAGAGGCCTTCTCCCACCTCAGCAAATGCGAGCAGCAGCTACAGGCAGGACAAAGGTCAGCACTGGGGACTTACGAACGTTAAGACTGACACTGGACAAGTAATGAGGTCTGGCTCTGAGATCCAGCTGCACCGTGACCCGCCATCGAGGGCTTCCTGGCCGTGGGGCAGAAAGCACCACCACGTGTCAGCAACACGGTCGGTCACGAGCCCAAGCCATCTCTTGTCAATTCCTTTGTAAGGGTTTCCGAAACTCCTGATTACCTTTGGCAGGCGGATGACCTAGGGAACAACTGTCATGGCAGGGGCCACAACTCACCCTGTGAAGGTCAGGGAAGATGTGCTTGTCAGAGTTGCAGTAACTTCACCAAGACTTGAGCTGGAATTCGCGAAGGTGGGAAAGCCACTCAGGTGAAACTATAGCCCTTGGCTATTCGTTCATCAGAGAACGTGTGACAGTGAGCGATTGAAGAATCCCTTAATTTGCATGGAAAAAAAAGGAAAATCTGATTTCAAGTTAGGAGGTTGTGAGTATTAAGCAAAGGGAACTTGAGATGTTAACGCCTGGAAGAAATCAGTATTTCCCAGATACCCCTGAAACAGAGGGCTCAGACTGGAATATGGAAGCCCTGAAATAAGGGGTGGCAGAGGGGCAGTAAATGTCCAAAAATGACAAAAGTACACAGAAAGCCGGAACCCTGCATGAAGAAGTGTGATGGAGAGTATCTGGGTGGAGGTGAAGGGAGAGAGTATCAGAAGTGATCTCACCATGGGGGCTCCGTAAAACTTAGGGACCGCAGGCCATTACCAGCGTCTGTAGGCCATGGCTTCCGCATCCCGAATCCAAAGAGGGGCAAGATGTGGTAAAAAATAAGAATGTATTTCAGCTCTTTGAACCCTTACTAGAATGTTCACTCTGCCAAAAGAGTGCATTTGTTAGATTTTTGACATGTCGGTTTCGTCTTTGAGAAGATGAAGGAAAGGTGAGGGTCAAGCATCTAGATATACTTCTCACCAAGAAGGAAAAATGCCTCATTGCCAAGATCACAGCGATGCGTAGAAAGGTATTGAGACCAAAGTGGAAAAGTGTGAAAACTCAAACAAAAAAGAGCACAAGCTGTGCCCAGCTTCTAGCCAGGGAGGGCCTGGATAAGCAGAGATATCGCTCCGAGACAGGGCAGAGTCCAGCTCTGCGGTCTAGAAGGCTCGCCTTTCATGAGGTGTAGATTACAGAGTTTAGAAAACTATAGGTAGGATTTCATGGCCAGAAACGAAAAAGGGACTATGGTGCAAAAGAGATGGAGTCCTAAAGAAGGCCCTTCTGTCACACGAGCACATGATTGACCTGAGGAGGAGGTGGCTCAGGTGCCTCGCAGACCCTGAGCGTGATGGAGCTCTCTAGTGGACGGTGGGAACCGGCAGGAAGGCCTAAGCCAGTGAGGCTGAGGCTTTCCAACCAGGGCTAGTCAATACTTAGAAATTGTGTGCAAAGGTTAAGGGAGGAGGAGAGTGAGAAGAAATAGCAGAACCCTGTGTTGGGGAGGGATAGGTAAAGACAGACCCCAGAAATGATGGGCACCACCCAGAAAACATGGCTTGGTCAGTGTGTTTCTCTGGTCCAGAATCAGGCTTTTTTCCTGTTGGGTCTACGGGTCAAGGGGCAGACCTGAACTCTAAGCCAGCCCTGGTCGGTCAGGCTCACACCTGACACTGAAAAGCTCTACTTTGAATACCCTAAACTGTGCTCAATATGTGTAGTTCATGTGTGTTACGAGGCCACGTGCCGCTGTCTAAGTCTGTGAGATGGCAACATCAGAATTGCTTGGCCCTTGTGTTACCAATGCAGATTCCTGGTCGCCCTTACCTTCCTTCTCTCCCCAACCAATTCAGAACACCTAAGCGTGGAGGGAGCTCCAGGAATCTGCATTTCAAACATGGTCCTCAGAAGGTTCTATCCAGAGAGAATTTCAGAACCACTGGGCTGAGTCAAGCCTGCCAGCACCTCGTTGCCCAGGGCCCTCATGAGTGTGTGGGCTTACAGCCTGAAAGTGCCTTTTTATCTGCCAAAGCATGGCTGCAACCTAACTTATGGGCCCTCTAGATTACCTATAGAATAAGGCCTTTAAAAAAAAAAGTTATACTTTCTAATGGTTAGATTTGCAGTGATTCTTGCAATCCTGCACATTAGAAAAATACAGATACCCAGGCCACACCTCAGACCAGTTAAGTCAGAATATCTGGAGTGGGGCCCCAGGCATGGTATTTTTGTGTTTTGTGGGATTTTTCTCGTTTTTTTTTTTTTTGTTTTAAGCTTTCTAAGCAGTTCTGATGTGCAGCCAGGGTGGAGAACCACTGCTGCTTAAATGTTAGAAAAATGTAACACTTTTTTAAAGGCTCTATTCTAACATGATACCTGTTTCTTTTCAAATCAACAGATAACTCCTCTCCATTTCTTCTCCATCAAAAATAGTGCTCTCAGAATTAGAAAGGATGAAACAAACATGGTTAAAAGAGAACAACACTCCATATAAGTGGCTGTACAAAATATATTGGTCTCTAGGTCCTAAAAACTTGCTTTCAGGGCACTGAAAAGATTTGCAGATATAACTGAGTAGCCGTAAGCTCTCACCGCTCGTGAGAAATGAGTGACCCAAAGACAGGACCCAAGAACACAGCAACCCGGTTGTCCGAAAGGTGACTCATGGACGATACAAACCAATGAGTTTCAATCTGTCTTCCTTGAAAAAAATGTAGAATGCTTAATTAAAAAGACAATTTATGAAACTTTATTAAAAAAGGAATCAGTAAGGAAGGGTAGACCATTCCTATTGGGGTAAATTAGGGGGGCGTGCTGGTGATGGAGGTTATCCCTACATCTGACAAGATTACTCAGAATATCCTCACTCTATGGTGGTGGAATGAAGACTGAGTTATTATGCAGTTTGTGTGAATTTACAGCTGCTTGAACAACCATATCCCAAGGGGTCTTCTTTCTACTTCTAAGATTCTTTGAAAGCTATAGTTGTTAAATTCTTTATTATGGAAATGAATTTTTACGTAAAGAATATTGTCCAAAGTGATGTTATCCTCTAACCCTGGAGTACTGTATGTATACGCATATACACATATATACACACACATATCTGGGGGGGCTTAGCCCAACGCAGATTCTTCCACATTGCTCCTTTCCAAAACCTCTCCCTTTCCCTGTAACACTGTAAAATAATATATAACAGACTTGGCTTTGGCTCCTTGGTCTCTTAGTCCAGCCTCAGCTGTTGTTTTTCATCTTTAACTTTGGTGACTCACTGGTGCTCAGTTCTTATCCAGATATTGTGGAGAACCATTTTAGCACAGCCGAGCTGATTTCTGTTCCCCTATAGGTGTCCAGGGCCCAGCCTGCTGTCATGCGTGTGCGTCCACATTCTCTGTCTCTGCGCAGGCTCACCAGCTCGTAATTGAGCAGACAGGCTCTAATAGCATTCTGCAGATGTAGCCGAGGACTATATTTTGGATACGCTCGCTCTCCCAAACAATCTCCTGTGAAAAACCCCGTTTTTATCCCTACTTAGTAGACTAATTTCCCAATCACATGAATTTGCTGGAATAGTTTTGGAGAAAACTAGATTTATTGAAGAGCTGCTGGGTCCTTCAAAAATGTCTTTACCCCAGATGTAGACAAAGTTAAAAATACTCTGAATATAAATCATCAGAGTAAGAAGGTAAAACTGTGTCAAGAAGGTGCATTTGTTAGACTATTGGTTCAGCTGCCTCTAACAGAGACCTACAGTATCAGTGGCTTAAACAATATCGAGGTTTATTGCTCTCTTACTAATAGGCTGAAGGTTGGCCATCTAGGACTTACACAGTGGCTCCATGATGTCAGAGACCGAAGCTCCCCTTGTCTTACTGCTTCATCATTCCTAGGGGATGGCCCTCATCGGCATGGTCGAGATGTCCACATCCTCGGCCCAGGCAGGAGAGAGGGGCAGAGCATGCTGCCTCCCCAGAAGATGCTCCCAGCACTTAACCAACCACAGGAAAAGCTGGGAAATGTTGTCTTTATTTTGGGCAACCAGTAAAAGCAGATTCTCTTAAGAGGGAGGAAGGGAACAGACTTTGGGGAACAACAAGTAGTCTCTCCAGCATATTCCTGGAAAATAGAACATTTCAGAGGGGGAGTGGGCGGGCCAGGGAGGGAGGAATCATTACCTCATCCGAAGAACGACATCTGGCTTAAAAAGTGTCTAAGTCACCATCAAAAAGGCTGTGCTCCCCCTGGTTTTCCTTTAGAGGGGGAACACTCCCTGTCGCAGGAGCTCTTCCTCCTGGGACTCTGGGCCCAGTGTGTGAAGTGGCCGTGCAGTTACTGACCCGCCCCCAATCAGAGCCGGCCCACAGCACCCTTAGGATACGTGAGGACGGCAAACAAGATTCTGGGCTGGGAGAATGGTCAGGAACTGGAAGGAGGAGATTCTTCCAGCAGCAAAGCTAATTAAAAGGAAAAGCCTGTTTTCCAAGGGCGCCTCTTCAATATGCGAGCATCCTGCCTTCTCACCATTACCTGCCTCACTTGTCACCAAAATGCAATCCATTCCTGGTCGCTTCCACCTTTAGACTTTGCACATCCTTTCCTCAGTGCTCCTTCCTTTATTCCTCCAGCTGCTTAAACCATTTTCTCAAGCCTTTGAACAACACACATACACTCTCCTTCCCCCACATTCTTTTTTAAACAAAGAGAATTCTGCTTTCTGTTACAAAAAAAGAAAAAAAAAAAAACCCAAAGCCGGAGACAATTCTGTCCTTTCGGTCCACATGGTGAATCTTTCTACCTGCATGGAACTTAGCTTGAGTGGCAGGTCTACGCCAAGAAGCAGCACCCTGTCGCTGTCACGACGGGCAGAGCAGAGTTTTTCCCCTTAATAATGCTATTTCTAACTGAATGCCCATTGCAGTTTTGATACCAGCAGCGTGTGTTACTAGACAACAGTTCCTAGTTCTTTCCAGGCCGTTAGCATGGCCGTGAGCAGGCGGGTTCCACCCACACCAGAACAGCCCTGGTGTGAAGTGAAGTGCTGTATGGTTTACAGAGCGTTTCACATGCATGGTCTCGTTTCAGCCTCACGCTCACCCTGGCAGTAAATAAATAGCAATAACATCACCCCCATTTTGGTGATGAAAAAAACCGAGGCTGGGAGCAGTTAAGTGACTGCGAATGAACTAAAACTGGGTCCAGTCTGTCTGTGTTGCTAATGTAAGATGTTGCAGAACTGTCTGTGGTTAAAAGAGAAGGAATATTTATTTTTAACAGTGTTCTTTTCTTCTTGCCACAGTTCAAGATTGTCCTAAAATTTGATTTGATAGAAGTATTTTCCCTAGTCCTCTAAGTCAGTCTTTGAAATGCTTTTCTGCCTCTGGGTCTTGTTTTGCTTTGAGGCGTGGATGGCAAACACGGATCTCTCTTATATAATCTCTAGGTCTTACATTTTAGTTCTCTACCTGAACATTTGTAATGCTACTTTGATTCTACCACAGTAAAGGAAAGCAATCTCTCATTTCTGCCGTTGAAACTTAGATATCTAAGATTAAAGGAACTATATGTAAGTATTGCTTATCCAGAAGCCTTCTGAATATTTCCTTGCTAATGGAAATGCTGAATGTTTTTAAGCAACATTATCTCTTACAAAACAATTTGAAAAGGAAAAAAAAAAATCACACAAGGATAACAGACTGTTTTTTATAAGAAGAAGCTAGTTTTCACAAAAAGTATTGTTATCAGTTTATAAGGCTGCTAGAGAATGGATTTTGTATTGAAAATAGCTAAGAGCATAGTCATTGTTTTAAAGATGCTTTAGGATGGGGATAAATGTTCAGTATTTTTTTTAACATGTACTGGCATGTATCTGGATGAGGTTTTTTAAAGAAAAATCACAAGTTTTATAAAATCTAAGAAACTTTAAAACTGTGTCTTTTATAATGTAAAATTAATGCAGTTGAAATTCAGTGGTTGACTCATAGCTCCCACATTCATCTTCAGTTCTCTTTAGCTCATATGGTTTTCTTTAAAAATTAGTGATATCAGCTAAATGGGACTCTTTCCCACTCCTACCCACAGAGAAAAGTGCTTTTGTGAACATGTCAGCTCTTTTCCATCATTACATGCCATCGTGGAGTGCAACAGAAGCAAGCTGGCTGTTCGTACTCATCACCAATATTAGTACAAGTTCAGGAGCAAAATCCAAATAAGATAACCTTAAAATTTCCATTTGTTTATTTTATGCACATAAGCCACATTTTTGGTACCAAGGAATTTTATATCTACACTGGATCTTTCGAGTCTTCCAATCTAGCCTCTTTATTTTGGATCTGGGGAAACTAAGGCACAGAGAGGCTCAGCAACTTGCCCAAAGTCACACAGCTCACAGCTGAGCCTAGAACCCAGGTCTGTGTGACTGCAAAGCCTTTGCTCCTGCTACAATGCTTCACAGAGAGGAGATTATTTACCCCATCATTTGGCTCGTGCCCTGCAGCACCCTCCGCTGGTGCCATGCTAATTAGGAGGCAGTTTCACGAATGTTCTGTAAAATGTTAAGATGTGAAGCCAGCTACCACATCTCTCCAGAAATCTTCTCAACTCTGCTTCTAGCAATCAATTTAGGTTTCTCCAGACTAAGCAGTTCTGTCACACCTTCCTGTGATTTGCTTTCTAGTTACCATCTTCTGGACATATTCCTTTGACACATTCCAGTTTTATTAAGATGGGACCCACCCAAAACGGGACTCCTCCAACTTGTTCCTCATCCTTATGTTTCCAGTGTCCATGAGTCCCACTGCCGTCCTTTGTGTGTCCCAGCCCTAAAAACGCAGTCGCTTTGCCTCTCCTTCTCTCCCAACCCCCAGCATCCACGCAATTTCTCCCACAGCTTACTCTCTTCTTACTTCTACTACTCATATTTTTCCTTGACTGTGGAAATAGTCCCTTAACTGCTTTTCTTGCCTCAAGTCTCTCCAGAAATGCTTTCTTAAACTTCAGTTGCTATGCAAGGTCTAATTGCTGTTGGTTTGTCTCCCCCAGGACCAAGAAGCCCCCAGTTCTGGATTCTGGTTCTGCTGTGCGTCTGCCAGCTCTTTGGCTTTAGGTACATGACTTATATCTTCGGCCTCCGTTTCTCCACTTATAAAATGAAGATGTTGAACAAGACAGTCTCTAAAGAGATGCCTCCATTTCTAATCTTCTATGTGTCTCCCCACTCCAATCTGCTGAACAGACTGCTTCCAAAGAAATCTTCCTAAAATACTGATCTTTTTTTTTTTTTTTCTGCAAAATCCTTCAGTTGCCCCCTCCTTTCACATAAATCCCAATCTCCTTAGCCTGGCACTGAGGAAACACTGCAGATTGGTATCCAGCTCTCCTCCCTTAGCGCTCCGTGCTCTTCACGAGCCCACACTCAAGCTAAACTCAGCTACTCCCTTTTCATCGTACTTGTGCCAAGCTCCCACCTCTTTGCTCCTGCAGCACCAAATGCTTTCTTTCTACCTGGCGCTGTGGGTGGGACATGTGCCATGTCTTTGTAAGCGCCTCGCAAATGGGTCACCCCTTCCTCATCCTCGTCTCCCACACAACACTCGTGCTTAGGAGGCACTCAATAAGTAGTTGTTGACCAAATTTGTTCAGCCCAGAATTGCACTAACATTTTTTGGCCGTCACATCGTATTCTTGATATTCAGAAGCTTCACCTGTTAGAGTTTAATCTTCATCCCTTGTTCTTGTCTGTACAGATCTTTCTGATTCTTGGTTCTCTTATCTAGTTTAGTGGCGTCCCATTGTATTACCCACAGGTGTGATGGGTATGCTGACTGTTTCACTGCAGTTGTTGATACAAATGTTGAACAGGAGAAAGACCAGTAGCTTGCCAGCTTGGCATCTCACTCTAGCTTGACAGTGGCATTTAAAAAAATAAAATAAAATAATTATTTTCCTTACTTTTGGGCTGCATTTGGTCTTAGTTGTGGCACACGGGATCTTTGTTGCGGCATGCGGGATCTTTCGTTACAGCGTGAGGTCTCTTCGTTGTGGCGCTCGGGCTCCTCTCTAGTTGTGGCGTGCGGGTTTTCCCTCTCTAGTTGTGATGCGCAGGCTCCAGGGAGCGTGGGTTCAGTAGTTGTGGCGTGTGGGCTTAGTTGCTCCGTGGCATGTGGGACCTTAGTTCCCTGACCAGGGATCAAACCCACATCCGCTGCATTGGAAGGCGGATTCTTTACCATTGGACCACCAAGGAAGTCCCTTGACAGTGACATCTTATCTTGCAGTCTTTGGATATGGTTATTTAAGCACATATGACTATATTTTGTTATAATTCATTGCGTACATAGACATTGAAGTGTAATCTCTGCATTCGTTTGATTCGTTTGATGACAACCATTCAAGTGTAAGGCAGCATACTAGGCTTTGTGTAATATAAAGTGTTGATTAGGATTTGGCCCCTTGTCCCGTTTGAACTTCAGGGAGCAAATAAGACTCATGTACAAGGTAAAGTATGAGGCCCAACACGAGAGGTAGGTCAAAAGGAGTCAGAGGATGGAGAGGTACATTTCTGGTTGAGTGAAGCCTTACAGAGTAGGACTGTCTTAAATGGACATGAGGAGATTAAGGTACAGGCTAAGCTGCTGTAACAAAGAGAGTCCAGAATACAGAGGCTTTACCGCAGTGACAGTTCATTTCTCTCTCAGTGCTTGAGGTGGCAGGTGGTCCAACCGAGTTGCACTGTCCTCAGTATGAGGCTTCCACTAGCGGGTTCAAGGTGACTGCCCCCGTCCTCACCATTCCCAGCCAGAAAGGTGATAGAGACCAAGATGTACCACTCAGTCACTTTGAGGACATAACAGGAAGTTGCTTATATGGCTTCTATTCATATCACACTGGCCTGCACTTAGTCATGTGACCACACCCAGCCTAAAGGAAGTCGAAATGTAGTCCTTCCCTGGTAGCCTCGTGCCCAGCTAAAACTATTACTTTTGAAGGAGAAAATAGATATTGGGAAGACAATTAACAATCAGCTACAGGAGAAAAAGAATTCCATGTGAGAAGAGAAACTGTAAAAGAGGAAGTCAATGGATTAATTCTGTCTCAGCTGCGTGGAACTTATCAGAAGCATAGATTTGAATTTAGAAGAAAAAACTAGAACTCTTAAAGGAGGAATGGGCTGTCTTGAGAGACTTCTCCACCTCTGAAAATGGTCAGAAGAATACAGTCAGAGGGACGATGGGCAAAAGGTCAGCCTTTAAGACTCTAGCTGTGTGATTATAGTGGGATGGAGAGGAAAGGTTCCCATAAACTGTCTGGAAACTACAACACTAGCCCCGATGTGCGAAAATAAGGGTGGGAGCAGTGAGAATGGGTTGGAAGGAACAGATGTAAGAGAGAATAAACAGAGCTTGGCTGAAGGCTGCTGGGGAGGGGAAGGGCAGATCTGGGGAGCACATTAGCTTAGCCACCTTAGGGATTCAGAAAAGTGGGCTCCAGGAAGCCTTTGCCGTGCCAGGCATGGGTGTTGCTGCCTCTTCCCAAGCCCAGGAAATACTGATAGAACCGAGTTCTTCCTGCATAAAACAATGAGCATCACAGTAAGCTCTGCTCCTGAGAAGGCATTTTGTTCACGAACAAGTGTTTTTTTCTCACTCTGTCCTAATTTTCATTTCTGTTTAAATTCAGTAAAAGCATTACCAAATTTTAAAATAATGTACTTAGGGCTTCCCTGGTGGCGCAGTGGTTGAGAGTCCGCCTGCCGATGCAGGGGACGCGGGTTCGTTCCCCGGTCCGGGAAGATCCCACATGCCGCGGAGCGGCTGGGCCCGTTTTGCCGTGACCGCTGAGCCTGCACGTCCGGAGCCTGTGCTCCGCGGCGGGAGAGGCCACAACAGTGAGAGGCCCGCGTACCGCAAAAAAAAAAAAAAAAAAAAAAAAAAAAAATCGTGTGCTTCGTTTTCCCCTGTCTCCCAGTCCCCACCCCACTCAATTCATCAAAGATATCTAATCTGTTTGTTTTGAAAATGCAGCTGTTCTCTGGATTTATATGTGCTCCGATAGGAAATGTTTTGTGTAATAATAAAAGTCATTCTCTTTGGTGGATACCGTTGTTGCTTTGTGTTCTGTCCAAGAACGGTATTTCTTCACATCTGTTAAATACTAGCATTTTCCCCACTAAGCAGATTCCACTGGTGGCCAGTTTGTATTGCAAATCAAGGAATTCGTAACTTGTAACTCCTCCTGGTCATTCAGGGCCATGTCTAAAGGATCAGAGCCACAGATGAACATTCTCAAGCAGCCTCTGCAGATCCCTGATAGAAGAGAGGGAGGCATAAATGGAAAGGCCTCCAGTAAATGTCCCCCCTCCTCTGTGTGTCTAAAGCACTTCTGTTTGGAATGTGGGAGCGTCTATAATGTTGGCAGAATCACAGAAGCTTCCCTGTACTAAGCATTGGCCCCTCATAATGGTCCTATGAGGCAGGTTCCCTCATATCTCCCACTTTATAGAAGCGGAAACTGAGCACAGAGAGGTCAAGTGACTTGTGCAAGGTCACACAGGATTCAAACTTCACTCTGCTGGACTCCAGAGCCCAAGCTCTTAATCACTACATCGAACTCCTTAGGTGGAGTAGGTACTCTGATGCTGCAAAAACTGTGTCTCTCCCTCTTGGGCATTGTGAGCCAGGACAGTGAAGCCACGGGGGAGAATTTACAGGAGGACAGGGCAAGGCCTGAACCTGGGTCCTGAGGGGCAGTGGATGGGACAGAGGAGACCTCAGCTGAGGGATTACCTGAGTCAGGTGGGCAGGCTCATTCCCACGGAAATTGGGTAGCTTGGGGGTGAAGAACACAGCTTCCAGAGGCAGGTTGCCTGAGTTCATCCTAGCTGTGTGACCTTGGCCAAGGTAGTTATCCTCTGTATGCTTCAGTTGCCCCATCTGTAAAGTGAACATAAGAATAGTATCTATCTCATAAGATTGTCCTGAGGATTGAATGAGTGAATATATCTGAGACAGAGGCTGCTAGTTACCCCACAATACCCTTTTTCCTCTTTTTCCATAGTAACGGCTTCCAATGTTTAGCTGGGCGTATAGCCTCCCAGAATAAAAACTGTACTTTCTAGCCTCCCTTGTAGCTGTGCCTGGCCATGTAACTATGGCCGGTGAGATATAAGCAGATGCTACTTGGCTTCTACCTGGAAAGGCCAGCTAGCATGTACTCTTTGCTCCCTTTGTCTTCTTTGTCCCTTCTTCCAGCCTGCTGCCTGGAATGTGGATGTGATATCTGGCATCCTAGCTGCCCTTTGAGACCTGAGGATAAGGGTAACACCGTAAGGATGGTGGAGCTGTGAGCCGGAAGAAGCCTTTGTCCCTGAAGACTTCACGAGCAAATCTACTATAGCAGCCCCTGGCTACCTACTTCTGTGCTTATACACAAGAGAGAGAGAAACGACTATCTTATGTAAGCCTTTGTGATTTGGGGCCTTTATTACATGGTTGAACCTAATCTTGACCTGTACAATGTGAAAGACAAAGTGATGTCTGGCACATAGTAAGCAATTCAATGTGCTGGATAAGTATGATTATTATTTTGTTTTAAATAATGGATGAAGTGAGGCCAAATTATAGCAGGGCTTGGAAAATCAAGGAGAGAAATTTGACCTTAATGTGAAGAGAACTTTATATTTGTTACTTCTAAAAAAATGACTTGAGGAGAATTAAACTAAAATGACCCACAATCCCTAGGACCATCCCATAAAGATAAAAGATAAGACCTATGGAAAGCAGGGGAAAGAATTGTACCAGAACCCTAGGCTAAGCCTGGTTATTAAAACCGCACAAAGTTTAGCTCTGAGTTGCTGGGCTGCTTCAGCTCTGAAAAAAGAGAAGCCTTTGCAGGAAGTCAAGTATAAAGTGATGAAGGGGGAGGACAGTGGAGTGGGAATCATCTGGAAGATGGTTCAAAGGAGCTTACAAGTGCTTGACAAAGAATAGCTATGAGGATAAAGGAAATGCAAATGTCAGAGATGACTAAAGTTGCACATCTGAGCCATTATAGTAGTCAGGTGTCTGCTACTCAAGTGCTGTGTAACAAACGGCCCCATAATCTCAGTGCATTACAACAATAAGCATTTATTTATTGCTTATGGGTGTGCAGATTGGCTGTGATTGATGGCTGGAACCAGATAGGTTCAGCTGAAGCTGCCAGTTGTGTTCAGGTCTATTCCAAGTGTCTCCTCATTCAGGGACCAGAGGCTAGATAGGCAAATTCATCTTGTGGCAGATGGCAGAAGTGCTGGAGACCAAGCCAAGCCATGAAAGCATATTTAGGGACTTCCCTGGTGGTCCAGTGGTTAGGACTTCGCCTTCCAGTGTAGGGAGTGCGGGTTCAATACTTGGTTGGGGAGCTAAGATTCCACATGCCTTGCAGCTAAAAAACCAAAACATTAAACAGAAGCAATATTGTAACAAATTCAATAAAGACATTTAAGAAATGGTCCACGTTAAAAAAAAGAATTCTTCAAAAAAAAAAAAAGAAAGCATATTTAAAGCCCCTGCTCCCATCACCCACGCTAATGTTTCTGTTAGCCCAAGCAAGTCACGTGGCCAAGTCCAACGACAATGGGGCAGGGAAGTAGGCCAGCTGTACCAGGAGGCACCACAAGGTCACGCGATGGGAGGAGGAGAGACTAGAGAATAAGAATCCAACCTGCCACAGCAACTGAAATACAAGTGATACCCCAGACGTCAGGTTTCTTAAAGCAAGGCATACCTGGAACATGAGAGCCATCTGTCTGGTGCAAAGGGTTCTGACACTGCAGTCAGGAGATCTGGGTTCCAGATCTATCTCTGGGGCATACTCAGCCTTTGTCTTGTTGCTATTTTCTGCCATAGATGTTAGCACTAGACCATCCTTTCCCTGCACCTATCATCCTTTTCCCTTCCCCTCACACACCGTGGGTAGGATCCTGGCGTACAGTCGCTCCGGAAATGGCCTTGCAACTGACATTAGTGGATCGGCCATAAAAACAGCTCTCAAAAATTGGCCCTGCCCCTAGATACAAAGACTAGAAAGAAGTATTCCAAGATGGTCCTCCTGGGGGTGGGACTTCAGCTTATTTTAGGTCTTTGTGTACCTTCCAAACTTCCTCCAACGAGCATATAGAAGTTTTATAATATCAAGGAATTTTAAAATGATTTTTTAAAACTCTTGTCATTGGCTCAACTCTATTTCATCCATCCTTTGCCAATAAATATCTAAAGTAAAAGTCTATCGGAAGCGTTAGCACAGTGGACCTGCCAAGCCACGTCTTCCTTGAAGGAACAAACTCCCCGAACAACACAGGGCAGTTACTGTCCTTCTAATACGAATTCATTTCCCAGGAATGGTTTGAGGTTTTGTTTTGTTTGTTTGTTTTGTTTTTTTCCCCCTGAATTTGGTGTTGGGGGGGAGGGGCAGAGGGACTTATAAATTTGAATATAAAAGAGCAAATCAAGTTTTCCGTCTTTTTCTTATTGTTTTGGTTTGGGGCCTATATGGAACCAAGTCAGGCCGGAAATGGGCGCAGGAAATCCACCTGCTTTTGTCCTTTTGTCAGCTTTCCAAATGCTCCTCAGCCCCTCCCACACTCAGATATGAAGCCCCAAAGGGGCATCTGACAGCAGACAAAACCACCAACCTGAAAAGAATACTCTTTGTGCCGGGGCTCTTTTCACCAGTCAAACCCCCCTTCTCTCCAGGCACAGGAAGGCAGATTTTGAATGGAAGGAGCACAGGCTTTTTTTTTTTTTTTAATATTTATTTATTTATTTGGCTGCGCCGGGTCTTAGCTGAGGCATGTGGGCTCTTTTAATTGTGGCATGTGGGCTCTATTTCCCGGACCAGGGATCGAACCCCGGGCTGCCTGCATTAGGAGCATGGAGCCTTAACCACTGGACCACCAGGGAAGTCCCAGGAGCTCGGGCTTTGAGTCAGCTAATCCTGATGGGAGCTCCTAAAAACACCCCTCCCTTGACCTTGCCCCCTCCCCATCACTATCTAGTTTCTCCGATCTAGTCTCTCATGTAAAACTCTCCAGAGCACTACCTCTTCTCCCTAACGTCCCATACGCTTTGCATCCTCACACAGTCTGGCTTCCGTCCTACTCCTCCCTCCATGCTACCCCCTGGATCATCAACAAGCTACTTGTCAAGTCAAAGTTCAGCCCCTTGTTTACTTTGGCCCCTTGCCTATATGTGAAACCTTCAATTATTCATTCTTTAAACTCTTATTCCTTTGGTCTCTATGAAATCACGCTCTCCTGGTTCTTCTGGGCTCTCTCTGAACATTTAAGTTCCTGTTTCTTCCTCTCCCGGCCTTGACTTCTTGTTGTCCTGGGTGTCGCCCTCTGCCCGCCCATATTCTCACACACACCCCTCTCTCAGTGGTCTGATTCATTCTTAGTTTCAACCACGATTCGTAGGTGGATAACTCCAGCCCAGACCTTTCCCCTCTGATTCGTATTTCCTGGAGGTGCTGGTCTTCCCGTGGCGGCTGTCACATGGGCCTGAAACCCACCATGTCCAGAGCTGAATTCATCTCTCATTAGTGCTCTTTGGTTGTAAGCAACAGGGACTGAGGCTGACTAGCCTATGCGTAGAAGAGACTAGTCGGAAGGATTGCAAGGTAGTTCCTAGAGTCAAAGCAATCACTGAACAACCCAGTGTTTGGAGGCGAGAACCAGGTCACTGCATAGATTCAAGTTTCCAGGAGTGAACTTGACACGGCCAGCTTAGGTCATGGCTCTACTTCTTGGGTCTGTTATAGCAATAACATGGGACAAGAGGTGCAACGGGTCCAGACAATAGCCTTCATGCCTCTGCCTCCCAAATCTGTTTTTTCTTCACATTCTCCATTTCAATTGGTAACCCTGACATCCATCCATCTACCACCTAGACTGGGAAGAAGTTTCTCTCTCTCTCCCTCTCATCACAAAGCCAGTCCAATCATTACATTCTGACACTACCTTTATTATTATTATTTTTTAAATTTCCATACAATGCTTACCCAGCACCTGATTTGTGTGGGATGGTGGCTTAGAAGTTGTGGAACCCTGTTATCTTTTTAATTTTTTTAAATACATTTATTTATTTATTTACTTTTGGCTGCGTTGGGTCTTTTTGCTGCACGTGGGCTTTCTTTAGTTGCGGCGAGCGGGGGCTACTCTTCGTTGTGGTGCGCGGGCTTCTCATTGCTGTGACTTCTCTTGTTGCGGAGCACGGGCTCTAGGCACACGGGCTTCAGTAGTTGTGGCGCATGGTCTCAGTAGTTGTGGCTTGTGGGCTCTAGAGCACAGGCTCAGTAGTTGTGGCACATGGGCTCAGTAGTTGTGGCCTTCAGGCTCTAGAGCATAGTCTCAGTAGTTGTGGCGCACGGGCTTAGTTGCTCCACAGCATGTGGGATCTTCCCAGACCAGGGATCGAACCCATGTCCCCTTCATTGGCGGGTGTATTTTTAACCACTGCACCACCAGGGAAGTCCCTGACACTACCTTTTAAAGTAGTTCTCCAAACAGTTGCCTCCTCTCCACCACTTGGACCTCTGACCTCCTTTGGGGTCTTAGTATCTCTTGCCTTGATGACAATTAAGCTTCTTGAAGTCTCTCTCTCTGCTCCCATTCGTGTCCACCTCAAATTTGTCCTCCACATAACAGCCAGAGTGATGTATCTAAAACCCAAAACTGACCATGTTACTCCTCTGTTTGAACTCTTTACCTGGAAGGTAAGGTATAGGATTTTCAGTCCACGTTTCTTGCTATAAAATAAGATTCCGCCAGAGCCTTGCCCTTGCCTACAGCTCCCCGTCCACACTCCCTGCTCTGCAGCCTGTTTTTGTTTATGGAACCCCTTCTGTCCAAGAGACCCCTGCTCTCTCTTACCTCCAACTTGGCTATTATCAACTCTAGAACTCAGTTGAGACCTTCCCTTCCCTAAGTCTTTCCCGACATCTCACGTGAGGCTAAGAATCCCCCCGACCCCCCCAGCGCTCCCTTTATGCCCTGAACACATCACTATCACCACACATAACCAAGCGTTTGATAAATATCTGTTTGCATACCTATCTCTCCTACCACATGTAAATTCTTGAAAAGCAGGGACAGAGCAAGGCAGGTGCTCTATAAATGTTTTTTGAATGGTCCTTGACCTTGTAAATCAGATAAACTCTCTGGGTTTCAGCTTCCTCATCGCAGAAAAAGGATGACTCTACCCTGTGTTGTGGAATTAAATGAGACGATACAAATGAAATGCCTTACCCAGTACCTGGCACATAGTAAGTACTGAACTGACAGTCACTTCCCTCACCACCATTCCAACTTCTGCAACACATTTTTTTTTTTTTTTTTTTTGGCTGTGCCATGCAGCATGCAGGATCTTAGTTCCCCAACCAGGGATCGAACCCGTGCCCCCTGAAGTGGAAGCACGGGGCCCTAACCATTGGACCACCAGGGAATTCCCCACAATTTTAATTAAGTGGGAAAAGATTTCTCAGTATCCTTTATTTAGCTGTATGTCTCCCCTACTGGAGCGCAAGCTCTGTGAGAAAATGGGGCCAGGTCTGTATTATTCATTGCTCCATCTTTTGCATATGGCAGGTGCTCAATAAATATTTTTAGGATAAATGAATAACTGCTGTATGCACTTATTTGATTTTTCATTTTCACCTTCAATGAGCTTAATGTTCTTGTTTCCTTTTTCACATCGTATAAATCATCGACTTCTATTTATTCAGTGTGCACTGTTTTCCTACTGCAAACCAGCCAACGCCTGAGGAAGAATGGAGGCTGGGCTCCTGGACAAGCCAGGCTGCCGGGCAGTCGGCGAGGTTGCCGGCCACTCTCTCCCCTGGAGAGGATGATGCCCGCAGAGGCACTGGGGGAGGCACTCATCCCACTTTCACCTGCTGGCCCCTACGGAGCACACAGCTCTCTCACTTACACTCACAGGCTCCTTTCATTCCCATAATAGTCCTAGGAGGGAGAAATTGTTTTACTGTGTCAGGCAGGGGCCCAGAAGGGGACAGATCAGCTCACCCAAGCTGGGGAACTGAGGAATGTTTAATAAAGGGATTTTATAAAAGTTTGAGCAGGGTTTAAGGAACCCTGCAAGGAATAGTGTAGTCCCTGGGGCTGGTGACAGCTGGAGTCCTTATCCCTCCTGAAGGGATGAGAGGAGCCGCCAGCGGCAGCCACCCAGGAGGGAGGGAGCTGGAAGAACAAACTCCCTGGTCTCACTCTTCTCCTGCCAGGGCTCGCTCCCCAGTGGCCAAACGCAACCGCAACCACGTGGTCCAGAGGGGTGGGCCTTCAGGCCATGAGCAGGGTGAGAAAAGTCAAGAATGACTCTGGAAGAGCAAACAGGGCAAGGCCTGACGGTTCGACAGTACCAGGAGGGGGAACCCAGGCAGTCCAGCTTTTAGCTACTGGAGTTTTCCATGAGGAACCAAGAGACGGTCATGTCTGCATGGGATGAATGGGTACCGCCCAGATCGGGAAGGAAGACAGCCCCCTCTTTATAAACGCATACACACCCCCATGCTGCTCTGTGAACTGACAGGAAACCACCTGCTGACTTAACTCCAGCAGTGTGGAAATGTTGCAGTGAATTTCCCCCAGCACAAGGCCCCAGCAGCAGTTAAGACCCTAGACTTGGGAATCAGACTGGCCAGGACGTGAATCTCAACTCTCTCACCAGCTATGTGAATCTGGGCCTCATCCGTAAAATGGAAACTGTCATACCAGCGGGGGTGTTAGGGTTACAGGCAGTGTGCGATTTGCCTTGCATTCATTAAACATTAGCTAAAAACACTATCTTGGTAACAGCTATGGCTTTGCACTATGATAGTTTTTTGACCTAATTCCTTACTCCTTCCAACTTTCAGAATCCTTTAAGAATGGATATTTCTGTAACTGAGAAGAAGGATAATGGTACCACATAGAGATTTATAGTTTTAAACTCCTTTCCCTTAGATTATCAAATGGGATTGTTACAAAAACCCAGTGAGAAAGGCTACAGAAATATTACTCTGCCTCTTTTAAAGATGGAGAAGCTGACAGCCAAAGAGTCTCAGTGGCTCGTTCAAGGTCACCGAGGCAATAAACGTGATGACATCCCACTGAAAAGGCAACGCCCACTCTGTGGTCTCCTAAAGGCGGATGGAAGCTGCAGCTCAGAGGGGGCACCTTGTGTGTGCGCATCACTCTGCAGCCGTCTTTTGGCTGCATCACTTAACAATGTGCATCTCCCCAAATTATAATTTTGTCCTTCGTTTGCAACAGAGAATATCAGAGCCCCTTCCTCCCGGTAAGCCTGCGAGCAGGGGAGTGGTGAGTGCCCACGGTCAGGTTGGCGGCACCCCACTCACTGCTGTTTAGGCTTCCTCAGTACAGACCACTCCTCCGGCCTCTGCTGGCAGGGAGCAGTGCGTTCACTCCCTCAGCTTCACTAGTGCTTTCTCTGTGGCCAGGGAAGAAAGCAGAGCTTGCCCCCAGGCTTCACTTACTGGAGGTGCACACTTTACAAAGAGAAGCCCATCTCTGAAAGCACAGCATGCGTTAGCATCCTCTCTTTCGGAGAGAGCTATTTTTGTCTTTCGTCTTCAGAGACTGTTCCAAAGTAGGGGATGCAAGAATCAGGAGGAGAACCAAAAAAACCCAAGGTCTCCAGCTCAGAAGAGAGCAAATCACTGTCATATCCTCAAACAATTGCCGCAGCAGTGACAGAGAACAAACTGTGCTGGAGTCGAGCTGCCCTTGGGTACAGGACAACATCCAGAAAGAGACAGATCTCTTTCTGTGGGATTTCTCTCCGTACACTTCGCCACTTCGCGGAACAAGGTTCGTTGCCATGGTTACCAGCAAATCACATGATAGCCTCACTCCCTAGAAGTGTAGGAGAACAGCCGGCTCAGACTGTGATGGAGAGAGAAGATGCTTTCCTCCCCAGCATGTTTGCTTTTCCTGAGCAAACCTACGCAGCACTTTCCCGTTCTGACCTGCCCACTTAGGGGGTAAGGGCCAGCCGCTCTTTGGGGCACCAATTCATTGCTTTCATAATGAGAGCAGCACAAGTTTCCCTCAAGAACTTCTCCTTCTGGTTTCAGGAGCCCCTCTCCCCCACTCCAGCCCCTTCCTTCCCTGGTCCCTCTGTCCCACATGCGCGGGCGTGTGTGTGTGTGTGTGTGTGTGTGTGTGTGTGCGCGCGCGCGCACACACACACACACACACACACACACGAGTGCTGTACTGAACTCCTGAGCTGAGTGGAGGGTGGAGCACGCTGCCTACACCACTTGAATAAGCTCTTTTAAAATCCGAGGATGGCATGAGTCAGGGAATTTAGAAGCTGTGGAACCATCAGGGCACTGATGCCTCAAGGGGGTGAAGAGAGGGAGAATGGACTCACCCAGACCCTAAAGAGACCAGGCAGGGTCAGCTTCCCCCGGCCCAGCCTTGATGTCCTAGAATTGGGTCCACTCTGACCATGTCTGATGTGGTGAGGTGGGTGTGGGCCCACGGTTGTCGCCTTCCTGGGAAGAGAAAACCGTGGCCTCGGAGAAAGCTCTAGAATGACAAAGCTCTTTGCCTCTTCCCTTCCCCCTCTCCTTCCCTACAGAACCAGGCCAATTAGCTCAAGTTCTGGGCTGCAACAGCAAGGCTAGAGAGGCAGGTCTTTTCCCCTGACAATTATGGATTGCCTACTTCTTTGGGTTCAGATCATATCTCATCTTATCGATTCCGTCACATTTTCTGGTCTGCTTTCCCCATTGCAAAAGCAAAATCTGGATGATAGAAACAGACACAGAGTCAGCAGGCAGCAAAGGCAGGGCCAGGGAGGGACTCTGCCGCAGCTGGGCTAGGCGATCCAGAGGCCTCACTTCAGCGTCACTGCCTCAAAGAGCAAAGCGCATTCAGAGACAGGAGGCAAACGGCCTCACAAATGCAACTAACCCCACGGGGCGCCACAGGGCCAGGGCCAAGGAGACCAGAGGGCTCTAAAATGAAGGGGGGAAGGTATGCACCCCAGGGGTATGTGAACCTCCAGCCGGTGGGGTACAAGAAATATTAGAACTTCCATTTAGAGTTATCTCTTCTTGTTATATGTATTTTGGTACATGTATTATAACGTATAAAATTTTATCACGTAGGATCAGATTTGACTGAGATTAAGAAAGAAGAGAAGGGGCTTCCCTGGTGGCAGAGTGGTTGAGAAGCCGCCTGCCAATGCAGGGGACACGGATTCGAGCCCTGGTCCGGGAAGATCCCACATGCTGCGGAGCAGCTAAGCCCGTGCGCCACAACTACTGAGCCTGCGCTCTAGAGCCTGTGAGCCACAACTACTGAAGGCCGCACGCCTGGAGCACGCGCTCTGCAACAAGAGAAGCCACCGCAATGAGAAGCCCATGCACTACAACGCTCACCGCAACTAGAGAAAACCTGCGCGCAGCAACAAAGACCCAACACAGCCAAAAATAAATAAATAAATTTATAAAACAAAACAAAAAAGAAAGAAGAAAAAGAAGAGAAGAGAACAACAAAGGCTTAAACAAGAGAGAAGTTTATTTCTCTCTCATGCAAATGGAGTCTGGCGGTGGGGCGCCCAGAACTGGTGAAGTGTCCTTTCTGGTTCTTCCACATCCTCAACATGTGGCTTCCACTCCGTTATCCAAGGCTGTTGCTCACGGTCAAGCCATCCTGTTCACATTCGAGGCAGCAGGAAGGAGAAAGAAGGGAAGAACTGCATGTTCCTCCCATTGAGGACACTTCCTGGAAATTGCACCTTACACTTCTGACAATTCACTGGCTAGAATTTAGTCATGTGACCACATCTAGCTGCAAAGCGTCCTGGGAAATTGTAGGATGTCATGCGCCCATTAGGAAATGCTACACTAAGGAAGCGGGGAAGGATGGACATGGGATGCCACTAGCAGTTTCTACCATAGTAATATGTTAGTAGTAGAATAGCACATATGTATACTTACAAAGAAATAAATGTACTAGTTGGGTGCATAATCAAGATTGGGGCTTTTGGGGTGAAGTTTAAAGACCACTGCTGTGGATTATAGTACTCTAGAAGTGCATATAATTAATGGAAAGAAGGAATAGAGGTTTTTTCTTTTCTCAACCAAGTAAATTTGAAGCTCAGTTGCCTTCATTCAACGACTCATGAATCAGGCAGCATCCCGTTTAGCAACTAGAAAGGCATCCCGAGGGATTTTTTTTTTTTTTTCTTTTTAACCGTCTGGCATACATTCATCCTTCTCCTGGTAAAACAGTATGGAGAGTTTTATGTAGGGACTCATCCTTCCCCCACTCTAAGCGATGCCGTTGTGAGGGAGCCCTAATTAGTCTTAGCTAATCAACTCCTCTCATCCACTTGACCACTGGGATTAGTGTAGGTTACCGATTCGACTCTTAGAAAGGAGACACTGGACAGAACGTTAAGAGCACATGAAGTTGGAAGCTGCCCAAATCCTCCTGCAACCATGATGGGAGAGCTTATGTGAGACTGCAGCCAATGTCCAGAGGAGAAGGAAGCCACGCTGAGGGAGGATGGGGTCCTGGTGATACCATTTAAGGTCCTGTGTCAAGCTGCACCTGAACACAGCATGCATCGTGAAAAGGAGCCATTTTGGACCAGGTAGATGAGGTCAAACCCCTAGACCTGGCAGAGCGCCTAGGTGGAAAGAGCCTGAGATGGAATGACTTCCTAGAACAGAGCTTGGCTGAATGTGTATGTGAAAGAGAAGACAATTCACTTTCCATCTTGGATAAGTGACTGTCTTTTTAAATCTTTGTTTTAGCAGCCAGCCTACAGCCTAACTAGTACACATGTGTTATTTCATTTCCTTTATTTTTAACGATCTCATTTAATTACCCAAGGTGGCAGAGCAAGGGGGCGCAGAGCAAGGATCTGAACCCAAGACTGCCTGACTCAGGATCCCACACTGTCACTCACCACTTCAGCCCTCTGCTCATGCGTCCCCGGGGCTAAGTCTCTTTCCTACATGCTGAGTGGAGTCACGGCACTTTACACTGTGCCCTCGTTGCATCTTTGCACTTAAGTGCTTTGGGGCCAGAGGCTGTACTCTTCCCCCTTGCACTGCCCGGGTCTGGATGGGGCTTGGCCCTCTGTAAATGTTGACCAAATAAATGAATAATAAATGTTCTCGCTGAGCCTCAGAATATCTAGCAGGCTATTGGAGGATCAAATGAGATCATGTTTGAGAAGATGTTTTGAGAACTACAAGCCAATATATACACTTGAGTTATAGTCAGCTCTCTCGTTAGGAAATTCTCTATATTTAGGGCAGGAATATGGCTGTTTCCATGCTGTACTGTCTTTTGGTACTTTCCTCTGAGAAACAGTGCTCCCTGTCATGTCACTCTTAGGGTTGGAGGACACCGAGAGGCCACTCAGACCTACCTCCTGGTGCCCTCCCACCCCTACCCCTGGCAGGATTCCCCTCCGTGACATTTCCACTGAAAGGTCAGTTGGTCAGTAGCCCTTCAAACAACTGGGCACTGTTATCAAAATGTGACTCAATGGTGCAGGACAGGAGACAGGCTCCACGCTGTCCCCAGATGTACCATGAGTTCTCCTCCACAGTTCAGAGTCCTCTTTCAAGGTCAGGTTCAAAGTCACCTTCTCTGCAGAAGTCTTCCGAGTCCAGCAGGGGCACTGAGGTCCCTTTCTTTCCTGCTGTGTCATTTTGTACTTTATTCTAAACCATATCGCATCGTACTTTTATTTGTGCTTTTTTATAAACCCCACTTAATCACTTCTCCAAGCTACTACCTCCACCCCTCATAGGTGAGATTTTTCAAGGACAGAGACTCTATCTTACTCTTTTGATTCTTGTCACCTACCTCAGTGCCTGGCACTTGTTGATAAACTTAATAAATGCTTGTTGAAAGGATGAGTGAGTAAATGCATGAGCAGAGGGGCTAAAGCTTTGTCTCTGTCATTACACAAACTCATGTCCAAATCCCATTGATTGACTATACTCATTCATTTATGCATGTACTCATTCATTCAGTCAAATTTTTATTGAGTACTTAATATATTCCAGACACCCTACTAGACACTAGTATTGGACAATCAGGAGGACAGAGTCCCTACCCTCACAAGTTTATATCTGAATAGTAGAGACAAAATAAAGAAGCACATCAGTAAGTAAACAAGCTATCTACAGATTCTAATATGTCCTGTGAATGAAATGAACAGGGGGCGTGTGACGGAGGACGTGAGGTTGGCAGTGGGCAACCGTAGATGATGGAGAGGGGACAGGGAAAGCCTCACTGGGAACCTTTGAGCTGAGTCCTGAAGAATGAGTCTTTTAAAGGAGGAAAAACAGGGGATAGCCACAACCAGAAAAAAATTGCTTCTTTCTCTAAGGCTTAGTTCCCTCATCTGTAAATTGAAATAATCATAGCACCCACTTCATGATTTTTTGTGAAGCTTAAATGCATTGAAACACTTAGCATAGTGCAGGGGACCTAGAAAGCACTCAATACATCTTAGCTCTTATTATGGGGTAATGCTATCGAAAGGAAATGAGGGTGCAGTCCAGTGGTCCTCTGTAATTGCCACTTCCTTTCCAAGTTCTAAGCCATCTGTTAAACAACACGGTTAAGAATGTGCCTGGGAGGGAATTCCTGGTGTTCTAGTGGTTAGGACTCCACGTTTCCACTGCAGGGGGCGCGGGTTCGATCCCTGGTTGGGAAACTTAAGATCCCACAAGCTGCTCAGTGTGGCCAAAAAAGAAGAAAGAAAAGAATGTGCCTGGGGCACCAACCTTAATCTCTCTGATCTCTAGAATCTCTTTAAAATGAGTGTAAATACCTTATAAGGTTGATAGAGGGAACAAATCAAATAATGTATGTAGAAGCCCTGTGCAATGGTACTTATTTCTATTGTCATATCTTCAGAGTTTCTCCATAGTTTCTGGACGTCTCATGTTATAGCTGCAAGCACACCACTGAGTTTGCCAGCCAAGAACCTTCTTAAAACAAGGCCCCTGAAACTGAACATGGAACTTCAAGCAAGCTCTGGCAGACCAGGGAGAGCACCCAGAATCCAACACGGCCTTACAACCAGGTAACAAGTTAGTAGCGGAAGCAAGAGTAGAACCCAAGTCTACTGCCCCCAGACCAACCAGATAACACCCTCAGCATCCTGTGGTCCAGCAGGTGAGAAAAAGTTTGCCATGTTACTCCAGAACAAAAGGCCCCTGTGTTTTCTTCTTCTTCTTTTTTTCTTTTCTTTCTTTTTTTTTCTTTAATTGAAGTAGAGTTGATTTACAATATCATGTTAGTTTCAGGTGTACTTTTGAAGGAGTTGCAAGACACTTAACAAGGCTAGTCTTATCTACTGGTCAGATGGGAAGATCTTGCATTAATAACAGGAGCAAAGAGAAAGATTCTAACCATCTCAGAGACAAAAGCCTTTCTGCAGTTCAAAGTCCTCTGAACCTGTGGTTTCTCTGATGTGTGTATTTGCGTACACACATACGTGTGCGTGCAAGAGAGGAGAAATAGCACTGACTCCATACTTTAAGCCACTGACTCTTGCAGATAGGATTATTTTATGTATTCTTATTTTCAAGTCTGGCCTTAAATGGCAACATAAGCAGAAAGATGCCAAGGAGAGTGGTGGAACAAGGGCTTAATTACAGGGACCTTCGTACAACTAACATGCCAATAATTTGCCTAGCTGAGTGATTCAGCAGTAATCCTGCCAGGTTCCCAAAGAAAACCCATATCTGGGATGATGTAATGTCTCTCCACCCCAATACAGCCGTCTCTCTACACCCACCGTCACAAGTTTACTGTCTCCTCTGGAGAGCCACAATTCCATCTGTGGAATTTTCAGTTGCCATCTGCACGGTGACAAATTTGTGTTTTATTATTTAAATGGTATTACAATGTACAACGCTGCTAGTCTAGCCCTCATGCTTAAAATTTCAATAGAAAAATTAAGACAAAAAATCCTAGCCTCTGGTGAGTTATATATTGGCAAATCATGTCTGCAGAATGCCTCCAGTATCTCAAATTAGATATTTGATCTATGTAGCCCATGAATATTTATACTTTGAGGCAAAGTGATTGATTTAATTTATCACTGGAAAATGAGGTGACTATCTAGACTTACTACATGGTAAGCCTTGCAGAGAATATGAAGAGAAAGGACCCTAGTCCTACCCCTGTCCGAGGTACCTTGTGCGGGGCTGGCAAATACTTTTGCTTGCCTACCTCAGATTCATTAGTCTTCCCCATATTTCTGATCAGACAAATACTCAGGGAAGGTGCTCTTATCCTCATGTAAGCTAATTTTGGTTTTCCTTGCCACACTTGGCTAAGCATATCATTCATTTTATTTCAATTTATTTTGAAGAGAAATGGAAGGAGATCTACTAGGGGCTTGGGGGAGTTCTGGGGAAAAAAAATTTCTGATAAAAAGAGATCCGAAGAATAAGCTCCTTTTTTTCTGCCGTTGGATGTTGTTGTGATACAAGGAACCCCTGCAGCCATCTTGCAAACATGAGGATAGGTAGCTGGAAAGATTACAGAGATGACAAAAATCTGCGTCCTTGATGTTGATAAGTTACTGATTAACTAACCTAGAGCTGCCCCTACCTCCAGACTTCTCATTATAGAAAATAATAAATCCTTTGTTATTTAAACTGTTTGGATGGAGGCTTTCTGTACCTAGAAGCTGAAAACATTACTAAGTAAGGCAGTGATTTTCAAGCTTTTTGACCATAAACCAAAGTGAGAAATATGTTTACATGTGATGCACTCTAAAATCTTCTGTTTGACTCTATTTCATTTTCTAAAATTCAAGTCATGACTCACTGAAGTGATTTCAAAACTCACTGGTGGTTCCTGACCCACATTTTGGAGAACATTAAAGTCATAGGGTACATAAGCTACTGTGATATAATGAAAAGCATAATGTGGTAAGAATCATGAAAGACAGACAAAGCGCTGTCATAGGAGAGAATGATCACTTTGAGTTTGGGGAAACAGGGAAGCTTTCATGGAAGAGCTGGACCTTGAAAAGATAGCTACATTTTCAGCAAGAGAAGGGAGTTTAAGGAATGACCAGAGGAAAGGCAAGATGGTGGGAAGTCAGATAAATGCCAAAACCAGTGGGTAAACCTGGGCAGATGTTGACGTGTGTGGTTTAGAGAGTAGTGAGAAGTGAGGTCTGACTTGGGTTAGGTCAGGCGCAGCCTTGATGGCAGGCAGATGGGAGGCCATATGAAGGCCTTCGGGAAGGGCTGGGTGTGAGGAAGTCTAAATAGGTGGCAGTTGCAAGTTGGGTTGAGTCTGAGTCATATCAGAAGCGCAAACTGGAACTTGAGGCAAATGAGAAGGGCCTCTGCTCCAGGAGCTCAGCTTCTGCCCCATCACATCTTCCTGCCTACAGTCACTGCAAACCCGTTTTACGCAGGGGCGTCCTCTATCTGTGAGCTGCTTTTTAGTGGTGACCAAAGAGTGAACTGGTCTTTCTAAAAATTCTGCCTGGCAGCCCCCAATGTAAACCAACAGTGCTGATGTGGTGTTTCTGCTCAGTGAAACCAACAGAGTAGGCAAGAGTGGCCAATCTGCAATTTCAGAAAGGCCAGCAACCCCCAACTTCTCATTGTTCCTCTTGCACCCACCTGCCTGCCTTCTGATGAGTTAACATGTTGTTAGATCCAGCCCTAAAAGGTGGGCTGAGCCTTGCTACTTGGCACCTCTAATGAAAAAAAAAAAATTCAGTGGAGGAGGCTTTGGAATTGCTGGTTAAATTGGGTGTCTGTGCAATCTGTGGATGTTCGTCACCCATGTCATTCCTCCCCTACTCTCTCCCTGAAAACCAAGACCTGACCCTCATGATGGAAATTAATCAACACTAATCTGTGACTTCTCTTTTATTATACCTGTAGACATGAGGGATTGGCAAATCAGAGTAGACTTTTACTGGGAACCCAAATACTGGAGAATAGAACCAGATTTTGATCAATCTTAAATGGGGTCAAGTTTACCCTTACCCTCGCCCCTCAAATTAGTGATAGTTTCTTAATATGTAAGACTGAACGATCAAATTTCTGGAGCACTGTTTCTGTCCTGACAGTTGATACTCTTCGTGGTTTGAGCAGAGGGCCCTACATTTCTGCCCCCCCACCCCGGCTCCATATGGAAAATTACAACCAACAGTCTGCCCTTTGGGAGCACAAAGAAAGTTAATTCCTTGGTTTAAGGTGGGGGACATTGTCGTGATGGAAGCACCAGCTAGCTACATTTGACCCCAAAGCATATGAAATCAAGCCATACGTCTGCATGGTTACAGCAGTTCTGCCTTGATATCTTCAAATGGTTTATTTGGGCTTTTCTTTGTAGAAAGTGAATGAGTGAAACCTTACCAGCCTAACTAACAGCAAAGGTTCTTCTCCTAAGATTTCTTTGACAATAACAGCTCAGAATCAACTCCCCTAGAACCATCTGCTGTTGATTTTCTAACCACAGCTCCTAAGGCCTCCTCAGGGTCCAAAGTCTACTGTTCTTGCAGATGTTTTAATTAGCTGGTATTTCCTTTTTACATTTTGATTTCCTTCATGGACATTTATTCAAAAACTCTTTCTAATAACTTACTTTAATAACATTTTCCCTAATTTTAAAAGTAACATAAGCCCATTTGTGTACAGAAAAGCATAAAGAAAATAGTATCACGCCTGTAAGAGGTACTTGCTGAGCTCCATCCTGTCCACTTTGATGACAGGGATGCCTGTCTCAAGCACGCAAACAGTGGCTCTCATCCTGTTGGAGCCAGCACCCTCTTTTTATAACGAGTATTTTTATAACTTCACCTTTATTACACTGAAATGGATTTTATAGATAATGTAATACGTACACATCTTTTTTAAAAATTCAATAATCATATTACAAAGTGTTATTGACTGAATGTTTGTATCCCCCCAAAATTCGTATGTTGAAATTCTAACCTCCAAAGTGTTAGGAGGTGGAAGCCTTTGGGAGTTGCTTAGGTCCTAAGGGTGGAGCCCTCATGGATAGGATTAGTGTCCTTATAACAGAGACTGCCAGGGAGCTCTCTTTCCCTCTACACCAAGCGAAGATACAAAGAGAAAATGGCCATCCACCCTCGTAAGAATCTGATCATTCTGGCACCCTGACCTTGGATTTCCGGCCTCTAGAATTGTGAGAAATAAATTTCTCTTGTTGATAAGCCAACTGCCTGAACTGACTAAAGCACAAAGTAGAATTAAAAGGAAAATAATTTACAGTAAAAGAGCGAGTCTGTCAACTGTGCAAATGCTCAGCAGGACTACCCTAGAAGAAATGAATAACAATGTTGTAGGTGCTGGATACCCAGAATCCCTGTGAATGTGGCAGCTAGCAGTGCAGGCCCATACAGGTCTGCTGTAGTGGAGAGGCAGACTCCATGAGTGGTGCTGACATTGCTAATGTGATTTTCCAAAATGGGGAACAAACTCTTGGAAAAGTTCTAAACAAAACAAAGCTCAGTGTTCCCTTGATGTGTGCAGTAATTGCTTGCCTGGAAAATACAGTGCATTTAAAAAATGCGTTGGTTTTACAGATAAAAAGAGTTAGGCTTAGCTCCAATATTTTGAACAGTTTCTTTACCTTCGTGAATGTTCAAAATTCATGAAGGTCACAAGAATGGATGTTCCATGCATTGTGGGTCGTTAACCATCTCCTGTCTTTACATCTCTAGCTACTAATTCAAGGCCACGAATAGCCTTGAATCATTGAAACAATAAACAACGCCCTTCTCCACATTTGTCCAATGTCCCAGTTGAGAAGGACAGATCCAGGTGAACCCCGGTGCTCCCATACCCCGTCCTGTGATGAAACACCAGGGGAATGCTACTGACGGCCTTTGGCTCAAGGTGTTTCTACCCGATAATAAGAAACACAAGGTACGTAAATGGTACCTTTCTCTGCCTGTGGTTGTTCTATGACGATATGAGGCCTGGGGACCGCTCTCATCTCGCTGTCATCCAGAGAGCCAGCCCAAGGAAGAGGCCAGTGCGGGGCGCAGGCAGAGGAGAACGGCGGGAAGAAGTGGGGTACCCGCTGACTTAAAATGAGCCACTGAATGAGCCAACCCCAGAACTGCCCCCCTTCCTTTCCTGTCGATGGGTTAAATAATTGCACAAGCCGCTGGGGTTGGGGTTTTCTGTTTTACAGACAAAAGTTTCTTCCTGATAAAAGCACTCATGTTCTCACTGGAGACCCCCTTCTGGAGCTTCCTGCAGAGAAATGGCCTTTCTTGGTTCTACCTTGAGAGGAGGTGGTTAAGGAAGTGTCTAGGTTCCCGTTCCAGCTTTGCTTTTACAAGCTGTGTAAATATTGGCAAGTCCCTTCATCTTTCGACATCTCATTTCCTCATCTGTAAAATGGGAACAATAAAAGTTCCCACAACAACAACATCCAGGGATGTTGTAATGATTAAGCTAAATGAGTTAGTATAAGGAAAGCACTTGGAACAGTGCCTAGCCCATCACTCGTGCTGAATCGGTGGTAGCTAGCATTACAGAGTCTCTTTCAGCTTTTTGGTTAGATTTCTTTTGACCGCAAATAACAGAAATGCCATTCAAACTAAATTAAGCAAGACAAGGAACGTCACTGGCGGCTGAGGGCACCGAGGTGGGTTACGAGATCGGAAAGAGCTGCCGGGATCAAGGCCTTGGGGATCGGATGCGGTCCTTCTAGACAAAGAGTTCCTATCCTTGACCGCCTGTAAGAATCATCCACAGGGCTTTTCAGAGTCCCGAGGCCCAGGCTGCGTCCCTGACCAATCAAATAAAAATTCCAGTCTTTAAGGCTCCCCAGGCAAGTCCAACGTGCAGCCCCAGCTGAGAACTCCTGCCTAGATCTCAGTTCATCGGCCTCTGGTCTTTGCTGTTCTCTGTTTGTTTCATTCTATAGAAATCCATTCCATGGCTTCCATGTCTGTCCTCCCATAACAATCTCAACAGAAAAAAAAAAATTTTAAATAACAAAGTTCTTTCTCCCCGCATCCACATAGCAATGGATCTGTCCTGCTTGGGTCTGCTTATCCTTTTTATTCCGATCACTGTTGCTAAGGGCTGGGGTACAAACCCACCCCTGTGGTCAGGAATCTTGATTGACAACTTACCAGAAACACTTGGCCTGGAGACAGAGCAAGTGCCTCAAAGATCTAAAAGGACTGAGCAGGAAAAGTCTGTACACATCATCTAATTAAATAAGACTAGTTACACTTCATCTTTTTTCTTTTTTTTTCTTGGTGTAATTTATGGTCAGCGTGATTTGCTTCAGCCATTTTTTCGTAACCAATAAGATTTAGGCTTGATGGGGTCTTGTCTCGAAGTCTTTAAACCACTGCAAGCGAGGAGATTATTGCTTGGCTGGGACGATGCCCGGTCTGTCCCTTGGTCTGTCTCCCGGCTGCCTGAATGGATTTGCAGTTCTTCATTCCCTGGAGCCGCTTATTCACTGATTCCTTGTCACACCCACAGATGACTGATCTCGTAAGTTTCCCTTTTGATTTCACTCTGGGATCATTTTCTAACAATACTGTCCCTCTTGCTACTGACTACACAGTATTTCAATTCAAACTGAAACCCAAGTTTCCATTTCCTTGAAATTTTGAACTTTCATCTCCTTTTCTTTTTCTTTTTTTATAAATTTATTTATGTATTTATGATTTTTAGCTGCGTTGGGTCTTTGTTGCTGCACGCGGGCTTTCTCTAGTTGTGGTGAGTGGGGGCCACTCTTCATTTGCGGTGCACGGGCTTCTCATTGCGGTGGCTTCTCTTGTTGAGGAGCACGGGCTCTAGGTGCGCGGGCTTCAGTAGTTCTGGCACGTGGGCTCAGTAGTTGTGGCTCGCGGGCTCTAGAGCGCAGGCTCAGTAGTTGCGGCACACAGGCTTCGTTGCTCCGTGGCATGCGGGAGCTTCCCGGACCAGGGCTCGAACCCGTGTCCTCTGCATTGGCAGGCAGATTCTTAACCCCTGTGCCACCAGGGAAGTCCCTCTCCATCTCCTTTACTTGCTTATCTTCAGGTTGGAGGAGCTCTTTTAGGAATGCATTTTTTTTTTTTTAACCAAAAGATGATTGGAATTACACATGGTATTAAAATCCTAGCGTATGCTCAGCCACATGTGGTGAATAGCACTCACCAGATTCCCTTTTTTAAACTGGACACTATCAAGAACAATAAAACACATTCCCAACCTTCCAGAAAGTAAAGAATTTTTAAGCCAGCTGGAGCAAAGTGTGTTTGAGGAGGCAAACCACAGTAAATACCTGTGTGTAATTAACAGAAGAAGCAGCATAATCAAAGAGCTGCTCCCCTGCGTATCTGCACCCCCAAGGATCTCATTCTCTGGGGTTTATTTCTGGGGCTCTGTCACGGCATGTTTTCTGAATTCAGCTTACTTTAGGTTTCACAAGTTTCTGGTGACACACTGAGCAGCTCATTTTGATCTCAGAGTTTCTCAACCCGCCGAAGCCATTGCGGCAACATGACAGATGAATGATGGGGGGAAACGGCTGCAAGGTGGATGCTGGGGGAGGGATGGACAGAGGGCCCTTGTCGTTGTGTGTGCTGCCTCTGGGGGGTTTATTACAAAGGAAGTCTCCATCTCTCGGTTGTTGCCTTGCAGGCCTCTTCCTGTTTTGCTCACACTTTGCATAGTTTCAGTTGAAGTGAAAAGGGCCCCCAAAGGGGCTTTGCTCCACCACTAGATGGAGGAATACCTTCTCTCGTGCAGCCCCGGAGACAAGGGCCAGGAAAAGGATCTACCGCCACCCAACCCAACCTTTGTCAGCCCCCCTCGTCCCTCCCCCACGCCGAGCAGGAAGCCACCTGCCGCAGCAACGGTCACTGCCGAGGTCACCCTCATCGTGTGCTTTACATTTTGAGATCTGATTCCTGCGTGAAGCCGCAGCATCCTCTTTGGTGTTCTTTGAAAGTTCTGTGTTTTTCCAGCTGTTCCACAAACCTTTGTTGGCCAGGGCGGCCTTGCACATAGCTTTCCAAAATTACTGTCAGCATTCTTTCCACCCACAGGATCCGCAATGACCCTCCACCTTCGTGAATGCAAATCCTTCCCCCTTCTTACTGAGTTTGTCTCACTTCCTCCTCCCAAAAAAAGCTGCCTGCGTCACTCTGGCCCGTGAGCGGCGCTGGAAACGGGTCACCAGGCACAGCCAGGAATAGTTTCCTCTATTCTTGAATTTCATATAAATAGAATCACACAGTGTGTCCTTTTTGTGTGTGGCTTCTTTTGGTCAGCGCTTCGTCTAGGAGATTCATCCTAGATGAAGGATGTTAAGCCCTTCTTATTCCCTTGTGTGACCACAATTTGTCAGTTCCCTTATTGATGGACATTCAGGTTACTTCCAGTTCTCACTATTGTGAATCAGGCTGCTGTGAACATTCTTGTACAAGGCATTTTCTGGATGTATGTGCTCATTTCTCTGGTGTATATACTGCGCGGTCGAAGCACTGATCCCTGTAAGTGTATCCTTAGCTTTATTAGAAATGGCCAGTTTTTCAACATGGTTGTTTTAATATATGTTTAATCATCACAACAACCTTAAGTGTTCATCAGTCAGTTTGCAGTTGAGCACCTACTACGTGCTAAGCACTGATCTAGGTGCTGGGATAGAGCAGTGAATAGACAGACAAGGTCCCTGTCGTTGAGACACATTCTCGTGGGTGGGACAGGCAATAAAAGCTAAATAAACAGAGAAGATCATTTCAGATGCTGACACAGGCTATGTAGAATAGAGTGTGTAATGGGATAGAGCTCTGTGGAGGAGGGTGTTGCTTTGCGCAGAGCTCCTGGGAGGTGTCTTTTCTTTTTAGCAGCATGTGAATTTATTTATTTATTTTATTTAAAAAAATTTTTTTTACTTCCCCTCCTGCCTCCTGGGATCTCACCTTGGTGAACAAGTTAAGGAGCCAAGATGGAATTTGGCCACCAGGATTATCGAAGCAATACATGAAAACTAGAGAGGAAAAAAAGGACAATTCAGAAGGAGGAAAAAATACAGCAACAAACCCTGCAACATTCCAGGTTTATATTCAGGCCCAGAAATTAAGGAGGGAGGTAACACAGAATTCAAGTGTACAGCGTGTGAGTTTAATTAGGATGTTTTTATTTTTTTAATTAATTAATTTATTTATTTTTGGCTGCATTGGGTCTTCGTTGCTGCACGTGGGCTTTCTCTAGTTGCGGCGAGCTGGGGCTACTCTTCATTGCTGCACGCGGGCTTCTCATGGCAGTGGCTTCTCTTGTTGCGGGGCACGGGCTCTAGGTGCGCGGGCTCCGGTAGTTGTGGCACCTGGGCTCAGTAGTTGTGGTGCACGGGCTTAGTTGCTCCACGGCATGTGGGATCTTCCAGGACCAGGGCTCGAACACGTGTCCCCTGCATTGGTAGGCGGATTCTTAACCACTGCGCCACCAGGGAAGTTCCCCGGGAGGTGTCTTTGAGAAGCTGAATCTGAGTCACCATGTGAAAGCTGGGGAGGACATGGCCACGCAGGGCATGGGGAAGAGTGTGAGAAGCAAAGGGACAGCAAGTGCAGCTGCCCTGGGGCAGGAAAAAGCGTGGTGGGTTTGGGGAGAGACGGGGTCTGTGAGGCCGACACACAGTCATTCATTCATCCATTCAACAGGGAAATATAGACTGAGCTTCTGCTATTCTAGGTTCTGGGGATCCAGCAGGGGACAAAAGAGACGACCAGCCTGCTGTCACAGAACAAGAAGGAAAGAGCAGGTGGGAGGATTTGGAGGAGGAACCAGAGGCAGGTTAAGTAGGATCGTGTGTAGACCATAGAAAGGAGCTTGGATTTTATCCTGGAGCAGTGGGAAAACACAGAAGGGGTTTAAGCAGAGATGTGAAAATGATCTGATTTACGGGGATGGAGCAAGGATGCAGTAAGGGAGACTCATTAGAAGGCCAGGTAGTGATCTGGGCTGGAGTCTCTGGGTTGGGACTACAGTTGTGGCCGTGGAAACAGTGAACATGACCAGCATTCAGGAGATATGCTGGAGCTTGAGCCAATAGGACTTAGTGGAAGATTGGTTACGGGGTGAGCAGCATGAAGAATGCAATTCAGATTCCAGGGCCTTAGCCTTAGCAGCTGGGTGGGTGGAGGGTACCATGCCCTGAGGTCAGGAGGACGGGGGCGAGGAAGGAATTGAGTGAGGAAAAGCACGTTCCATTTTGCTATGTTTGAGATGCAAAGGAACCTTCAAGTGCGAATGTTCAAGAGGCAGGAGTTCTAGGGAGAGAGCCAGCCCGAAGATCTGACCTTGAGAATCCCCGGCAGGTAGACGACTTTTAAAGCTCCCAGACTGGATGGGATGACCTAGAAGGAGTCTTGGAATAGACTGAGAATTTCCATGTGCCGTTGTACAGATGACGAGAGTGAGGCTCAGAGAAGCTGAGCCGAGCAAATTGCCCGAGGTCACACGGTAGGACAGCCAGTCTTACTTCAGGGTCTGCCTCCTTCCCGCTTCACATGAAAGCCTTAAGACTTCTCAGCTCTGCCGCTTAGATGCTACATGACCTCAGGCGAGTGACTTAGCTCCCTGGGGCCTCAATTTCCTCCACGATAAAGTAGGGACTACAACAGTTAAACACCCTGCATAGGGCAGTGTGTGTATGAACCAGATGAATATAATTAAAGCGCTTGGAACAGTGCTTGGCGTACTGTGGTGTTAGCTGTGAGTCACCCTGGCTCCGAAGAGGCTAAGTCTGTCTCAGGAAGGAGCTCTTAGACACTTGTTCCGATAACCAGTCCCAGGGTGTGGAGGAACCCCAAATGTCCCCCTCTGGTAGGTGGACTTGGCACTTTGGGATCAGGTCAGTAACTGGGTAAGAACAGGACTGCAGGCAGAGGGCCAGACTAGGAGCAAAGCCAGCCCGGGATGGCTTTAACCCCGGAAGCGTACACAGGAGCCCTGCCTAATGCCTTCTATTCTGCTCTTGTGGGCATTTACTGTTTAACCGTGCATGGTATCATAAGACATATATTTGGTCCTTGTCCCCAGTTCCTGGTACAAAGATCTTAAAACCCTTGGAATTTCCTGAGCCACAGCAGTGTCTTTTGTTATCATAAGGAGCCCCTTTGGAGTACAACAGAGTTCATGCAGATGAGGGGACTTAGAGTGGGACCCTGTGTAGCCTCAGGATGGGGCTGGCCACCAGAAAGACCAAGAGGTTAGAAGGCTGGAATTCAGCCCCACCCACTGACCTCTGGGGAGAAGTGGAGGTGGTGGCTGCAGATCAGGCTCTATAAAAACTCCTGAACAATATTTTTGATGAGCTTCTGGGTTGGTGGATACATCCAAGTGCTGGGAGGATGGCGCACCCCACTTCCATGGGGTCAGAAGCCCCTGTGCTCCAGACCCTTCCAGACCTCACCCTATATACCTCTTCATCTGGCTGTTTATCTGTATCCTTTATAATAAACTTTGAAGCATTAGTAAATGTTTCTCTGAGTTCTGTGAGCTGCTCTCCCAAATCACTCAAATCCAAGGACGGGGTTGTGGGAACCTCTGACTTACAGCCATTTGGTCAGGAGCACAGGTGACAACCTGCATTTATAATTGGCGTCTGAAGTGGGGGCTGGTCTTGTGGGACTGAGCCCTTAACCTGTGCGATCTGATGCGATCTCCAGAGTTGAGGTGAATTGTAGGACACCAGTCAGTGTCCGCTGAGAACTGGAGAATTGGTTGATAGTGTTGGAAAACACACATCAGACCATGACGCAGAATCCCTTCAGTTAGCTCCTAGGCTATGAAAACTGAATCTGAAGGCAAGAAAAGGGAAAGTTCTAGTAATTGTTGAAGGTAACATATGAACATGGGGCACACAGGGTCCCTCGTCCCCTGTTTTGGTAATGGCATCCCCTCCGTTCTTTGGAGTCACTGCCCCTATCCCCACCCCGTGCCATTCACAGACCCATGCCCGTGTCCTTAGTGTTTGCCCAAAGAGTGGATGCATGATCTGAGCTGCACCAATCAGAAATTTCCCTTCGCTTTTACAGATATTGGGAGAAGACCCTTTCTTTCCACGGGGGTTGCTAATCTGTGATGCCATAAGAAAGGAACTGTTAGTATCCATACCTCCCTTTACCCATCAGCCATGGGGAGAATAAAGCCAAAGGAGAGAGCTCAATAGGTAAATACGAGAGCTCTGGTGGCTTTGTTCTGCCGGAGCCCTCCCCTCCTGCTCTGCTCAGTCACAGATGTCAATACATCCCCTCTGTTTGCTCAGGCTAGTCGGGGTTGGGGTCCCTCACAGCCTTACAGGATTAACTGGTTCATGGTAAGTTTGACTTAAGTAGTGCAAATTTTCACAGCCTTAGCTCAGATTCTCCTGAAAGCAATTCAGTGTTATCATTCAGTTTCATGAATGATGAACCTAGCAGGTTAAGAGTTCCAGCCCAAGAGCTCACGGCATTTTCATGACTGACCACCAGAGCTTATGTAGTCTATTTTTATTTCATCACCCTCCATATAGATGGACCAATCTGCCCACGTGGGCTCTGAAATCCTTGGGGACCCCCTAAAAGAAAGGAGCCCCAAGCTCATGAGGTCAGAATGTTTGGAGACAAGGGGACACTAAATTGGGCAGTGCTTTGCTTGGGGACCTGGGACGTCTCTAGACAAGGAGACTGCGGCAAAGGAGTCAAGTGACTCTGAATTGAAATCACACTGGAATGGATCAAAGTGACCCTTTGGTCTTGAGTTTCTCGAATTCTGGCCCCAGTAAAAGGGTCTGGTTGAATCAGGAGTTCCTGAAAGTTTTAGTGGATTTCTGGAATCTCATAGATTCCAATCTTCACAAAGAGAGTAAATCACTAGGTGATATTTGCTTTATTCATATGCATGTGTGTGTGTGTGTGCGCGTGTGTGTGTGTATGTGTAGGGATGTATATGTACGTATATATACACCCCGGCTCCAGACACACACACTTCTCCAGAAAAGAATTAGAAAGATGCTGAAAAGCCCCGCCCCCCTCAAATTCCTTAAAACTTCCTTGGGAATCATCTCCTGGACTTGGCCTCCTTTCCTCCTGTGACATTTTTCATCTCAAAGCTCTAAATTCTTTTCACAGCAGCTAAGTAGGTGAAAGCCCTTCAAGAACAGACTTCTATTGTCTTGCCTTCTTTTGGGAAGTGAGATGGGAAGGTGACTTGAGGAGCTGGGGAGGGGAGGACATTTTCCCGGCACCTCAAATCGGGCAGGCCCAGGTTGAAACAGCTCCAGAAAATGCAGCGCTTGAAAATGTAGCCAGGCGATTGGAGACCCAGGAGGCCCAGAACGAGAAGCAAATGTGGGTGTGCGGTGTTATTCTTGTCTTCGCTAGGCCAATCACTCCTCCTCCCTGTGCTTGCTGCCTGGAGCAGATCTTTTTTAAAGGGTAACTCTCTCCTTGCTGAACCGGAGCTTTCGCAGGCTTATGGAATTCCTGTGTGCAAAGGAGGGAATTGGGAGAGAGGACCAAGTGCCGTCTGGCCACCTCGCTACCAGAGCAGGCTCAGGTTGTGTGAGAGTGTGTGCTGTGTGGGTGTGGGCGTCCCTCTCCCCATCACTGTTGTGCTGGTGACACAACCAGCCTCTTAGAAGATGCTAATGAGATTCTTGTTAGAGCTACAGAATCAGCTGTGGCAGATGGTAGAAGGTTAGGTTTTAATTTCTCTTGTTCCACTGTTCTTTTTCTCTAAAAATGTGCTAACCAATGCGCCGCTTTCTTGTGCTTTATTTCGACAAAGCCACGAATTAATTTTTTAAATCCTTTCCATCCAACCTTCCTCTCTAATCATAAACTCAGTGAGCAATATCTTCCTAGAAACAAAAGCAAATCACTACCCAGCATCTTCTCTCTGCCCCTCCCATGCAGTCTGTATTTCTTTACACAGAAGAAATCTTAACACGTTTTCTCTGAACCTGCAGAGCTAGTATACACCAATGTCATGAGTGCCCCTGTTAATGTATAATTCATTTTCTTCTTGACTGGGGCAAGGTTATCGTGTTTTGGTTAACGTGTAGTCCCTCTATAGATAGGTGTAAAAGCAAAAAATATTATCTGAGCCAATAAAGAGAACAGCTAACGTCTATTGAATACTTTCAATAGCCAGGTACCACGCTAAGCAATGTATGGACATTATTTTATTTAATCCTCACTATGATCCTATATGTAGGTAATATCATTATCCCCACTTCACAGATGAGAAGACTGAGACTTGGAGAAAGAAATTTGTCCAAGATCAGATGGCTAGGAAGCGGCAGAACTGGAATTCAAAGCCAGGGACTCCCAGTCCAAGATCAATGCTTTGAGATGGTGTGTTCTTTTGTTTTCCTTGATGAATTTCAGTTGCATTAGTACGGTAGTCTCTAGGATTCAAAGGTATTTTTCTTGATTTCAAACCCTTGAATGGGGCCCAGATATCAGAAGGCTTATTTATGGTGAGAGGCTCTGACACCAGTCATGGCAGCATTAGCTTGTCTTCAAAGATGGAAGACAGATCCATCATTTTTCAAAGGAAGAAATTAGAATCCAGAGAGTATGGTGCTTCAGCTACCTATTGCTGTGTAACAAACCAGCCTAAAACGTAGTGGCTTAACCCACAAAAGCATTTTCTTGCTCCTGATTCTGTGAGCCAGGACTCTGGGCAGAGCTCAGCAGTGCTGTCTCGGGACTGTTCCATGTGGTGTCGGCCAGGCTGGTGGGAGTAGGGCCTCTCTCACACAGTTGGGGCCTCGAGGTTGGCAGCTGGCTTTCTGACCAGCAGGACAGCCTGGACTTGACATTGTGGCTCAGGATGGCAAGAAAACAAACGACCTCAGCCCAGTACTGGAACAGCGCCCCCTCTGTCTCCTTCTATTGGTCCAAGCCAGTCTTAAGGCCCCTGATTCAAGGGGAGGGGAACATTAGTATTGTATTAATTTAATTTCCAAGTGTTGATAATTGGTTGTATAAACTTTGAAGAAACTGGATAAAGGATATATGGAAATTCTTTGTAATATTTTTGCCTCTTTTGTACATCTGAATTTATTTCAAAATTAAAACTTAAACAAATTTAAAAAAAGGGGGGGAGAGGAACAGACCATACCTTTTTTTTTTTTTTTTTTTTTTTTTTGCTGTACACGGGCCCCTCACCGCTGTGGCCCCTCCTGCCGCGGAGCACAGGCTCCGGATGCGCAGGCCCAGCGCCCATGGCCCGTGGGCCCAGCCGCTTTGCGGCACGCGGGATCCTCCCGGACCGGGGCACGAACCCGCGTCCCCTGCATCGGCAGGCGGACGCTCAACCACTGCGCCACCAGGGAAGCCCCCGACCATACCTTTTGATGAGAGGAGCAGCACGTGTTCCAACAGGGGCAGCCAGTGCGTGGCCATCTTTACAGACAGCACCACACATGGTGACTTGTTAGTGGCAGATATCCAAGGGTTAGGCCAATATTACAGAAAATCCTACTGTGGCAGCTTTCCTGGAAAGGAAAAGACCACCCCTACCCCCCTGAAACTATTCTATTTGGACTCTTTAACCCCTAACAGGTAACTGTGAGAGGTATTTTAGAGGAGTTGGGGCTGTCACACATTTATTCCTGTGGGTGATGACATTTTGGGGGGCTGTGTGACCAGTTGGGCCCAGTGCCTGCATCACACGCTAGGAGGAGGAGACGGCACCTCCCTTGGTCTGGGCAGTCTGCACATTCTCTCTGGCAAGAGCAAACCCTGGGCAAAGGAAAGAGGACAGGGGGTGTTGGCTCCACCGGGGACCCAGAAGAGATGTGCCCAAGGATGTTGCAGAAGCTGTCAAGGTGAGCATGGAAGAGAAAACTAGCTCCATTCGCCTAAAATGATCAGCCCAATGTGCCTCTAACAAAAACCAGATAGATGGCCTAGGCATGAAGAAGCTGGTGAGAAAAGAAAGGCATTTCAGGCCTTAACTAGCAGGGCGTTTGTAAAGCCCGTCATACAAATGGGCTGAGGAAGGATCAAACACAAAGTCAAGGTCAAGTGTAGGAATGTGTACCTGGGAAGGAAAAATAAAGTGGATTACAACCCCGTGAAGAACAATGCAAACTCCTCAAACGTTAGAGCCAGGGGGAGCCTAAGAGATCAAATTTAGCTCGAACCCCATTTTACGCATGAAAAAGCTGAGGCCCAAGATGAAACAAAGACGTGAGTACCTGCCGCTCAGTTATTCTTGTGTTGACAGTGAGTGCCTAGTAAGCACCCATTAGGTGTCAGGCATTTTGCTGGGTGATGGGAACTCAAGGTAGACTAGGACACAGTCCTTGCCTTCACAAAGCTGACTGTCCAGGGGAGGAGAAGGACACAAAACAATGATTATACAACAGTGCAGGAACACGGGGCCAGCGGTGTTCAGAGCAGACTGCAGGAGCCCAGAGGGGGCAGCCCGAGCACCAGAGCTCCACGGCTCAGCTGCAGGTCCCTTGCTATCAGAGCCTATGGGCTCTGTATAGAAGAAAGCTTGTTTTAAAAATCCTGCCCACTGAGCTACCCATTGGAGGAACATTGGAACCTATGGCTTAAAAGAAAGTGCAGTCTTACAATCTTGGGCATTAAGAAGATCCTAAATGTGCCTTGCATTTGGGCAGATCCTAACAGAGCATTCATATATCTCACTACGTGCACAGTCTCACTGCACGTCGTCATCCCCACCACTGGCCTCAAGCAAGGCAGTGAGCTTTAACGCAGAGGCTCTGACTTCCAGCCCCTTCACTGGGCCATCAAATGAGACACATTCTGGCCAAAGTCTCAGGAGAGCCAGATCAAGGGTGGAGTCCACCACCAGCATGAATGGTCCCACTACCCTCCTCAAGGCTCTCATGCGGACCCTCCTTGCCACCTCGCATCCCTCCAGCTCCCACAACCCGGCCCCTACCCCCTTCCTTTCTGCCCCCTGCCCCCTGCAGTGGTGTGTTTTGGCGTCCAACCCAGTCCTCCTAGAAGGGAGGAGAGCAGGGAAGAGGGAACCTGGAAGACTCCTTCTCTGCTTCTGTTATTCCTTGGCTGAATTAGCCATGAGGGCCACTGGAGAGCTAAGCCACCCTAATACAGCTGGTCTTCACTGAACACTCACTGAATGCCAGGTGCCTTCCATACATCATCTCACATCATCCTCACCAGAAACCTGCAAGGTAAAGTATCAAGCCCCCATTTTACGCACAAGAACCAGAGTCCAGTTTCACCAAGCTAGGAAGTGGCAGAGGTGGGATTCAAACCCCCGTCCGTCTGCTCCAAAGCCCATATCTCCTCTGTCACTACACAAGAGAAAAGGTAAAGGAATGAGGAGCATTTAATGTCATGCAGCTCCAGATGTGGCCCTCAGACCAGCGGACTCAGCATCACCTGCGAGCTTATTATAAATGCAGTCTCTCAGGCCCCTCCCCAGACCTACTGAGAGGGAATCTGCATTTTAACAAGATTCCAGGTGATTTCAATGCCTATGAAATTTTGGGAAGCCCACCACTTGTCCGTGGTTCGCAGTCCAGGCTGAACCCTGGAATCACCTGAGGAGCTTAGCAAAACGCTGATGCCCGAGTCCAACAACCGTGGTTCTGATTTTGTGTGTATGCGTTTTCTTTTTTTTGAATTTTATTTTTTTTATACAGCAGGTTCTTATTAGTTATCCATTTTATACATATTAGGGTATATGTCAATCCCAATCTCCCAATTCATCACCACCAGCCCCACTTTCCCCCCTTGGTGTCCATACGTTTGTTCTCTACATCTGTGTCTCTATTTCTGCCCCGCAAACCGGTTCATCTGTACCGTTTTTCTAGGTTCCACATCCATGCGTTAATATACGATATTTGATTTTCTCTTTCTGACTTACTTCACCGTGGTTCTGATTTAATTGGTCAGTTTTTTAAAAGCTCCCCAGGTGATTCAGTGGGCAGCAACCTTTGAGAACCGCTGGCAGGAGAAAGGGGAAAGCTGACGGCTGTGGAGTGTCGGTGCCACTAGCGACTTGCCATGCTTTTCCAGGCATGGCAAGGGGGGTGGGAACAGCAACAGGGAGGCCGCGGAAGACCCAGTGACAGGACAGTGACCGTCGGGGTTTCCTGCCCGCTGGTGCGCGCGGTTGGACAGACACCGGCTGCGGAGGGACGCGGGGTAGCAGGCTTGTTCTCAGGAAGGAACCCCGTTGGTCCGGGTGCCGAGAGGGAAGCGCGGGTGAGTCTTCGGGTCCCGCCGGCGCCAGGAGCCCCGCCGGGCGAACTAGCGCAGCGCGCAGGCGCAGAGGGAGGGGGGCGGGGAGGCGCCGGGCTCGGCTCGGGCGGGGAGGGGTGACTCAGGGCGGGGGCGGCCCTAGAGCCGCACCTCCGCCCCGGGCCCCGTCTGCCCCGCATCAACCATCCCCAGGGCCGCCTCCGGGAGGGGCGGGGCCGGCCGGCAGGGCAGGTGAGGGCGGCCCCGGGAGGGTGCGTTGGGACGCTTCTTTGTTGATCGTCCGGCCCCGCCCCAGGCCTGGGCGCGAGCTGCAGGAGCTGAGTCACGGCCGACTGCTGGGTGCGTGGCCACATGGCCCCAGGCGGAAGAGTGCGTCCCTTTCCTGAACCTGGCGTGTCTCTTGAGGAAGCCAAAGAGACAAAAGCCAGGGAGCGGTGGCTTCTGTTCTACAAAGCTCACTACTCGTAACCCGTAACTGAGGTCACCCCAGCACTCGCACAGCGCTGAGCAGGAACCACCGTCCGTCCGCCACCCCCATGCCACCTCCAAAGGGATCATGATTTTGAGGCTTGAGGCAAAGCTCCGCGACGGACTTGCAGTGACATGGTCCAGGAAGGTTCCTCTAGAGCTGCCCCATGTCCCCACACCTGCCTGAGGTATGCCAGGCTGAGAGGGCGGGCTTGGGGTTACCTGGAGGATTTGTCAGAAATGCACATTCCCTCGCCTTGTTCCTAGAGCATGAAATTCAACAGAACCGGGTAAAGCCCTGGTATCTGCATTTTAACAAGGGCCCTGATGTTTTCTCGGCAGATGCTTGGCAGACCTCCCTTTGAGTGTCACTGATTTTGAGGACGTTCCCCTGAACATAGATGTATTAACCACAAATGAGCGCTGCTGAATGATCGTAAGTTGAGTCTGCAAGGGGGCACAACTAGAAGCTGGCAGAAGTGGGAGCCAATAGTGTCGACTGGAGATGGAGCAGTTTCCATGACCTTTCCAAAAAAAAAAAAAGGAAGCGGGAACCAAGCCAGGGTCACCAGGTCCCCGTGCCTGTGTTTAATTTATGAGCACAGGGCAAACTTGAATCGCAGCCATCCTTAGGACGCTTCTAAAGGCTTTCTACTTTGGTGGTATTGAGTACATCCTGAAACAAGCAGCATCAGATGGCATTTCCACACTACCTGATTTTCTCAGAATGCCATTCCAGCATGGTATGTGGATCTGGGTTGTATGCACTGTAGCTTAAGCCTATCCACCACTAACGAGCTTGAGCCCCCAGAAGAGTCTGTTATGACTAATGTCAACTCGAATGGATTTTTATATAATCTCTACTTTAAAGGATGCCAGTCTATCAAAAGAGGATAGAGAAGAAATTCACTGGAAATTAGGTTTAAGAGCAAATTTGTCCCCTTGCTTGGCCAATGTCATATTATCCTGTTAACTGCTCCTAATGAAAAACATGAGTGCATATTATATTTTCGACAATTTGTTTGAAGTGAGGTCTCATAACTCTGAAGACAGATGGCCTTGGCTTAAATCTCAGCTTTTCCGCTTACTGGCCGGTGACCTTGGGCAAGTTCTTACCTCTTTGTGCCTCAGTTTCTTCATCTGAAAAATGTAGTTGTAAATATTTATTTTACACTTACTACCGTCAGATATCGTAAGAAGAGATTTGCAAGTGTTAGTTTGTGTAATCCCCACTTTACAAATGAGGAAACCGAAGCTCAGGGAGGCTGGGTACCAAGGTGTCCTCATCTCCATCCTTAGTGGCAGGAGGAGTCAGGAGATGGGATTATACTAGCAGAGATGCTGCTGGTTTGAACTAAAGGGGACCAAGAAAGCGAGACAGGAGAGTAGATGGTCAGACTTCTTGGGTTCCACAAAACCAGACCACAGAGCTTTTTGGTTACAAACTTACACTGTTATTCAAGGAAAGGGAAGAAAGACCTTGAAGGCAATTCGGAGATTATCAGGCCACCACCTGGGGTTTAACAGGCCAGAAAGCCTTGAGAAAGACCCCTACTTCCACTTGACAGAGCTGCAGAGGCAGAACCACTGTCCCAGGGAGTCTGGAAAGGCAGAGCGTTGAACCAAAGGGGATTACTCTTGAGCCTTAAGATCTAATGGAATTTGCCTTGCTAGGTTTTGCACTTGCTCGGGACCCATCACCCCTTCCTTCTTTCCTGTTTCTCCCTTTTGGAATGAGAATGCCTATCCTATGCCTGTCCCACCATCGTATTCCGGATGCATGAAACTAGTTTCACAGGTTTGCAGCTGGAGAGGAATTTGCCTCAGGATCACTTGTATCTCAGGTCTCGCCAATATCTGATTTAGATGATACTGAGATGACACTTTGGACTTTGGAGCTGATGCTGGTTAGAGTTAAGACTGTTGGGATTTAGGATGGAATGAATATATTTTGCGTGTGAGAAGGGCATGAATCTGGGGCGCGACAGAGATGGAATGCTATGGACTGAACTGTGTCCCCTCAACATGATGGTATGGAGATGGGGCCTTTGAAAGGTAGTCAGGTTTAGGTGAGGTTATAAGGTCCCCCTGTCATGAATTAGCGCCCTTATAAGAAGAGACCAGAGAGCTTACTTACTCTCTCTCTCTGCCATGTGAGGACACAGTGAGAAAGCACCCTCTGCAAGCCAGGAAAGACTCTCAACAGACACGAGCCCTGCTGGCACCTTGGTCTTGAGCTTCAAGCCTGCAGAACTGCAAGAAAATAGATTCCTGTTGTTTAAGCTGCACGGTGGTCTGTGGTATTTTGTTACGGCAGCCCAAGCTCACTAAGATGCTTCTCAAATAAAAACCCTGAACTTCCTGAGGCAGCAAGGATGCCTCTAACAGACATGGGGAGAAGTCTTGCACAAAGAGCTAGCGCACGGGGTGCAGTGAAAAGGGAAGAAACGCACCAAGGATACCATTTCAAGGCAGGGGCTGACTGAGTGCCTACCATGCTCCGGGCACCGAGCCAGCTCCATCCCAGAGTAACACTGCTCCTGGCCCCCGGACACCCAGGGAAGCTGTTGCTCTGGCCGCCTCCTGGCAGCCTTGCTTCTCAAACCTCCCTCCAAGGACAGAGGGTGACAACTGCCCCCAGCCTATGAAGGAAGCAGCTGCACCCAGCAAGCTGGGAGGCTGCATGTGCCCAGAGCAGACTGTTGCCCTTCGTTTAATTCTCCAGGCCCAGACTTAGGCCAAGCATGGAGATGCACCTGCCAGTCTCCAACTCCCGTCGCCTCTCCAAGCCTTTCCCTGCCCATTTCCAAGGTCCCTCCAGCCTCCGGGGCAGTGCTGCCATTAAGAGGGAGAACTGACCTGGGTTTCACTTCCTCTGGAGGAGATGTAAATAAACAGAAACTAATCAGCTCCCGGTCCATCAGCACCCACTGCAGGCACCCAGCCACCAAGACCATCGGTCTCTTCCTCGCTGCACTTGGAATGGCTCCACAGCTTTGGAAAAAACACTGACACCCGGGCCCCAGCCCTGAGTTCCTCATTTCATTGCCTGGGATTCGGCCCGGGCATTGGCTTCTGTAGATTCCACATGCAGCCAGGCCTGAGCTCCACCACCCCTGGGATCCACATTGCCTGCATCTGTGAAATGGGGCTCGTGGGACCTCCCAAACAGGGTGTTGTGAGGCTGAGGTGCGAGACAGCCTGGGCTGGAGAGGGAAGGGAATTGTTCGTCAAGGGCTAAGGGGAGCCCTGTGCCAGGCGCCACGCTAGGGGTGGGCTCCTCTGCGAGACGGCTCGGCAGGCTCCCCTGGGGGGGTGGTGCCCCATCCTCGCTGGCATCTGCCCAGCTCCTTACCGCTTATGGAGCCCTTCACTCCATGAGACCAAGGCTGGCACGCCATGGCACCCAGCAAATGTCTATTAGATGAACGAATGGACGGTGTCCTTTGACTTCCGTGACAACTTTGAGAAGTAAACCAGAAAGAGATCCTTATCTTCTCCGATCCCATAGAAAGAATGGGAAGTTCAGAGTCAAGGTTCTGTCACTAGCTTTGTGTCCCAGAGACACAGTTAAGGGAACTTAACTTCTCAAAGCCTTTGTTTCTTCATTTGTCAAGTAGGACTTTCTTATAATTCCTTTGTTATGAGGCTATTCTGAAGAGCTGATGAGACAATATGTGAGGGAAACACTTGTAGAAACTATTATTTGATGAGGGAATTGAGGTTCAGATAGGTTAAGTGACTTGCCTACAGTCACACAGCTAGTAAATAGTGAAGCCAGGAGCGAAGAACTTCTGGACTTTTCCCTCTCCCCACATAGAAACGCAGGCCCACATATACTTAAAAAAAAAAAAAAAAAACAAACACCAAAATAAGTACCTGGTTAAAGAGAGAAAGATTCAGATATTTAGAGAAGAGATCCTGGGCCTTGTTTGGCTTCCAAGGCTCACCCAAAGGGGAAGTGTTGCAGTGAATTTTGCAGAAAGGAAGAACGAGGCTTTGGGTAAAGATTTTTTTTTTAAAGAAGGACTAGCCTGGGAGAAAACTCAGAGAAATGAATAAGCAAAGAATTTTGTTTGTCCACGATGGAGAAGCTGAGAGGGAACCAAGGTGAAGAAGAGGCAGTTGTGTGGGAGAAGCCTTTGCCATCTCTGGAGGGCCTGGCAGCCTGCAAACGGGGCCCTGTGTGGCTCAGAGCACAGCGCCTCAGCTCCCACCCAGGGCCAGCTGCAGGGGTGCCCTAGAGCGTCCTTACAACCAAGCTCCGTGCCCAGGGACTGCTCGCCCAGCTCTGGTTCCTCTGCGTGAAGCTCTGTCCTGAAGTCCCACTAGAGAAGGAAGGAACCTGTAGTTACAGACCACCTGTCCCGGCACCTGTGATCACAGGAGGATTAGGTTGGGCCCTGCCTCCCAGTGAGAGAAGCATTCTCCACCCCATTACACAGGTGGGGCTCAGAGATGCTAGGCCACTGGCCACTTCCCAGGGCCCCTCCGGCCTTCACACGTCCTGGCCATTCTTCTAATGCATGGCTGTATGCCTCCAGCCCCGGAATCCACGTGTCCGCTCTCGCCTGGGCTCCTGGTGGACTCTGGGGGCAGGCTCCGTGCGGGGCTGCCCGGCAGGCAGGCTGGCATTACCTAATTGCTGGCCGGCTTCTTTTTTGTCACCTCATTTCTCCAAGCTGCCTGGCTCTGAAAGCCTCCATCTCAGACAGACAAATGAGACTCCAGCCTTGTTCTGCCTGAGCTCCAGCAAAAGCAAGAGATCAGAGGCTGCCGTCTTGTTGGAGAAGCCGCCAGGATCCGGATCACAAAGCACTGGGGGCAGTGGATGTCTTTAGCAGGTGACAAAGCCCAGGCCAGTGCCCTACTTTTGGCTGTGACTTCCCTTATTGGGCTCTACCTTCTGCTGTAAGGTGTCTGGGGTCAGCATTCTGAGCACTGGGACTCTTTCTTCATCAACCAGCCGCCCTAGGGAGATGGACTCTTGTTAGAGCCAGCCCTGGCATCCTAAAAGCCTCTCCTCCCTCCCCAGTCTGCACTCAGGGAAGAAGGAAGTAAGCAGAGAGCACACTGGGGCACGGCCTCAAACAGGCCCGCACACCTGGAGGTTGAAGCCAATTCCCAGCGGCAAGGCTGGTGTGGGCCCAGCTCAAAAGCAGCCTTCTGCCCCTCCGGGCCCCCGCCCAAGGCTGCAGCACCTGCCTCTGGATGAAAGGCCCTTGGAGAGGCTGAGGAGAGGCCCTAGGGCATCTGGCCTTATCCTGCCCTTTGCTGGCCGGCAGGTGGGGTGGACAGATCCGCACTGATGCCCTCCCCGGGCTGTGAGCGTGTCAAGGGCAGGATCTGCGTCCCACTGGACTTGGTATCTCCTGGCCCAGGTTAGCATTCACCAGGGCCAAGCACTGTTCTGAGTTAACCCACTAACCCTCGCCTCTACCCGAGGAGGTGCTATTCCCATTTCTCAGGTAGAGAAACTGACACACAGACAGATGAGGTCCATGAAGGTCAGGAATGGGGAGTGAGGATTCAACCAGGCATGGCTGAACGGACTCCCGAGTCCATGCTGTTGACCGTTATACTATAGCGACTCTTGACGAATAAATGATGGCTGGATGGACGGATGAAGCGGTCAGTTGATGGCTTGTAGAGAGACAGACACGAAAACCCCCTGTTCAAACTTATTTCCTCTTTTAAGTTTCAGGGCCTGTGAACCTGCTCTTGAAATGCGTCCCTTTGAGCTCGAGTCCGCAAAGCCCCTCAGGAATTGGAGTGATGGCAGTGACTGGCCGTGTGCCGTGGCCGCGGGGATGGCTAGGTGAGGCCTATGGCCTGGGAAGAAGTCATCCCAGTGTGCGAGGAGGGAGGAACGGGGAGCTGGGGCTTTCTGCGGAGATCGCTGCTGCCGCCGTGATCTGTGGTGGAGCAGCGGCTGGGACTCGGGCTCTGAAGCCTCCGAGCTGGGTCCGAGCGGCTATGCCTTGTACTGCCGTGTGGCCTGGGGCGTCACGTGGCCTCTGGGGGCCCAGTGTCCTCATCTGTCCTCGGGGATACTGAGAGCGACCTCGTGGCTAATGGTTAAACAAGCTACTGTGGGTAGTGTGTCTGGCACTGAGTAGGTGCTCTGCAAATGGAAGACGTTATTGCTGTTATCACACAAATTATAGCCAAAACATGAGTCAGTGACGATGACTAGCCCGCTGTTCCGTCTGAAATGGGTTACCGATCTGGCGACCCTATTTCTGGTGTCCCAGGGACCCCCACCCCCACCCCTCTATCCAGCCCTGCCGTCCTGCCGCCCAGGGTCTTTCTGACTGTCCCCAGCCCTCCCTCCTCCCACCTCTGTCCCGGCCTGGCCCCAGCTTCCTGTCACCTGGACTCCATCCAGTCTGAAAGGGCAAGAGCGCACGCGGCGAAACCAGGAGGACGCAGCCCCTGGAACCCCCGCCCTTCCCTGTATCCTATGTTTGTCTGCTTCCAACTCTTGGCCATCTTGGGTCTCCAGCTGCTTCTCACTTCCTATCCCTTTGTTCTAACTTTTCTCTCTCTCCCCATTCCGTGGTTCCCCATGGCTCTCATTAAACTCTAATTAAACGATGCAGCAGGTGGCAATGACGATACCCTCTCCCATCCAAGTGCTCATCAAAGGGTTGTGCACGACACACCGGAGACACGGGATGAAGAGAGGCCTGGGCGCTGGGGTGGGGGTGGGCGTGGGGGGCAGCAGGGGCGTTCCTTATGCGGCCATGACCTGACACCAGAGACAGAGGGAAGGTCTGAGGGCTCGCTGTGTGTCCTGGGATAATTCTGTTTGTCCATCTGTCACACCAGGACAGGAATCCTCAGTTCTGTACACCCAGGAGTAGAGGGAAGGTACGAGATACTTAGCAAAGATGACCATGAAAGTCCTGGTCACCATCCACTGCACCAAGGACTAGTGATAATAACTAGCGTTCAGGGAAGGAGTCCTAGTTGACAGAGCCTCTCTCCTAAACTCTCTTGAACCTCACAACCACCCCATGAAGCAACAGAGAAAAATGGCACCATTAACCCCATTTTACAGGTGAGGAAACTGAGGTCTTGAGAGTTTAAATGACTTGCCTGGGGCCTAGGCCACAGGGCTGATCCCCGGAACCATTTTCCCATCCCTTTCCGAGATCCTTTTCATTTTGTGCACTCAGCCTCTGCCCCGCCCGTGAGTCCCTCACTGCACCTTCCCCGGGCTGGCCCTGGGTGCTGGCAGCTTGGAGAGTCATATGCTGAGGACTGTGGCCACCACAGAGCCCGGCCTCAGGCAGGCCCTCCCCTGCTCCACAAGGCTTTTCCCACGCCTGGCCTGGCCTCCCTTCGTTCCCCTCAGCAACACTTCCAGAAGGGCCCTCCCCCACCCCCCACCCCGTCATCCCCTCCCACACTCCTTGCCTCCTGTGGCTCCTGGCAATCATAGTCCTGAGCAGGAAGAGCCTTTAGGCCAGCCCCAAGCCCGGAAGCACACCTGCCTCCACCCCTTTTTGTTTTCTCCTCTTCAGTCTTAAGGCTGCAGGAGGCCCCCTCCTCTCCCTTTTGACCTCTCTCCCTCCTGGCCCTCCAGGCTCCTTCTGCATCAGTGATCAACCTTCTCTTCAGAATTTCTGGCCTCTCCTCTGCACTGGCGCCCCCAGCCCAGCAACATGCCGTTGTCTCTCCCTTCTTCTTTGCCACGGCATTTTCATGCCACTTCCCCATTTGACCTGAATTCTTAAAAGGATAGTTCACACCAGGGTTTGTCGACCTCAGCACTATTGCCATTTGGGACCAGATAATTCTTTATCGTGGGGGCCATCCTGTGTGTTTACCTCAATTTTCTTGGGCTGCCATCACAAAATACTATGGACTGGGTTGTTTAGACAGAAATTTATTTCTCACAGTTCTGGAGGCTGCAAGACCAAGGTCAAAGTCTGGCAGTTGAGTTTCTAGTGAGGATTCTGCTCCTGGCATGCAGACAGCCACCTCTTCTTCATGCCCTCGCCTGGCCTTTCCTCTGAGTGTGAGGAGAGAGGGGCAGCAAGCTCTCTGACGACTTTTCTTATAAGGGCACTAATCTCGTCAGACCAGAGCCCCACCCTCATAACCTCATCTAACACTAACAACTTCCCAAAGCCCCATCCCCCCTGCCACCAGAATACTGTCACATTTGGGGTTAGGGCTTTAACATATGAATTTCTGGGGAACACAAACATTCAGTCCATTACAGAGCTGTAGGGTGTTTAGCAGCGTCTCTGGCATCTACCCACTAGAGATGCATTCCTTTCAGTTTGGAAAGATGGTAAAGGACACTAGAAGCCAGTAGTGAGAGTTACGATGCACACCTCCCCACCCCGAGTCGTGATCGTTGTTGACAACCCCAGTTGTGACAACGAAAAATGTCACCAGACCTTGCCAGATGTTCCCTGGAGGACAAAAATCTCCCCATGCTGAGAACCACTGGTTTACCTTATTTATTCTATTTTCTTATCCCAGGATATCCAAAATAATTGAATTCACTCCTCTATTCACTTGTAATTCAGTGTCTACTCCTTTCCCAATCTACTGCTTTAGTTAACACTCACTCTACCCTGTATTGTAAAATCATTTGTGTTCATGGCACTGAGTCACACTGCTCTAGTGGAATATTTACCACTCTCTACTTCTGGAACCTATTCTGGCTCCGGAGGAAAGCCCTGTTAGTCGCCCTCCTGATTGCCAGCCTTTCTCCCGCCTTCTTCCTGTAGTTAGATCTGTTTCTACGGTGACTGAAATACTAGTTATTCAAGTGACCATCTTCCTTGCAGCTGGGGCTAGGTAATGGCATCTGAGGGAGAGTCTACCTGCGAGAGCTTCTAGGAAAGATTTACTTTCTGAGAAAGGGGAAGGAGGGACACAAAGAAAAAGCCACATTATTGGTTAAAAGAAAAAAGAAAATTGATGTTGAAGCAGCTACAGCCATCTTGCAAACATGAGGAAAAGCCAAGGAGAAGCCTGACTTATTGAGCCACTGAACCAACCCTGGAATTGCCTACTTCTGGACCTCTTGTGAGAGAACTAATGTTCTTATTACCTAAGTCAATTTTAGTCAGCTATTCTATTACTTGTAGCCAGCAGTATCCTGACTGATCCAGCTTCTAAGACTCTACTCTGTCCCTGTTCTCTGGATGATCCTTTATCATCTTCTTTTTTTTTTTTTTTTTTTTGCGGTACGCGGGCCTCTCACTGCTGTGGCCTCTCCCATCGCGGAGCACAGGCTCCAGACGCGCAGGCTCAGCGGCCATGGCTCACGGGCCCAGCCGCCCCGCAGCATGCAGGATCTTCCTGGACCGGGGCACGAACCCACGCCCCCTGAATTGGCAGGCGGACTCTCAACCACTGCGCCACCAGGGAAGCCCTCCTTTATCATCTTTTTCCAGGCCTTCTCCTCTTCCCCCTCCCCGTCAACAACAAGTTGGTGTTCCAAGGCTCACAGTTCTTCTCACTCCCATCATCTCCCATCATTTCACTGACATCCTAGATGCCAATGACTCACACATCTGAACCTAGTGCTTTCCTTGAGCTTCAGACTTAAACCCCGTTGCCCACTAACGCACAACCACTTTGTTATTTCTTTGGTTGGTTCTAGTTTCTCTGCCACCCCCTTAACGTTAAGGGTTTCTCAGGCCTTATTCTTGCACCCTTTTCCCTTTTCTAGCTATACTTTCCCCCTGGTTACTTCATCCATTCATGTAACTTTATAAAGGTATTTCAATACTGAAAATCCAAGCTGATACCTAAAGCCCTGAGCTCTCCATTGAGGACTTGAAAACACAGTTGCCAACTTACCACCTATCCTTGGAATGTCCCACAGAGTGGTCACACCCACATGCCCAGTACTCAGCTCATCCATCTTCCTTAGAAACTGCTCTGGCTTGTGTGCTCCGCCTCAGCGGCCCCACCACCGTCCTTCCAGACCCGAACCAACCAATTGTGCAAGATGCCTCCTTTTCTATCTCGCGTCTTGCAAGAACCACCAGGTCTCTCTAATTTTACCTCCAAAATGCCACTCTTGCTTCCCTCCAGTCCCATTCTCCACCTTGCAAGCAGAGTGATATTTCTAAAATGCAAATCTTACTGCCTCACTTTTCTGCTCAAAATTCCTCATTAACTCACCATTCCCCTCTAGCAGTGATTTTTCAGTTTTTAGCGTAAGACCTCCAATAGATAACAAATTAACAGTTAAATAATAGGGAGGGACATCCGGAGGCCCTCCTGGATACCCAGCTCCCCCTTCCTTCCCCCAACCCAAAACACACATGCATGCATGCACACGCACACACAAGTGCCCAGCGGCACACACACTGTTTCCTACATTAGTTTTGTTTAGACTATAGATGCCATCTAGTCTGCCCTACCTGGATGTCCAGTATGTCCAGGAAGCACCTCTACCACAGCTCTGGCAACATCCAGCATCTACTGGATACTCTCAAATGACATGCAGCTCACTACTTTACAGGATCCATTTCAGGATCCTGTTTTGAAAGTCAAAAATCATTTAACTGATTTTTATGACTGCATACAATTTAGGGCCCAGGATAGCCTGTAACTTGGCACTAGCAAGGCTTATCTTACTTGCCTCGTTAGGACTTGGAGGTTCTTAGTGCAGTTTGTACTTGGGTGTAAACAGAAAAGGGAATGCTTCTGAGCGCCCATTACATCACCCCCCAGTGCTGGCTCAGCAATCGGCTGCTGGCTAAACTGGCTAAAACCAGTTGGAGCTGAGCTGCTGAACTGTAAGACCAGACTGGTATGAACAATAGAAACGATGCCTCTTTTCAGGGTCCTGCTCACCAGAGAGGCCCAGGCCACTCTGCACCTATGGAAGGGACGATATTGTCACTGAGCTGTGCAGCTCCAGGTTCAAACCCTAGCTCAGCCACTTAAGAGACATGTGACCAAGATTTGATAACCACTCTGGGCCTCAGTTTCCTCATCTGTGAAATAGGTTGTCAGTAGGACAAGGACCATGTCTATCAAGTGCCAGGTGTTTACTAGTTTCTCAACCAATGGTGGTAGCTAGGGAACACCGTTCACCAGCCCTTTCCTCATTCGTACCTGGGCTCAGAAGTAGGTGCTTCTGGACTTTATGAATGAATGAACTCAGTGACTTGACTAACTAACGAGTTTGTACATCTCTGGCTCAGGCCCTCTAGGCCCCCTGTTTGTAGACACCCTCGCCCTTGAGGTCAGCTGTACAGGCAGCCGCAGGCCCCGCAAGGGGAGGGAGGTCTGCCATTTGGGGGGTAGCTCACTTGGGGTGGGAAGGATTAGGAAACCTCTGTGGCCACCACATCTAAGCACACAACCCAGAGGGATGTTTTCTGTTGCCATCCCGACTCCCAGAAGTGGCTTCTAGAGGGGTGAGTTCAAGGAGCTGGTGAGAGTGCACACCAGGTGAATGTTGGGTGTCCTTCTGGTTCTGAGAACACTTGATATTCTCAGATGTAAGATGTGACATCACCTTGGGAGCTAAAAAGAGCCCCTCACTCCACAAGGACCTACTATGGAGCACAGGGAACTATATTCAATGGAAAAGAATCTGAAAAATAATATGTGTGTGTGGGACTTCCCTGGTGGCGCAGTGGTTAAGAATCCGCCTGCCAACTCAGGGGACACGGGTTCAAGCCCTGGTCCGGGAAGATCCCACATGCCGCGGAACAACTAAGCCCATGCGCCACAACTACTGAACCTGCGCTCTAGAGCCTGTGAGCCACAACTAGTGAAGCCCGTGTGCCTAGAGCCTGTGCTCCGCAACCAGAGAAGCCACCGCACCTCAAGAAGAGTAGCCCCGGCTCGCCGCAACTAGAGAAAAGCAGCAACAAAGACCCAGTGCAGCCAAAAATAAATAAATAAATAAATAAAATTAAAAATTAAAATAAACCCACTTGCTTCCAGAGGTCAAGAAGAAAATAACATTAAAAAAAAAAGGATATGTGTGTGTGTGTGTGTGTGTGTGTGTGTTTGTGTGTAACTGAATCACTGCTATATACCTGAAATTTTGTAAATCAACTATGCTTCAATAAAAAAATTATAATTAAAGTAAAAAATAACCCCTCACTGCATTGCAGAAAGAGATCTGGAATGGGCCAGGGACAAAAAGGGCCCTGGCATCCTCTGGACATGGGGTGGGACCCCATAGAGGAGGCAGCTGACTCAGGTAGAGTACTCAGCACATGGCCTGCCACAGGGTAAGTAGTGCTGGCCTACGTTGCTTGCTGTGTTTGGTGGAGCTTTTCTTGGAAAGAATAAAGGGGTTATGAGTAGAACTGAAGCCAGCACACAATATAACTCTGGTCATGGTACCCCACGGCCAGCGCCCTCAGTGGCCTCCCATTGTCTGAGGGTAGAGACAGTCCTTGAGCCCAGCCTGAAAGCTCCCACGGGCACCCCACTCAGCTCCCTGGCCCCTTCAGCTCACTCATGCCGGCCACATGGCCTCGTTTCAGTTCTTCGAGGGACCCCTTCCTTCCTCCGGAAGTGACCTCTGACCTTGCCTGGAGCAGTCCCAGCAGGGAGCCGCAGGGTCTGCTCACCTGGTAGAGACGTCACGGGACACGGCCCCTGGGAAGAGGAGAAGCAGTAAGAGGGGTGAGGTCTGGGCTTCCCCAACCGCTCAGTGACTCCATGGTTTCCCTGCTCCTGTGAGCCTGCACCTGGTCCTCCGTGCACCCCTGTCCCCGTTATCGCCTGCTGGGGCTGGGGGAAGGGCAGGTGGCAGCTGGGGCGCAGCACCCTTCCCCAAAGAGGAAACGAGAGTTGCTTTTTTTAAGCCCAATTGCTGCACTGCTAGGCGTCAGCAAGAGCGACTAGGCAGCATGCGCACACATGTCTGAGATTTAGGTTTCTCAAGGCCAGAGCTGGCGCCCCAGCTGCCCACCTTTGTGGCTTGTGCATGCCTGCTGTGCCCAGAGACCTGGCTCAGTCTGTCACTCAAGGTGGGCATGGGCTAGTGTTTATGAAATGATGCCTGAAAAAATGCTTTGCAAACATTTATGTGTTACAGAAGTATATTTCTGTTGCCATTGGAGACTAACAGTCTGGGAAGATTTCCCTGGGACTTACAAGTAGAGTAGGGAGAAAAGAAATGGCCTAGGGTGTCCCCGTCCACATGGTAATTTGCAGAATCCATTAGATGAGTGCCTGGAATAATACAAAGGCTTTCTGCACTTGCAAGATTAGGTAGAAAATAAGAGCATTTTCTCCAAGTGATGATAATAATTAGTATTAATAGTAATTAACAGTAATGACATGTCAATTCTCGTGCTAACCACTTTATAGGCTGGATCTCATTAATGCTCACTACACACTGTGAGAAAGGACTGTTGTTATCTTCTCCACTGCAGAGATGAAGAAACCGAAGTTCAGGACTGCTGGCCGACCTGCCCAAGGTCGCACGCAGCCAGCAGTGGCAAAGCCAGGATGCAAACCGAGGCGACCTGACTCCTGAGCACGAGCTCCAAGGATGACTTTACAAGAAAGGGTTAACGGGCTTCCCTGGTGGCGCGGTAGTTGAGAGTCCGTCTGCCGATGCAGGGGACGCGGGTTTGTGCCCCGGTCCGGGAAGATCCCACAAGCCGCGGAGCGGCTGGGCCCGTGAGCCATGGCCGCTGATCCTGTGTGTCCGGAGCCTGTGGCCCACGTGCCGCAGAAAAAAAAAAAGAAAAAGAAAGAAAGGGTTAACTCAGCAGCCAAGTCACAGGAGGCCGGGAGTGTCTCAACCTCCGCTGCACTTTGTTATCAGTAGGGGAGCTTTTTAACAATACCGATGGCGTCAGGGGTCTCCAACCTCTGGGATCTAATGCCTGATGATCTGAGGTGGAGCTGATATAATAATAAGAGAAATAAAGTGCACAATAAATGTAATGCGCTTGAATCAACCCCAAACCATCCCCCCCCAACCCCGCCCTTCCCCGGCCCGTGGAAAAACTGTCTTCCATGAAACCGGTCCCTGGTGCCGAAAGAGGTTGGGGACCGCTGGATGACATGATGAGGTCCCATCCTAGACCAATGGGAAGGGGGTGGGAGTTGGGCATGAATACTTTCCAAAAGCGTCTCAGGTTGTTCCCTGGCCAGGGTTGGTCAGGAAGGGCCCTGGAAGCTGCATGGGGGGCAAGGAACTGTCCACTCGAGTGTGCTCCCCGCCCCTCCTGCCCCAGCCCCCTGCCCCACAGGGCTGCTGAGCAGAGGCCAGGGAGGCTGACTTGCTCGCCCTGACCTTGGTTTAGCACTGCCCCTGGAGACTGCTCCGAGGGTCCCTCCCACGCGCCCTCTGACTGACACAATCTGCCCACAGCCAGGCTAACTAGCACAACCCCTGGGCCCAAGAGGAAAAGGAGCAAAAAGCCTCCTTTTTTTTTTAATTGGGTCAAGAGAAAACCAGAATTATAGAAAATGCAAGTCATGGTTAGCACTCCCATCATTTTTCGGGCCGCCGCTGTGCTCTGCATCTCCCACATGCAAGAGCTGGTTCTACAGTGAGGGGGTGGGAAGCAGTCCCAGCAAGCTGAGAGCCTTGAACCATCGAGGGTGGTGAGGGTACCAGGCCCCGTGCGGGCCGGGTTCCTGCTTGATCTCAGCCTGGCCTGTGGACGCCCCATGAGGGAGGTGGTATCAGGGCCTTTGACAAGCAAAGAGGCTGAAGTTAAATAACGCGACAGAGGACACACAGGCGTGTAAGGCGAGACTGGCGCCGGCTTTGCCAAGCCCGTGGGCAGCGAGTGGCTCTGCTTGGCGGCGGCTCCAGGGTGGTGGGGAGTCCCAGGCCCCACCTGCCCCACTCACTTTTGTCCCTTCTCGCTGTCATATGTGACTCACAACATGGGCTCAGGTGGCCCCAGGTCTGCAGATCTGGGGAGGTTGATGGACGTCGGCCACCTGCTCTCCCCACAAGGCCACCTGAGTAACTCTGGTTCGCTCTGTGTTCTTGAGAAATCAGGAGGGGACAGTTCAGTCTCCTGGGGGCTACATGGAGTGGAAAGGAGGAAGCCCCAGGGCCTGGGAGGGTGGTGTGTGGATTCTGTGGGAGTCCTCCACGTACCAAACACAGCCAGAGCTCAGCCCTCCCGCCAGATGATGCGGGAGAACTCCCGTTCCCTGTCCTGTCTGCCTTTCTGACTGGCTCTCCTGCCAGCTTTTCCACAGGCAGATGCAAACCTATCAGGGTGGGAAACGGGGGCCCGTGGGGCCCGGGGAGACCCACTGCCAGTCGTCACTTTCCTCCTCGCATGAAACAATACTCACTCATTCGGCTCACATCCTCGAGGTCCTGGGCTGAGTTGGGCACTGGGGCGGCCAGAATACACAGCCCAGGAGCTGGTAGCCTCACGGTTTCGTGGGATAAACGCACACAGTCACCAACGGTCGTGCCCCATGGTGGCTGCAGCACCAGAGCGCATACAAAACACAACGTCAGCCCGGAGGAACGCGTGATTAACTTTGAGGAGGGAGAAGGGCCAGGTCAAGGGGTCCAGGAGGATAGTTTGGAAGCAGGACGTGACTCTGAGCACACAGGCGGAGTCCCACCTCCTCCCTGGAGCCCGATCTGGCCACTCCCACCTTCTCTGGTCTCCCCTACTCAGGATGCAAGCCTCACATCTTCTTGCATCGCACTGGTGCTCTCTTAATTCTGCTTTGCTCGTGATGGTTTTTCGTACATGGCCCTCTCTCTCAACTGCATTTTGAGTTCCTTCAAGTCAGGGACTGGTTCTGGTATTTTCTCTCCCCACAGAGGGCTAAGATGGTGTTGAGCTTCCTGGGATGCTTCATAAACGTTACTGAGTTACTGACCCAAAGGCCATTGGAGGGTTTGAACCTCTGAATTCGACGGCCAGTTCTAGGCAAGGTGTGGGAACATGAATGAGGGCAAAATTAGCCCTCATTGATACCTTCCCTCAGAGAAACAGTAACCTTTACCCTGGAGGGGAGGCAGGTGGGAAAGGTAGCCAGCTTTTAAATGGTTCATGAACTGGCTTTTCGCAATGTACTTTATGACCTAAGTGTAGTCAAATATAATGGCAAAATTAATTTCAAAGTCAAATATCGGGTTGAGGATTATGTGCTGTTTGGAGTGATTAAAACTGCTGCTCTGTTCTGTAATAACACAGAAGAGGAAGGACCAAGACAGTGTATTCTGTTCAAAGGGCAAAAAGGCCCAGAGAAGTGACATTTTCCCACTCTAGCTTCTAGTTTTAGAGGGAAAAAGAAAGGCAAGTAAATAGCTGGTAATGAAATTACCTTTTACTATTAATTTTTTCAGGGTAACAAATATACCTTATTTAAATATCGAAAGGTACTACAATGCTTATAATAAAAAGCAGGGATTCCCTGTGAGTCCTACTTTTCAGAGGAAAGCACTTTCCACTCTTTCTTTTTCTTTTCTTTTTTTTAAGGGAGGGTGTGAGGGAGCTCTGAGTGAGGGAGAGGGTGAGGGAGCTCTGGGTAAGCGCACTTTCAACTCGTTTAGACATTTTTCTGGTATTTTCCTCCATAGTTTTAAATAATATATTTCTCAATTTTTTCCCATTATAGACATGTATTAACTTCCTACTATGGCAGAGGAAAATTCATTTTTTGCATTTTATACACATGAGCACATTCTTCGGTATGGTATTTCACCTCTTTTGGATTAATGAACACTCAGAATTTATGTTGCTGTGTCCCGGTAAATATTGTTAAATATTGCTCACAGCTAAGATTCAGAGTTTGCTATAATTACATTTGCCCTCACGTACAGTGTTTTGCTTTTCCTGGAGTTAATCACCATGTTACATTTGCTCGGATTTTTAAGTGCCTCTCACTAATTCCTCCAACTTTTCGTTAGACTCTTCTCAACATGGACAAACACATGAAGTGTAAACTCAGATCATTTATCCCTGTTACGGCATGAATGCAGAGGTCCAGTGCCCACCATCCCGCAGCTCCACTCTGAATGGAGAACTCTCTAGACCTACTGTACCATGTTGCCCTGGGACTTCCCTTCACCTCTCTCCTGTGTTAGACTAGATATTTCCTGGGTCACCTTTTGTTGGTTTATTCTCTTGTTTCGCTGAAGCACATCCTTTAGTAGTTTGCTGAGAAAGTTAATCTGTTGAGATTTTGCCTGTCTGAAAAACGTATTCGGTTTATCCTCACATTCAACTGGCCATTTGGAAGTTGTTCTCCTTCAGAATTTTGAAAGTACTGCTCCACTCTCTTCTCGTTTCCAGTGGTGACAGTGAGAAATCTGAATTTCTGATCTTTTCTATTTTCCTCTAGAAGTTTTTATGATAATCTCTTTATTCTTGGTGTTCTCAAATTTTACAATAACTTATCTATTTTTTATTTAATGTTCCCAGCACTTGGTCCAAATTTTCTTCCATCAGTTCTTCAGTAATTTCCTCCTCTCCATTTTTTTGCTCTCCTTTCTTCCTGGAACTCCTGTAAGTTTGTTATTGGACTTCTTGGATTGATTCTCTTTTATCTTTTCTCTCCTGTTCATCATCTTTTTGCCTTATTCTATTTCCTGGGAGACTTCTTCAACCTTACTATTCAACTCTTCTATTGAGAGATTCATTTCTCTTATGAGCTTCTTAATCTCTTCTTTTTTTTCTTTTCTTTTTTTTTTTTTTTTTTGTTTTTGGCTGCATTGCATGGCTTGCAGGATCTTAGTTCCCCAACCAGGGATGATTGAACCTGCACCCTCACGCCCTCAGACGTGTAGAGTCCTAACCACTAGACTACCAGGGGATTCTCTGAACTTCTTACTTTCTACAAGTGTTTTCTTATTCTCTGAATGTTTCTTTTTTATCCTGTTCTTATGTCATGGAAGCAAAGTCTCCTAATTCTTCAAGGATATAAACTTCAGTTTGGCTGACGTTTTCTTCTGCTTCCTGCATTATGTCAGCTTTAGGACTTTCTGCATTTCTTTGTCTCTTTGCTTAGTTAGATCTCTGGTGATTGTGTTAGAAGCTTTTCTCAAATGTCTGAAGATGCTTGGCTTCCTCTTCCTATTTAAGGATGGTGTCCTGGGTACGTATTCATTACAATTCTTAAGAGCTTGGGCTCTGGAGCTAGCTAGACCTGTGTTCAAATTCTGTTCATTCTTTAGCTCTGTTGTGTTGGGCAGTTGACCTACCCTCTGTGAGCCTCATTTCCTTAGATGTTAAAATGAAGATGGAGATTATAGTAATGACCAGGGCTGGGAGCACTGAGAGATTCTCAGGTGTTGATGCTGCACTTGTGGGACTCTGAGAGTGAGCACCCCCTTAAAGCTTGTGCCCTAGGTGTCCTGCTTGCCTCATCCTAAGTCCCAGCTCTCCTACAGAGAGGTAACTCTCAGAGTTCGGCAGGATAATGCATTGTAGGAGCTTGCATCAGAGCTCGCATATGGTAAAGGCTCAGTAAATATGAGCTGTCACTGCAGATCAAGTGACATAACGTTTATTAATAGGAAACGTTTATTTAATATCCACCATGCATTTGGAGCTATGACTATGAAATCAGAGATTAGAAAAGAGAGGGGGACAAAAGAGGGAATAATAATAGTAATAATAATGAGAAGAAGAAGAAGAAGAAGGGTGAGGAGGAGGAGAAGAAGAAGAGGAAAGAATCATGATAGGGCTTCCCTGGTGGCACAGTTGTTGAGAGTCCGCCTGCCGATGCAGGGGACACGGGTTCGTGCCCCGGTCGGGGAGGATCCCGCATGCCGCGGAGCGGCTGGGCCCGTGAGCCATGGCCGCTGAGCCTGCGCATCCGGGGCCTGTGCTCTGCAACGGGAGAGGCCACAACAATGAGAGGCCTGCGTATCACAAAAAAAAAAAAAAGAAATAAAAAGAATCATGATAATAAAAGTAGGAAAAAACAAAGGAAAAATAATAAAAATTTAACCAAGAAAGGCTAACCCTGGGAGACAAAACTGTATAGAACAAATTTATATTGACACTGAGGCTGCAGCTGGGAAGATTTTCTGGGTGAAGAGAAACGCCTTCATTGTAATGAGGAATGAGTTAATAAGAAAAATCTGGAATCTGTTTCTCTTCAGAAAAGCAGAATTGATTGATTCTCTGAGGCTGCCTGAAGGAAGAGAAACAGCCTCAGGCCCAAGAGAAAATGACCTTTTCCAACTGATGTCCCCTTGATTTTCACACATGCCAGTCGCTTGGGCAGCTTCTCCACATTTTAATTGATCATTAGTCTTCTGGGCGGGGGCCTCAAGGTGACTTGAGTCAGGAGCAGGGCAAGTTTATCGGTCTCAGAAACAAATAAACAAACACTGAGACTCCCTCCATCATTAAGATTATGGGAGATAAAATCTTTATGAAATAAAATCATCTCTCCCTAACTCTCTCTCTCCAAACACCACAATGAAGTGGAAAAGTAGGAGAAATTTAGAAAAATGTAAAAGAATCCAAGGACACTGTTTTCCTCTCCAAACTCACTGCCCTCCCCAATTTAAGAGCGCTGAGTCACTGGGCTCAGTCGGACTTTCGTACCTAATGTGGTTATCAATAAACTTTTGTGTTGCCCCAGCGCTCTTCTCCCCTTTGGGCCGGGTGTGGCCTTCCTGGACAGGACCGCGGAACGGAAGCCATGGGCATCTGACAGGCAGGAAGGCTGAAGCATAGTGGAGAGACGGGGAGAACACACTGGCCACCTCCCAGGCCTGTCTCGGAGGCATCCGAGGGTAGAAGGGGCAACCACAGGACTTCCATCACCAGACACGAAGGAAACGTTTGATCAAAAAAATTGGACCTTCCTGGAATCTCATTGTTTCTTTGTGTTTTGCTGGCATTTAGGAAGTGACTGAAAAATCAGAGCTGTTTAAAAGTAAAATAAAGCACTAGTGCAGGGGGTGAGGGGGTTTGCTCTGCCCCTGAAGCCTTCACTGAGGGGCTCAGGCTTCCTGGGCGGAGCTGGAGCTGCTGCGGAGGCGTGGCTCTGCCTCATATGAGTGGCCCGAGCGCAACAGGACTGGTGTCCTTCTAAGAAGAGGAAGGGACTCCCAGGATGGGCGCACACAGAGGAAAGGCCGTGTGAGGATGCAGGGAGAAGGCGGCCACCTGCAAGACAAGGAGGGAGGCCTCAGGAGAAACCAACCCCGCCGACGCCCTGATCTTGGACTCCAGAAGTGTGAGCAAATACATGTCTGTTAAGCCACCCAGTCTGTGATATTTTGCTATGGCAGCTCTAGTAAATGAATAAAGATATGATTACAGGAGCCTCCTAAAATTCTCTTCCAATTTCACTATTTCCTGAGTGAAATCAGAAGCAGTGTCACCTCCTGGGAGTGAGGATGGAGACGTTGGAGCTTGGAGGACAGAAGTGAAAAGCCGTCATCCAGGAGCGGGGGAGAATGGAGGGACCAGGGAACACGGTTGGGTTCAGGAAGCACTGAGGGCTCACTTAGATTTAAAATAACACCGATCCGCCTGCTTATCATCTGTCTCCTCGTCCGTGTCCAACTGTGAGGATGGACAGCTGAGGTGGGAGGTGGGACAGGGGCGGAGTTGACGAAAGGTTGAATTCCACCAGGGCTGCAGTTTTGTGAGGACCACAAAGCAAGAGAAGGGTAGGGGAGTCGATGTGTGTGAGGGATTGTGGATGCTATTATGTGTACACGGGAGCTTTTATCATGAGTGGCAGTGGAATTTCAGCTGGATAAGGAGGAAATAGAGAAGATGAGGGCAGCGAGGGACCCATCAAAAGTGGTAGGATCGGTGATTTGACGTCCTGATCGGTTGAGGCGTGGTGGGAATTGGGGTTCTGGAAGTAATGAGCAGGGCTGAGAAGGTAGCACGTGGTTGAAGAAGAGGCGACAGAGGCTTTCCAGGCAGTTCTTAATAATGGGAAGTTCTAGCATTCGTGCAGGAGAGCGAGGAAGGAACAAAAGGACAGGATGTTAACAGAACCAACACTGTTACTTCCCTGGCGGTCCGGTGGTTAAGACTCCGTGCTTCCACTGCAGGGGGCATGGGTTTGATCCCTGATTGGTGAACTAAGATCCCGCAAGCCATGTGATGCGGCCCTAAAAAGGAGTTTGTTAGGACCAAATGAAGAAATATGATCTTTGCTGAATTTTTATTTTGCTTCGAAGAAAAAATCCAATTTTTTAGCTCTTTAAGAACTCTCATCAAAGTTCCAGAAGCTCTATTAAAAGAGCCAAGGGGGGGACTTCCCTGGTGCAGTGCAGCCAAAAAGACCCCCCAACTCTGTGGATGCTGAAATCACCAAGAATTGTAGTCGAGGAAGTTGAGAGGGTGGCAGAGAGGCAGGGGCCCAATCTCAAAGAAGCGAGGGGAATGACCCTGGCTGCACTTAGTGAGGTCCAAGGACATGAGCTTCAAGCCCGCGGAGTCTAAGGTCAACAGGTCTTGTAGGTGACCCTGCTGGATATAGCCCAGTGGTCAGAAAGCTCAGTGGTGACAGGCCAGAGTCACACAGCTGCCCCCAAAACTTGCTGTGGCCCCAGATATGGACACATTCCTCACTCATCCAGCCCTTTTCTGAGCTACCCTTTCACCAGCACCTCCTGAGGGCCCAGGATGTGCCCTGCACAGTGCTGGACACTCCGGGGGGCGGGGGTCAGAGGTGAAGATGGAGACTGGCACCAGCGGAGGGTGGAAGATCCTGAGACCACACTGCTCAGCTCCTCCCTGCCCAGGAGCACACCCCGCCCCAGAGGGCAAAGCAGAAGTAGATCCCTGCCCTACCTCGCAGACACACACGCAGACACACACACGCACATAAAATGCATTCGATCAGTCTAAAAAGAGAAGTCTATTTAGCTGTTGTGCTTGAAATTATAATCTCTGGTTTTCAGGAAGATACAATTAAGGCTGATTCTCTCCCCCACGGTAGGGTTTTGATCCTGTGAGTGTGTTGTGCTCTTCACTCAAACATCCAACAAAAGCTTCATTTGAAAAACAAAAAGCCTGTCAGCGTGCTGACAAGTTACAACCATGAGTCAGGCAGGTGAGAAGGCAAACCTACTCCCTTCTCCCCGTCACCTTCCGGACCACCACGCTGGGATTCTCGGAAGCTCTCAGAAACAGTTCAGGCCGCCGGTCCAGCTTCCAAACGTGACCAGTTCAGAGGAGAAGCAGTACATCTGAGCCAGAAAAGCCCAAGACCGCCTCCCCCTTCCCTTGACGTCCTCTGCTCGGCACCTTTCCTGCCATCCAGAGACCTTGGCAGGAGCCTTCCTGCCATCCTGTTCTGATCCACTCACACATACACACTCACATACACACATACAACACACAGACACACACCCCACACACACCGCACACACAACCACACACACCGCACACACCACACACACACACCGCACAGACCACACACACTTCACACACCACACACACACCCCCACACACACACCACACACACCACACACACACACACCATACACACACACACCACACACACACAACATACACACACCCACCACACACACCCACACGCACACCACACACACACGCACACCACACTCACACACACACACACACAGCACACACACACCCAGCACACACACACACTCCGTGCGCGTCCCTTCTCCTAGCTGGACACCTGACACGAGGCACCTGGCCAGCTTGGTGCTGACCCCTCCGTCCCTAACTGCAGAATGAGGCGCTGAGGCACAGCTGGGCTCTGTGACCCGCGGGGCGAGGCGGGCCCTCCAGAGCCGAGGCCTTGCAGCCTGAGGCAGCCTGTGTGCCGTCGCCAGGCGCTCTCGGGGTGGCAGCTGCATGAACAGTGGTCAGCCGCCCATCAGAGGACTTCCCCAGTTCCAGAACTTCACAAGAATCTCCACTGGATTCTGCCCTCGGATTTAGCCAGCGTTATCTGTGAGCGGGAGCAGAGGGCCTGTCATCACACTCCTCCCCGTGGCTATCGACTTGCCGTGCATTTTGGAGGAGGTTGTCTCAGGCACAGCAGCCTCTGTTTCAGCAAGATGTCTCCTGTAAGCCAGCGACAGGCCCCCAGAAGCCCCGAGAGGCCCTGGCCATCTCCCACCATTTTAGGCCCTGGTAAGAATGGAAAGGTGAGGACAGAAGCAAGGTAGTTTGAAGGCAGGATTTTGAGGCATCGGTGACGGAGCTGATGTGGGAGCCAAGAAGAGAAAGAGTCCAAGTTGGTGGTGATAGAATAAGAGCCCCACCTTTCCTCGCTCAGGGCTGCTGTGGGACGTGGTGAGAGACAGGCTGCGAGGAAGCTTTCTTACCACTCTGGGCCTGGGGACAGAGTCAAGCTGAAGTCAATTAAGGATTTGCCGCCCTCCTTGTTTTTAGGGAAGGCCCCCCTTGCCTCCCCACCGCCCCATGCAATCCGTCGAGCCAGAAAGTGGAGAGCAATTCTAGGCCCGTCCACCCCTCCCCACCCCATGTCCCATCCACATTCGAGCAGTACCCTCTTCTCCATCCCCGTTGACCCCAAGTGCGTTCGGCTCCATTCCAGCAAGAACTTCCTAGCTGGCTCTCTCTGATCCGTCTTTACTGTTACCACCAGAGAGAACTCTCTACAAAGCAAACCACGTCATGCCGTTCTTAGGCTTAAACCCTCTGTGGCATCTCCATCCAGTACTATCTGTCACGCCTTGGCACCCACTCCTCCCCTCCTGGGAATGCTCTCGCCTCTTCTTGTCATCTGAAAATAGCCAGTCGTCTTTACAGATGCTGGCAGTATTTCAGGGGTAAAGGATGGAGCAGGAAGTCTAAACTCCAGACTCACAGTCGTGTCTCCTGTGCAACATCTCAATTCAGATGACTCTTGGGCACTGCAGGCTTGACGTTGTCCAAAGCTAGATCCTACACCCTATCCCAAGGCTGCCTCTCCTCCAGGTAAATAGCACTCCCGTCCAGGAATTCGAGCAAGAAACCTGGTTAGGGGTCCCTCATTCCTCGTTTCTGTCTTCACACCCCTATATCCGGTCCAGCCCTCTTATCTCACATTTGCCCACCTCTCCCCATCTCTGCGCCCTGCCATCATCCGAACCAGCATTTCTAGCCCAGCACCAAGGCAGCTTCTGAACTGTTCCCGCTGCTTCCACTCACCCCCATGCTCACCTGTCACCCATATACCAACCAAAGATCGTTTTCTTTCTTTACAGTTTTAATTTTATGTCTCTTTCGAGAGGTCTCCGTATTTATATGGATCAAAATTCAAATGGTGATATGGATATAGTATCCAAATTGTATAAAGACATCTAACAACAAAAAGACAAACAACCTTTTTAAAAACTGGGCAAAGAACTTGAATCAACATTTCTCCAAAGAGGATAGACAAATGATCAATAAGCACATGAAAACATACTCATTGTCACTAAACATTAGGGAAATACAAATCAAAATGACAATGAGATACCACCTCCCACCCGGTAGGAGGGTACTATAAAAAAAAAAAAAAGGAAAATAACAAGTGTTGGCGAGGACGTAGAAAAATTGGACCACTTGTGCGCTGTTAATGGGGATGTAAAATGGTGCAGCCACTGTGAAAATGATTCAGCATTTCCTCAAAAAGTGAACCATGAAATTATCATAAGACCCAGCAATTCTACTCCTAGGTATGTACCTAAAAGAACTAAAAATTCAACTCAAGCAAATACATGTACATGCATGTTTATAGCAACACTAATCACAATAGCCAAAAGGTGGAAACAACCCGTGGCCATCAACAGGTGCTGGATAAACAAAATTGTGGCATATACATATGACGGAATATTATTCAGCTGTAGAAAGGAGTCAAGCAGTGACACGTGGTACAACGGACCTCAAAGACATTTTACTAAATGAAAGAAGCCAGACATCAAGGGTCCTGTATTGTGTGATTCCATTTACATGAGATATCCAGAATAGGTAAATCTGCAGAGATGGGAAGCAGACTGGTGGTTGTCAGGGGCTGCGGGGGGGGAGCAGTGAGGATAGAGGGGGAAGGAGGAAGAGGGAGCAACTGATGAACAGGTAAAGGGTTTCCCTTCCGGGTGATGAAACATTCTGGAACTAGATAGAGGCGGTGGTTGCATGACATTGTCAATACACTACATGACACTGAATTAAAAGTTAAAAAAAAAAGAGAGAAAATTCAAATGATGCGAAAGACTGTGTAGGGAAAATCTGCCTCCGACCCCTATGCCCTGGGCCTCAGTTTCTTCTCCCCAGCGGTAACCTGTGTTGCACAGTTTCTTACCCTCTTTCTTGAATATTCCAAGCATAAACATCCGTGGCAGCCATGGAGGTGTACGGCTCAAAGCTATCTTCCAGGGAGTACGACTGTGAGGGTGTCGTTAGTCCACAGCCTCGGGATGCTGCCCCTGGGGGTGCCCCACAGTGCTCAGGCCCAGTCAGTGATGGAGCCGGCAGCGCTCCCGCCTGACACAAGCCTCCTGTAACTTGGTCTTTGCTCTGTGGCTGTGACTCCTCAGAGCTACATCTCCTTCCTTCCCCTTATTTTTTCACTTGCGTCAGACCGACACTGGGATCTGAAAGCTCTTCTCACCTCACTCTTGCTCTGTTTCCCCTTTATCCTCTAAACATTGTTTCCCCCAACAAATCTTCTGCGCTTCTAATTCCATTCTGGTGTCTGCTTCCTGGAGGACCCAAACTCACAGACACACATCCTTCTCTTGCACAGATAACATGTGTGTACACTATACACACGGCCCTGAAACTTGCTTTTAATCATTGGTTGCATATACACCTCAGAGGCTGAGCCATGTCAGGACACGCCCGCCGCTGCCCAACAGTGTAGTGTGTGGATGACCAACGTTTACTCATCCAAGCCCTTATTTGTCGAGATCATTGGATGTAGTCACTTACTGATATGCAGACTCTTCCAGTCTTTTACAATCATACACAATGCTGCAATGAATAACCTAGCATACATCGATTTTGAAATATACATGTGTAGAATAAATTCATGGAAATAAAGCCCCTGGGTAAAAATTGTGCGTTTTTGATTCTGATAAATATTGCCAAATCACTCCTCTTAGGGTTTATACCAATTTATAACTCCTCCAGCCCTGTGAGAGTCTGTCTGTTTCCCACACCTTTGCCAACACCATGTTTTCAAACTTTATTCTTTGCCAATCTGATGGGCAAAGAGAATGATTTTTTTTTTTTTAAACAAACAATCAAATCGGGTCACTCTCTTGCTTAGAACTCCTCAGTGGCTTTGCATAGTATCTGTGTGAAATCTGGCCTCCCCATCCCGGCCCACAGAGCCCTGTGTGATCTGACCCACATCCTGCTCTCCAGCCTCATCTCTCGCCTCCACCACTGCACATCTGCTTCTTCTGGGTTCCTTAAACACACCGAGTTCATCACCAGCTCAGGGCCTTTGCACAAGCTGTTCCTGCCACCTAGAGCACCCTGGCCTGAATCCTTCAGGTCTCAGTTTAATTGTTACCTCATCAGAGAGGGCGCCTTGACCACCTTTAAAAGTTGATATCCTGGGCTTCCCTGGTGGCGCAGTGGTTGGGAGTCCGCCTGCCGATGCAGGGGACATGGGTTCGTGCCCCAGTCCGGGAGGATCCCGCATGCCGCGGAGCGGCTGGGCCCGTGAGCCATGGCTGCTGGGCCTGCGCGTCCGGAGCCTCTGCTCCGCAAAGGGAGAGGCCACAACAGTGAGAGGCCCGCGTACCAAAAAAAAAAAAAAAAAAAAAAAAAAAAAAGTTGATATCCTTATTATTACACACGCTTTCCTTCATACCATTTATCACAACCAGAAATTATTTGTGTGTTTACTGTTCTTCCCCACTATATTTTATTTTAAAATTTTATTTATTATTTTGGGCTGCATTGGATCCTTGTTGCTGCCCGCGGGCTTTCTCTAGTTGCAGCGAGCGGGGGCTGCTCTTTGTTGTGGTGCGCGGGCTTCTCACTGCGGTGGCTTCTCCTGTTGCAGAGCACAGGCTCTAGGCATTTGGGCTTCAGTAGTTGTGGCTCGTGGGCTCTAGAGCGCAGGCTCAGTAGTTGCAGCGCACGGGCTTAATTGCTCTGCGGCATGTGGGATCTTCCCAGACCAGGGCTCGAACCCACGTCCCCTGCATTAGCAGGTGGATTCTTAACCACTGTGCCACTAGGGAAGCCCTTCCCCACTAGATTTTAAGTGTCTCAGTGCCTGGCTCACGTTGGGTGCTTACTAAGAACATGCTGAAAGAATGTATAAATAAATAATTAACTAAACACCTCTCCCTGGACTCCAATGACATCAGGCTTTCCCCATATTCTTTCACATCCCATTGTCTGGCATAAATATTTTGTGCTTCCAAAGCTGGAAGGCTCCTCATCCCCCAGGTGGCTGCGTTTCCCAGGTGTTTTCAGCCAGCTAATATCTTTCTTTGGGATCCTTCTGAAGGCAGAATGTGACTCATACCTCCAGCACAGCTGTCACAGGTGTGTCCACAGAAGCAGATTAGAAGCCCCACCAAAGACTTCTGGGAGTTGCCAAAGCAGATCTCGGGCTGCAGATTGCTATCTCAGTAAAAGAGACAGATCCCCAGGTTTGTCTGGACTAATGAGATTTTTTCAAATGAATTCACTGCAGTGTATGGTCTTAAACCAAGAGACAAAACAAGATGCAAACTTAGGAAATCTAAGGTGACACTTCACATGGGAAACGGAAAGCATGTGAGTTCACGGAACCCTTTTTTTATGGGTTAGGTTTTGTCCCTCCCACCACCAGAAATTCATATGTTGAACCCCCTGTACCTCAGAACGTGACTGTATTTGGAAACAGTCCTCGCAGAAGTTAAGTTAGAATGAAGTTATACTGACATAGGGTGGGCCCCAATCCAATATGACTGGGGTCTTCATAAAAAGAGGGAATTTGGACACAGACATACATAGGGAGAATGCCATGTGACGATGAAGTGAGAGGAATGCAGAAGATGGCCAGCAAGCCACCAGAAGCTGGAGGAGAACATGGCCCTCGGAAGGAACCAACCCTGCCGACACCTTGATCATGAACCTCTAGCCTCCAGAACAGTGAGACCATCAATTCTGTTAAGTCACTTAGTGTGTGATCCTTTGTTACGGCAGCCCTGGCAAACTGCTACAACCAGCACTCCTGTTACGCTGACCTGAATGGCTGGATTCTACATGCCAACTTGAATGCGCGCATTTCACCTTCTTAATAACCCCAGCCACAGCTCCTTCCTTGTTTGAGGACTAGAAAGAACACGAGGCTTGGGGCAGGAGGGCCTGGGGTGTCGTCCCGGCACACACACCCCTCTTTGGCTCCGGTAGGCGGTCAGGTGAGAGGGTGGGCCTGGAAGATCTGTCGGTTCCCTCCCAGATCAATGTTCTATGGGTCTGTCATTCCTCCACACTGTTTCCCCCTACAGGCATGGTTACTACCAAACGGTCTCTGCAAGACTTAGGGAGGCTGGGGTCAGAAAGGTCTCGACCAGCAACCCAGATGGCAGACCTAGGGCAGCAGAGACGTTGCGGTTGGACCTGCTAACTATACCCTGTGTGCTTTCCCTTTCTGTCCTTTCCCACTGACAGAGCTGCCCCGGCTTTTTCCATTTGGATGTGTGCGATTCCGTTTTAAATAATCTCAAGGTGCCTTTGTCTCCCTGGAGATCTCACCCGGGGACGTTATTCTTAAGAGTCATTTGGGGAAATGTGAAGGCATTTTTAGTATCATTATGGTATGCGGGGTTTTTAGTATCACTATGGTATGCGGGGAGGGGTATCAGGTTTGTGGGCAAGGGCTATGGGTGCTAAAGGTCCTACAGTGTGTAGGGAAGTTCTGAAAAATAAAAATTTCTCCCATCCAAATTCTAATAATGTCTCTGCTGGGAAGCACTTATAGGTGGTGTGGAGGAAACAATGTAGACCTTGGTGTCCAGATGATGTTCCAGTTACCGATTGCCACGTAACAAAATCACTCCCCAAATTTAATCATTTCAGACTCTACTCTCATTATTCTCTCTCACCGTTCTGTGGGCTGACATCTTAGGCGGATAGGTCCACCTGGGGCTTCTCGTGTGCTTGCGGTCAGGTAGTGACCGGAGCTGGAGTCAGCTGAAGGTTTACCTGAGCTGGATGTCCAGCATGGGAGCTCACTCACATGGGCAGCACGCGATGCCCGTTAGGCTGAGATGCTGACAAAAGTGCCTATGTGACTTCTACATGTGGTTTAGGCTTCTCCCAGGATGGAAGCTGCTTTTCAGAGGGAGTGTTCCAGAAGGAACATTTCACAAGACCAGAGCAAAGGCTGCAAGTCTTCTTATGACCTGAGAAGTCACCCAGCATCGCTCACACTGTTTTTTGTTGGTCAGAGCTGTCATAAGACCTTCCCAGATTCAACAAAGTGGAGGAACAGTCTCCATCTTTTTTTTTTTTTTTTTTTTTTTTTATCTTTTGCGGTACGCGGGCCTCTCACTGCTGTGGCCTCTCCCGTTGCGGAGCACAGGCTCCAGACGCGCAGGCTCAGCGGCCATGGCTCACGGGCGCAGCCGCTCCGCGGCACGTGGGATCCTCCCGGACCGGGGCACGAACCTGCGTCCCCTGCATCGGCAGGTGGACTCTCAACCACTGCGCCACCAGGGAAGCCCAGACTCCACCTTTTGATGGAGGCGTGGAAGAAGGAGCATGAGGGATTAATCCATCATAGAAAATAAAATCTACCACGGAGGACTTGGCTTTAGGTCCTGCCTCTACCACTCGCATTTCAAAGACTCCCATTAAATCCTGACTCTCTCTGAGTTTTGGTGTTTTGCTTTAAAACAGGGAGTAACATGCTGCCTACCTTGCTAGGGTGCCTTGAAAACCTATGGCGACCATTGCTAGTCGTTACTGTCGGTGTTTTCCTATTAGCGGGAATGGCAGTCCCAATTCCAGAATTCTCCTAATGCTGTGCATGTGTCCGCCACTTTGACTGCTGGCTTTGTGGCTGAAGGATTTGAAAAGCACCCTCGGTTTATGTTGGAGGAGGTAAGGTCAGCATCTGACCAATGCAGGTCCAGTCTTATGTCCCTTATTGGGTTTAATTTTTGTTTGTATTTAATCAAAATATAACATCTGTAAGAGTCCCTTGACCTCTTTCCTCCCTTATCTTCCTTCTGTTCCCCAGAGGCAACCACCTGCAACATTCATAGCTGCTGCTGCTTCTCCTTCTTCTTCCCCTCCTTCTTTTTTCATATTTATATTCATATTTTTAGATAATAGGCATACACAGTTCTCTCTTGAGTCACTTGCTTTAAATATTTTCCACTATACAGTAAGTGAATATTTTAGATCACTCCTCTCCCTCTTCCTGTGCTTTGTATCCTTCCAATACAACCGTTTATCAATTTTGGGTCAGATCCACACAGAGTGTTTTCATTATTATGATTATACACAATAAACATTGTTCATTTCTGAGCCAAGCAGTGAATCGAGATTACATTTCTTTTTCTCAACATTTTCTTCTTCCTGGGGTTGATTGTTCCTTCCAATTTTGCATTTGCTTTGTTTTCTGTAAACATCTAAGTCTTTCCATATTTCCAACAACTCTGCAAACCAATTTATTCAGTGTTTTGTTTTGTTTTTTAACATCTCAAACCTGTTGATAATCAGAACTTCCTGGGGAAATTCTTCCTGGAGTCCTCAATGCTCTGCTCTAACCTCGACCAGTTGGTTCCTAGGCCTACCTCATAGCTGTCCTCCCGGGACTGCCCTTCACCAGTATCTTGGAAATTCCCTTTTCCCCTGTCCATCATAGGATCACAAGGCTTCCTCTTTCTTAGTCACTCCCTCACCGTGGTGGAGCATCTTCCAGTGGTTTCCCAAGAATGAATACAATTGATGTCAATATTTTTTGTATTTTGCATGTTTGAAAATATCTTTATTTTACCCTCATACTTATTTGATAGTGTGGCTAGGAATAGAAATTTAGGCTAAAAATAATTTTCTTTGGGGATGGTGAAAGCATTTTTCCAACGTCTTCTAACTTCCAATGTTGCTATTGAGAAGTCCAATGCCATTCTGATTCTCGATGCTTTATATATAAACTTTTTAGTTTTCTCTTTAAAAACTTTAAAGATCTCCTTTTTTCCCATAGAGTTCTATAGTGTCACAATGATGTATCTTGGTCTGGGTCCATTTTCAACTATTGTGCTGGGCATTTTCATCAAGAATTGTGTCCTTTGGCTCTAGGGCATCTTCATATTATTTCTTTGATAATTTCCTTACCGTAATTTTCCTCTGTTATTTCTGAAACTACTTATCGGATATTGAACCTCCTGAATCACTCCTCTAATTTTCTTATCCTTTTTTCTCCTATTGTCTTTCTGTCTGTTTCTGCTTTCAGGGAAATCTCCTTAACTATATCTTCCAACACTTACAGAATTTTTGAAATTTTTTGTTCATATTTCCAGGAGCTCTTTTTTGCTCTACTCGTTTCTTTTTCATCGCATCCTATGGACACAGTGTCTTCCCTTATGCCTCTAACGATATCAAATGCATGCAGTTTCTGCTGCTCACTCTTTGTTTCTGCTTCCTTCAGAGATCCTGTTGTTTTCATGCTTGATTATTTTATTCTCTGTCGTGTTGGATGCTTTCCTCACCTGTGATCCTTGACTGCCGCTCAAGGATGAAGCCCTGAAGAGCTGACTGGAAGTTCTGTGGACATGGACGGGATTTATTCTAGGAAGATCAGGTAGACAATGGGATTTTTCACCAGAAGCTTCCACATGTCAATATGTGTAGGTCTTTTTCCTGGAGTGGGTCCGTTTCTGCAGAAAAGAATCTTTCAATCTCCTGCCCTGGTGTTCTGAGGCCAGGTAGGGGAGGGGAGGGGAGGGGGGTTACTTAGAGTACACCTCAGCCTCCCTCGGTATCTGATGCCACAAAGTCTCTCTGGTTCAGTTTTTCTAGAAAATAAACCTCCTGGGAATTCCCTGGCTGTCCAGTGGTGAGGACTCTGCGCTTCCACTGCAGGGGGCATGGGTTCGATCCCTGGTCGGGGAACCAAGATCCCACAGGTCGCACAGCGTGGCCCAAAATCTAATAATAATAATAAAGAAAAATAAACCTCCTCTCTCCTGCAAAAGGTAAAGTTGGAGCTGGGACCTGCAGAAGTCTATGTGCCTCTTACAAATACTTCTAAAGAATCCCTCTGTCTTCAGGCCCTACATCATTCCCTTCCACAGCACCTGGTGCCCCAATTCTTGAGGCTCGCCAAGGTTCTACGGGCCATAGCCTTCTCTCTGGTACATGCCACCCCTGTCCCCAGGCACTCAGTGTGGACTTTCCTTCTCCCTGCTGATTTCTTCACCTTTCCACTGTCTTCATGTACTGTGGTTCAGGGTTACATATGTCTCCAACGTCTAAGAGACTTCTGAGGAGGGGGTGGAAAATGCTCTACCCACCATCTTAAAACTCACGGTCCTGGCAGCCTTTAAGCTAACGTTGGCCTTTTGTGTTAGCTTCAAATCAACCAATACAAGTGGACCATCTCAGATGGCTCAGAACACTGTCATGATAACAGCAACAACAACAATAACCATTTTTAGCACCTACTATGTGCCAAACATTTTGCATAAATTATCTTTAATCCTCACCACAACCTACAAGGTAGGTATTACCCCCATTTTACAGATGAGGAAACTGAGACCCAGCAAGTTTCAATAACTTGTGCCAGTTCAACCATTTGATAAGTGGCAGGGTCAGGATTTGAATTCAGATCTGTCTGGCTTCAAATAGCCTCTAACCACCAACGCCTTATAAATCTACCTCAAGTCACACAGTGGGTGGGCCTTAAATCTCCAGTAATCAGTCATGTCCAACAATCTCTTATGCATCAGTGCTTAAAAGGGAAACTATGGGGCTTCCCTGGTGGTGCAGTGGTTGAGGGTCTGCCTGCCGATGCGGGGGACACAGGTTCGTGCCCCGGTCTGGGAAGATCCCGCATGCCGCGGAGCGGCTGGGCCCAATGAGCCGTGGCCGCTGGGCCTGTGCGTCCGGAGCCTGTGCTCCGCGGCGGGAGGGGCCACAGCAGTGAGAGGCCCGCGTGCTGCAAAAATAATAAAATAAAATAAAATAAAATAAAAAAATAAAATACCCCAGAGAATTTCACTAGGGTAATTTTTAAAAAAAAAAAAAGGGAAGCTATGGTGCGTCCGTGCATGGCGGAAATAAGCCTCCTTGGTATATATGTTCTTGGTATATATGTCCTTGGTATATATGTTCTATTCAGCCGTCCTCATCTTGTGTTTGTTTGAGGTGAGCCCTCCAGGTGAGCGGCTAGGCCTCGCATCTCCAGTGTGCAACCACGAGCCAGTTTTAAAAGAACCCAGCTCAATAGGAAGACTAATGAGCCCGGCGCCCTCCCCCTGCTCTGACTCCTGCTGGTTGTGGGGCTGCAAGCTGGAGCAAGCGTAGCCATGGTGATGGTGGCAGGCGGCCAGCTGGGGCGGGGCGGGGCGGAGAGGGAGGGGAGAGGGAGGGGTGAACTGCAGGGGATGGGACCAGAGGATTTCTCTGAGGAGGCTCCTGGGGGAAGGGGCTGCTCCCTGCCCCCAGCAGCCTCGCAAGCTGGCCACCTGCCAAGCACCCACCTGCCTTTCCAGCTTCCTCGGCACCCGCGTTCTCACGTCTTCGCCTGCCTCACCAGGCAGGTGGCTGACTCACGGCACCTGTGGTGTAACCAGGGCGGAGGTGGCATGTGGAAGCCTCTGCTGGTATGCTCAGCCGCTCCAGGAGGGTGTGTGTGTGCAGGATCTGGGGAAGGCAGACCTGGGGGGCCTGAGCTCCGCGAGGACAGGACTGAGAAGGTGATGCTGAGGGCTCACTCTCCGACCATCTGTCCCTGCCCTGCCTCCACCACTTCCTGGTTCACTTTGCTGCTTAGCCGCTGCTCCCGGGAATGTCCCTACCCGTTGGCACTGCTTGACAGGGAGGGCGGAGAGCCTTTGGGCCCGTGGCTCTCACTGAACTGGGCACCCGCTTATACAGCCAGTGTTCCCTGAATGTCACTGCCTGCTCCCATCTCTTTGAAGGCTTCCCTAGGCTCCAGGCATAAAGACTCTGAAAGTGTCTCGTGCTCTACACTGGTCTTCCCCTCCAGGCCCACCTCCTTCCTGGGTCCCCTCCCGCTCTGCCCTGGGCCACACTGGCCACCTTTCCATTCTCTGCCGTTTTCCCATCGGGCCCTTGCATAAGCCCTTCCCTCCTCCTGGGATGCCCCCACTCCCTCTCACCTTTTGCCCCTGCAGATATCAACTCAAACATCACTTCCTCCAGAACGCCTGTCTTGGCCTCTCAGACCAGTCATTTCACCCTGAGGCCTCCCAAACCTCTTCTTTGCAACGTTCCTCACAGCTGCCATGTCTGGGTGTCCGTCTCTCTCCCCCAGTGGGACTGGGAGGCCCAGAGGACCCCTGCTCCCACTGGATGCCCTGTACCTTGTACAGTGCTTGGCAGATGGTCCCCACTCAACAGTAAGGAAGGAACAGAGGGAGGGAGGGAGGGAGGAAAAGAAAGAGGGAGGGAGGGAGAAACCCATCCTTTAGTTCTGACTGGGGATGTAGGTGGGTGACGCAGCTCGCTGCCCTGAGCCTGCCCCAGCTGGGACGCAGAAGCCAACGTGACATTTCTCCTGAGCTGCTGTTCCACATCCGACCTTGATGATGATGAAAATATGAGTATTAAGGGCTTTGGGCTCTTTAACCAAACCATCATTTGTCTTACTCTCAAGAATATTTCTTGAAGGTGGGAGCATCTAATACTTCTAGTTCGAAAGGAAGTGTTCCTTGAGTACCCTGCATCCGGCAAGAATGGGGATGGGGTACCCACCATCTGGCTTACATTTCAGAGCATTTGCTCTCTTTCTTACACTCACCAGCCCCACTTCCCATGTCCCCCCAGCTGTCTGGGGATCATGTGCCCCTAAAGGCCAGCGACAGGGGAGAGGCTTGTGGGAAGAGCAGAGACCAAATTCTAGAGTCCAGCTCCCCTAAATGCGGGTGGCTGAGCTCCCAGCAGTGGGGGAGATGGAGAAGAGGGGAAGTCTAAGATGTCCTTCCCTGAAAAGGGTGGAGAAGCTGTTTCCTGCTCAGCCCTGCAATTCCAGCCTGGTGCTCGCAAAGGGCTCTGGGGAGTGAGTCACCTCTGATAAACCCAGGCAGGAGGGATTTTGATAAGATAGAAGGACGGGTGTTTACCCAGGGCCCTTCAATTCCGGGCGGGTCCGCTGGTGTCGAGGCCAAAGAACATCCTCTGGAAAAGTAAAGGAAGTCGTGTTGGAACCAGAGGGAAGGCAGACTAACAGACTGCCTCCGACTTCCATTTTCTTGAGCTTATTTTTAAAGGGCCCTGAGACCGTCCCCCTAGAGAAAAACGTCTTGACGCACAGTGCAAATCAAAGGCGTTCTCTGGTTGTGTGACGTTGAGCAAGTCATTTTACTTCTCTGCTTGAGAAACTGCCTTGAAGCTGGCTCAGATGATTGATTGAGTTGAGGTCCCTTTCACTCTAATAAATATTTATGGAAGTCATTAATGTCTCCTCTGTCATGAACTTGAGTTTGAGTTTTGATTCTAGCATTTGCTGATTTTCCGCCTCTGTAAAACGAAACCTATTCAAAAGGTCGTTGTGTGGGCCTCCAGCCTGGTGCCCCGTTCCCGGAAGGAGGAAGCTGGCTGGATGTCCGTCACTGCCCACCCTGTCCCTCATCTCCCAACGAGTGTGGGATGGCTGTCGTGGGTATTTAGAGACCAGTACATTACCCTTCTGAAAGGAAGCTCTGGGCTTGTTAGGAATGATCTGGGAGGCCAAAGATTTTGCTCCTTTACCCTTGCAGGTGCTGGGCCAGGAGTGTTCAGCCTCTGAGCCAGAGAGTGCTTCCAGGTGAAACCCTGTTTCAGATAAACCAGTACTGCTTCAAGGAGAGGCAGTGGGACTAGGGAACCGGTGTGAGAGGAGGAAAAGGGAGGTGGTGGTGCCCTGCTCACAGGCCAGCCCTAGTGACAATCACAAAGTCCCATAAAACCACAGTCAAGACTAAAAAGGTTCCTAGGAGTGACCTGCTCCAGCCTCCTGCTTTAATATACGAGGAAACGTATTCAGAGGCGAGGTGAACCGCCCCGGATCCTCCAGAGAGCAGCCGAAGCTGGGACAAGAACCCAGTTCTTCTGCCCCCAGGGAGAGGTTGCCTTTATTTATTTATTTATTTATTTATGGCCACGTTGCGTGGCATGCGGGATCTTAGTTCCCTGACCAGGGATCAAACCTTCGCCCCTGCAATGGAAGCATGCAGTCTTAACCACTGGACATCCAGGGAAGTTCCAAGAGGTTGCCTTTAGACCCCAGTTCATCCATTGTGAATTCTTTCTGAATCTTAGGACACTGCTCATTCCCACCAAGGGTTAACAGGGAACTGAGGTATAAAGTCCAGTCGGTTGGAGCTAACTTTGTGAGCAGTCGTTTCATTTGAGCTTATGGGCTCACACACACACACACACACACACACACACACACACACACACACACACACTACAGCAAAATGTAATATCTAGTCAACAGTGAAGAATGTCTTCTCAATCATGAAAGGCTGTTTCTAACTCATAAGGTTTGATTACTTTACTTGTTTGTTTGTTTGTTTGCGGTACGCGGGCCTCTCATTGCTGTGGCCTCTCCCGTTGCGGAGCGCGGGCTCCGGATGTGCAGGCCCAGCGGCCACGGCCCATGGGCCCAGCCGCTCCGCGGCACGTGGGATCCTCCCAGACCGGATCATGAACCCACATCCCCTGCATCGGCAGGCGGACTCTCAACCACTGAGCCACCAGGGAAGCCCTACTTGTTTGTCTTTAATATTAGCCAAAGATAACCATTCATCCATAGACCTCATGAGACTCTGCCAATGTGTCAAAGGTCTCATTGAGTCGCCCGTAGATGCTGTGATCAGAAGGAATACCGTGGTCACTCAGGAGCATGTGGCGACCCACACATCTGCAGCCCTGCATCTCTGCAAAGGCCCAGAGAGGGACTGTCTCTGTGACACACTAGCAGAGGCAAGTGTCAATCTCCCGGGAATGCCCCGCAACAAACCACTGCCCAGTTAAACTGGGGGGAAGCAGAGTAAGGCTGGGCAGTGTTTTATTTTCTTCTCAGAGACGAAGGAAGGACAGGCAGGGTTAGAGTTCTCCATCCCCTGTAGTGGGGGCAGGACCATCTGCCGTCTCCCAGCTCCATGATATAAGTAAGTGTAAACATTGCGTTTGTTGCGTCCTGAAGAATAGGATGTGGTCTCCAAGGAAACAACCTCTAGCCCAGGGCAAGAGAAATGCTGCCATTACCCCCACCTGAGCGTAGCACCACTAGCCTTGACTTCCAAGACCACAGGTGTTGCCCAGGACGAGCAGCGGCAAGGAGATTAAGGTCAGGAGGCTGAGGTTCCTGGGGGTGGGTGGAGCTTCAAGCAGATGGCACAGTCCAGCAGAGGTAACTGAGTGTAGACAGTGAGATTCTGTTTAAAAACTTCAGAAGAGGGCTTCCCTGGTGGCGCAGTGGTTGAGAGTCCACCCGCCGATGCGGGGGACGCGGGTTCGTGCCCCGGTCCGGGAAGATCCCACATGCCACGGAGCGGCTGGGCCCGTGAGCCATGGCCGCTGAGCCTGCGCGTCCGGAGCCTGTGCTCCGCAATGGGAGAGGCCACGGCGGTAAGAGGCCCGCGTACCGCAAAAAAAAAAAAAAAAAACTTCAGAAGAATTCCAAGTCTCCTTCCAGGATCTGCTGAGACATGAAGACTGGGTAACCCACGGAGGACATGGGGCAGGGCAGAGGGGTAGGAGTAGTGGACCAAACTGTAACCCACAGGGACTCCTCGTAGAATATACAGTGTCCGAGTTAAGAGCACCAGCCCAGGAGTAAGACAGCCTGGGTTTGAATCCCAGCTCCTCCACTTACTAGATATATGACAGGCAGGTGTCTAAACCTTAGTTTTCTCAACTGAAAAATGCTGGGATAATAATACCCACCTAATATTGCTGATTAAGCGACATCAGATGTACGAGGCACTTCTAGTGTCTGGCGCATTAGACTAAGTGCTTCTACTATTCTCCTGTTGCTGTGTAACAAATTACCTTCAGGCTTAGGGGCGTAAAACAACAAACATCATCTCAGCTTCTGTGGGTCAGGAATCTGGGCACAGTTTAGCTAGATGCTTCTACCTCAAGGTCTCTCAAGGGATGCAGTCAAGCAGCTGGCCAGGAGGTCCCTGAAAGCTTGGCTGGAGGTGGGGAGGGGCACCTGTAAACCCACTACTTCAGCCTCAGCCCCTCACTACACCTCATGACATGGCAGCTGGCTTTCTTCAGGGCACACAGTCTGAGAGAGAATAAGAGCAAGAGAGAGAGAGCCCAAGAAAGAAGCCACAGCCTCTTTATAACCTAATCTCTGAAGGGATACCCCATTACTTCTGATATATTCTATGCATTAGAAGTGAGTCAGTAGGACTTCCCTGGTGGCGCAGTGGTTAAGAATCCGCCTGCCAATGCAGGGAACACGGGTTCGAGCTCTGGTCCGGGAAGATCCCACATGCCGCGGAGCAACAAAGCCCGTGTGCCACAGCTACTGAGCCTGCGCTCTGGAGCCCACGAGCCACAACTACTGAAGCCCACGTGCCTCAACTACTGAAGCCCGCGCACCTAGAGCCCGTGCTCCACAACAAGAGAAGCCACCGTAATAAGAAGCCCGCGCACCGCAAGAAGAGTAGCCCTGCTCGCTGCCACTAGAGAAAGCCCACGCACAGCAATGAAGACCCAACACAGCCAAAAATAAATAAATGAAATAAATAAATTAAAAAAAAAATAAAAGAAGTGAGCCAAATCCAGCCCACATTCCAAGAGAGGGATTACATAGAAGGTGAGTGTCAGGAGGTGGGGATCATTGGGGCCATTTGAGAGAATGCCTACCATAGCGTTTATTTAATGTTCCATATTTTTATTATTCTTTTTGTATATTTTATTCCCCAAATTATTCTCCATTAATGCCACTACAAGTTTCCAATTCTGTGTTTTACTGCTGATGTTCTTACTACCAAGAATGCCTGCTTCAAAATATTTTTTTATTGGATATTAATCCTTTATTTGTCATAACATTTGCAAATGTTTTCTTCCATTCAGTAGGTTGTCTTTTTTTTTTTTTAAGAAGATGTTGGAGGTAGGAGTTTATTAATTAATTTTCTTATTTATTTTTGCTGTGTTGGGTCTTTGTTTCTGTGTGAGGGCTTTCTCTAGTTGTGGCAAGCGGGGGCCGCTCTTCATCGCGGTGTGCGGGCCTCTCACTATCGCGGCCTCTCTTGTTGCGGAGCACAGGCTCCAGACGCGCAGGCTCAGTAGTTGTGGCTCACGGGCCTAGTTGCTCCACGGCATGTGGGATCTTCCCAGACCAGGGCTCGAACCCGTGTCCCCTGCATTGGCAGGCAGATTCTCAACCACTGCGCCACCAGGGAAGCCCCAGTAGGTTGTCTTTTCATTTTGTTGATAGTTTCCTTTGCTGTGCAAAAGCTTTTAAGGTTAATTAGGTCCCACTGATTTATTTTTGCTTTTGTTTCCTTTGCCTTAGGAGATACAGCCACAGAAACGTTGCTACGATTTATGTCAAAGAGTGTTCTGCCTATATGCTTCCAAATATTTACATTGTCCAATCCTACCTAACTCTTTTTTTTTTTTTTGCGGTACGCGGGCCTCTCACTGTTGTGGCCTCTCCTGTTGCGGAGCACAGGCTCCGGACGCGCAGGCTCAGGGGCCATGGCTCACGGGCCCAGCTGCTCCGCAGCATGTGGGATCTTCCCAGACCCGGGCATGAAACCGTGTCCCCTGCATCGGCAGGCGGACTCCCAACCACTGCGCCACCAGGGAAGCCCCTCCCACCCATCTTTTAAGGCTAGACTCAAATGCCACCTCCATGAAGCCTTGGCAAATCAGCCCCTTATAGGAGGTAGTCATTTCCTTCTCTGAAGTCCAAGAGAGAAGAGGTTAATGAAGGAAAGAACAGCTACTTTGTGCTCAAGAAGATAAATGCAACAACTGATAAATGAGTAGCAGGCAAGTAACTCAGATACACTTCATGTACTTTCTTCTCAGAAACAGGCTTTGGTGTTTGGCTTTCTGGGTGGATGAAGGCACCAGCTCTGTTACACCATTGCAGAAACTGCTTGGATATTTCTGCTTGTTCTGGGCTGTCTGAGCACCTACCCATTTGCAGATCCTTAGGACTCATCTTCTAATAAAGGTGATGTGCGTCCGAAACTGAAGGCTCTTCTGCAGGGTCGGCTCCAGTAGCTCCAATAGCAGGTACAACACAGAGCCTCTTGCCCCATCTGGAGAGAAATCTAACTGCGGTAGTGTGTTCTTCTATGAACGCTCTTGTGGGTATGAAAATTCCATCTTCCAACAAGACTCTGTTAGGCCTGAAAGGAGCCCTCTTCCACACCACAATGCTGTTCTCAGGTATCCCAAAATGATGGACTGCCACAGGGTTTCCATGGGGGTCGGGGGTTGCTGAGGAAGAGAAAAAGGCAGTGAAGTGAGTGTGGCTGATGTGGGGTCATGAAGCCAAATGCAGCCATTTCAGCCACAGCCTGAGTAGAGGGACATCAGGTCAACCCAGGAGAAGAAGACAATGAAATTCACATCTGTTATGCACCTGCAGTGTGTCAGATGGAGCACTTAATATTCGTGGTCCTACTGACTCCTCAGGAAAGTCTGGTGAGGAAGGGGGTATGTTCCCCATTTTACAGATGAGGAAACTGAGGTCCAGTGAGGTGAACTGGCCTGCCCCAGGTCACACCACCAGTGGAACACAGAGCTGCTTGACTCAACCCCTAGGTTCATTCCACAGTCTATAAATGACTGTAGAAACAAAGGGAAAGGCAGAGTTCTAAGACAAGCTAACTAAAGCAACTCCAAAAATAACTATTACAGACCAAGCATGAAGTTTCATTTAGTTCTCCAAGTTCTCAAACCGAATTTTAGCAAAGCTTCCGTTATTGGTCCTGAGTTACAAAATAAGCAAATCTTCCATAGTGACAAGTTGGTGAGGGGGTGGGTGGGAAAAGATGTTTGGTACAGTTAATAAGAAGACCTCCACAGTCCCTTGCCCCCCATTACCACCTCATCTTTATCAGAATATGAGTATTAAAAGTGATGACACAGGGCTTCCCTGGTGGCGCAGTGGTTGAGAGTCCGCCTGCCGATGCAGGGGACGCGGGTTCGTGTTCCGGTCCGGGAAGATCCCACATGCCGTGGACCGGCTGGGCCCGTGAGCCATGGCTGCTGAGCCTGCGCGTCCGGAGCCTGTGCTCCGCAACGGGAGAGGCCACAACAGTGAGAGGCCCGCGTACCGCAAAAAAAAAAAAAAAAAAAAAAAAAAAAAAAAAAAAAAAAAAAGTGATGACACAACCAGAAAGCTAACAGGATGGGAAACCTAACTCTAAAATATCAGCTTCCATTCTACGTGAACCATCGCCCTCTCTCCTTACTCTTTCCATTCTGGCTTTCTGGTCTCTTACGATTGGCTCTGCTTTCCTGTCCCAAAGGAAATAACTCCCAGAAGGAAGCAGAAGCCTCGTGCCAAGAGAAGATACAGGACAGATTGAAAGCTGCAGGGTGAGTAGACGAGCCCTAAACTGTCGATACTAACTCCTTTCCTCTCACCTCAAGTTGATGACGTAGATTGGGTTAACTTGCTGTTGAGTCTTGTGTGGGGTGCAGTTACGGATACAGAGAGAAGAGAGAAGTTATGTGGTTATGGAGAGAAGTGCCCCCTCAAGACGGTATTACAGCGTATTTTACAGCATATTACAGCATATTTCCTCTGATCTCAACAAATATTCAGTGAGCACAAACTCTCAGCCACGTGCTGGGCTAATAGGTATGGTGGAACTCAGTGGGGGAGACTCAGACTCTGCCCTCAAGGCATCTAGAATTCTCTAGGGGAGATATAAAGTGTACACAGAACTTAAAAATAAGACAGCATGTTACAATCGCCATTAGAAAAATCAAATCAAATTACTATTCCTTAAAAAGGAAGAAAATTCTGACATGCTATAATGAGGATGAACTTCAAGGACATTATTTGAAGTGAAATAAGCCAGTTGCAAAAGACAAATACTGTCTGATTCCACTTCTACGAGGTACCTAGTGCAGTCAAATTCATAGAGACAGAAAGTAGAATGGTGGTTGCCAGGAGAATGGGGAGGGGAAAATGGGGAGTTAATGTTGAATGGCTACAGAATTTCAGTTTTGCAAGATGAAAAAGTTCTGAAGGTTGGGTGCTCAGCATTGTGAATACACTTAACACTATTGAAACGTACACTTAACACTATTGAAATGTACACTTAAAAATGTTTCAGATGGTAACATTTACGTTATGTGTATTTTACCATAATCTTAAAAACTTTTTAAAATTTTAAATGGGAAAATATTACTATTGACCTGCAGAAAGTAAAGCAATTGTATATCTAACTGGAGCTATCAAGAAGGCTTCATGGAGGAGGGGACATTTGAACTGAGCGTTTTAGAATAGATGGGCTAAAGATGGACAGAAAAGGGCATTCCAGGTGAACAGAGCTGCAGGAGCAAAGGCACATCTTTTTTGAAAAAAATCCAGAAATTTCTCTCTTCCATTGCACCAACCCTTAACAAACATTTTTCCAGCGATCAGACTGCCGGAGCCTGTGTTTGTAATTCTCTCCTGTGACATCTCAGTGAGGCACGGGCTCTCCTGCTTCTCCCTCCCTTCATCTCTTCCCCTCTCTGTGCCTGCCTCTTCCTGCCTCTTGTTCTCTCTCTCTCTCTCTGGTGTCTTTTGAACGTTCTAAAATGAAATCCTTGACAAAGGTTTGCTTTCACCCCAGAAGCAGCCTTCCTTGAGGTCTCTTTAGTAAGAGCAAACACCCAGAGACTCTCACACCTTTATTAACAGACCTTGTTTTGTTCTTTTTCCTCCTTGGATACCAACCAGAAGCTTAAGAAGAAATTACCTCATCACCCACACAGGCAGGTCTCGATTAGAAAAGCAGTCTTTCTGACAGACGCTTCCACTGCCTGGTCTCCCTGATTAAGGACAGCTTTACACCAGCACCCTGACGGGGGAGGCGAGGGGAGAGGTTCAGGTTTATACATCACCTGTGAACACAAGCCTAGAGGAGGGTGGGCTCCAGGGAGAATTTCTTCATCTTCGGAAGGATTACTAAAGTCAGAACTTACTCTTCTCCGTGTTAATCACTGAGATTGAAGGCAAAAATCCCCCTGTTTCAGATGAGAATGGTAACCAGGCAAAGGGAAGTCATCTCAGGCTCCAGGAAGAAAGCCTGCCCTGTCCCCACCCGCGTGGAGTCGGGCATCGGGCCCAGGACCGTCTGATTTGGGTAGACAGAGCAGAGCTTTCCCGCAGGTCCCCAAAGTGCAGACTCATGCAGCGGATATGCGCCAAACGTGTCTGTTAGAGTGAATGCAGTTTACCCAAAGTGAAGCCCCTGCTGCTTCGTGCTGCCCAGTGTGATTTGGAGAGGCTGCCAGATCTCCAGTTAGACAATTGCCCTGTTTTTAGTTATCTTTTTGTCCTGTCCTTCATTTTCGATTGTTACCTTTAGTTTTGAGCGAGGACTTCTACCTGTTTTGGGGTGAATCGTGCCACGTCCTGGATGTGGCAGGCCTGACTCCTCTCCACAAAGTCTGTCTGTTCTGGAGAACTGACATTGCTCTTTTCTCAATTTCTTCAGCTCAGTCTACACAGCTTTCAAGTCAGCAAATGCTGGAGCAAAGGCAGAGCTCAGGGTGAAGTGAGGAATCAGCCTGACATTTTCTTTGTTGGAATTGATCACTTGGGAGTAGAGGGGGTGGAAATCCAATTTAGGGACCACAGTCCTTCCTTGGTGTCTATTTAATTCCATTAAAAATTATCACAACATGGGCTTCCCTGGTGGCGCAGTGGTTGAGAGTCCGCCTGCCGATGCAGGGGACGTGGGTTCGTGCCCCGGTCCGGGAAGATCCCACATGCCGTGGAGCGGCTGGGGCCGTGAGCCGTGGCCGCTGAGCCTGCGCGTCCGGAGCCTGTGCTCCACAACGGGAGAGGCCGCAACAGTGACAGGCCCGCGTATTGCAAAAAAAAAAAAAATTATCACAACAACATCATGGCATGTCAGCATGGGGAGGAGCCTGAGGTGTTACCTCTGCCAAGCCCAACATCATGCAAGAATCCGCCATATGCATCCCAGCTGGCTCCTGCCACTCAAATAGTCAGACACGTTCCCTGATGGAGAACACGCTGCCTGCAGGAGTGAAATTAATCAGAGAAGTCTTCCTTAGATTAACTGAAAACTGAAAATCTGCTTACGTAGTAGCTTACACGCACAGAGACTAATGCTGGCATATATGCCTATAATATGTGTGTTGACTGACTGAATGAATGAATTATAAACCAGAGGAAATTGGCAAGGAAGAGAAAAAGGGAAAGGAGGGAAAGTAGTTGCAGTGGTCAGAGGCTGTGGGAAGAGAGGGGGAAAAATGTTTTTCTCTAAGGATTTTCTTCAGGTTTTGTGCTGGGTAGGGAGCATGGCCTGATTGTCTCAGCAAATGTTTTCATTCCCTCGTAACATCTCTTCAACCAGCCAACCAAAACCCCAACAAGTCGATATATAATTGCATCCGATTTTACAAAGAAATACATTTGTGAACTGAATTCGATTACTTATGATAGTATAAAATTTACTAAAGATAAATATTGCCTATTTTCCCTGAGTTGTTTTCTTAAGACTTTCTCTCTCTCTCTCTCTCTCTCTCTCTCACACACACACACACACACACCCCACACACACCAGCGCTTATAAACCATTGCTTTCTGGCCTCCTCCGAGGGAGCTAGCTAGATAAACCAGCTAACCATTACCTTTGCTCTAGCTCAGACACCCTCCTGCTCTGCCTCTCATCCCGAAACAGCTGCCCCCCTGCCATTTAGGATGGCAAAAGGCCCTCCCTGGCACACACCACACCCTCACTCCCACACACCCATCCACAGCTCTGTGTTCAAGCAGAGCTGCTCAGCTAGAGCAGGAGCCTCCTCCCCGGCAGCAGACAGGCAGCAAACACGCGCTGCATCTTTCCTGCTGTGTGGGAGGGCTGGGGAGAATTCCCCGGGTGCAGCCTGCAAGCGCTCCCCTAACTCTCAAGATGACGGTGGCTCTCGCAGCCTCGCAGGGCTTCCCGGGGTGGTCCTGGACTTGAGCTCAAATAATCCGCTGCTTTCCCTGCCTTCTCTCCTTCCCACCCCTTCACATACCCTGGGAACGGTTCCCACCCACCGGGCACCAGAGCAAACTCCCCTGCAAATGCCAACGTGTCTGGTGTCTGAGTCTTCCCTGCAGGAGCTCACCCTCCAGTACAGTCCCTTCTGGAAGGCACTGCAATTCGGTGAGGACAGCAGCAAAGGCTGCAGAACCTGGTGCTGAAAATACCCCTTGTGTTCTGGATCCTTCCCAGATAGGTAGCCTCCCCCACTGAGGGCCCCGCCTCCCCCCAGTATCTAGCACTGGGATGCCGGGGCCACCAGTGCCAAGTGAGTTGGATAGTAGGAAACTGTGCACCGTTTTCTGGCATCGAGGACAGCCAATCCAGGTAATACCAGCCAGAACCTCTTAGTGTTCGGTAATTCAGCTACAAATAGGCCCTTGGCTTTTGCCTTTCATTTTGCAGATAACTGTAGCTAGAACTCATCAAACATCTACTAGATATTCTCTGGTACTTAGACATAGAATTCTCAGTGTGGAAAAGACCCTAGAAGCGAATCAATCCTTGGATACATCTGACCCCCTGCTAGAAGATTTATATCCATTGATCATATACAGGATGTCATTTCCAACCCTGTGAATCAGAATCGATCATTCCCCCCCGCCTTCCCTCAGCATTTCACTGGCAAAGATTCCAGGGCATTTTTTCACGCGGCTCTGTTCTGCAGTTAGTGGGTGTCCTGTCTGTCTCTCCACTCAGGCTGGGAGCTCCCTGAGGGCAGGTCTTAATGCTCCGGAGTCCCTCCCAGCTCCGAGCACAGATTCATATATGCAGGGGCTTAACAAAGACATGTGCAGTGGAATTCCTGCTTTCTGCTCTCCCTTCTACTGTCCCAAGAAATAGCAATTTATCCTCAGCAAATGGAGTCTGGCCCTCCATGGGAATGGCTCCCACATGTAGGTGAGATGTGGTGAGACACAAGAGGATGTGGTGAGACACAGGATGTGGTGAGACACAGAGACAAGAGTTAGCATGTGTTCCAGGTGTCCTGTAAGGGCCAGTACCAACAACAGGCAGGGGCCTAAGCCCAAGTTTTATAGGATTGTCCTCCTCTGCTTGACCTTGGCCTCAAGACAGGAAGCTTGGCCCTAGGCTGGCCCTACGGGTCTGGAGCAGCGTCTCCACTCCAAAGTAGCCTCCCGTTCATTGTTATCACGGTAGCAGCCACACCTCCATGATTTTCTGGATAATTTCCATTTCAAGTATTCCGTCCCATTGTTCCTACCCATTTATGTGCACATGTCAGACTCTGCTATTTCCAAATCAGAAAATAGAATTTGGAATTCCAATTCAAGAATTATTCTTTTGGCTGTTTCAGAAATCCCCCATGATTGTTTGAGTTCCCCCTACAGTGGAGACCCTGAGACAAGGATTCAAGCACAAATAGGTACAGAGAAAACCAGACGGGGATGGGAAGAGAGACAAGGAAGGGAAGGCGGCTAATAGAGGGTCTTCGACCTAGCCCGCTGCCAGTGTGGATGACGGAGCTTAACGCTGTCTGGGAAGCTCTGGGGCTCCACGTAAAACACAGCCCTCAGAGATGTGGGGGCCAGGGTATTCCTCACCAAGGCTCATCAGTTATTGCTTGCAGAATGCTTCCCGGAGACACTCTCAGCTGCCATCAGAGAGCAGAGGGCGCCCCAGGAGTGAGGAGAAGCCCCTAGACGGCAAAATGTCAGCGCCGGCAGCCGGCAGCTAGAGGGGTCAAGGACACAGTAGGGCACTGGCAGAGTGCTCTACATCGTCTCATCTCTAGAAGACATGGCTGTAATTCACATATAATGCACAATGACCCTTTAGGAACAGTATCCAGGATATAAATCAGTGGCCAAGGAGGCTGAAGAAAAAGATACTGAAGCAGGCGGTGGTGACACACTAATGTCCACGTCTCACGCCTCCCGGTTCTGTGCCGTCCAGTCTTGTTCGCCCTGCACGGACAGGAGGCCAAGTGTACAGGCTGTTTCTAATGGGTGAGCCAGACCCCGATCCATGGCCCACGGTCTGTCCGGCAGGATTTCACTGGGACTTCCCTGGGAGAAAGCAGGAGGGGTGGGAAGGATGGGAGGGGAGGAGGTGGGCACTAACACTGAATCCCTACTGCAGGGCAGCCCTTTCCACTCACAGTCTTATCCCAGGCTCACAACAAAACCTCGGGATCAGCACATAACTCCCGAGGTGGCCACTGGGGGTAGTGTCTGCTCAGAATGGCATCTTCTTCTGGGCAAGTCTAATGTGGACCACAGGGTAGGGTGGCTACTGCCAGTCAACCTGGCCACAGAGACTCTGCTCCAGGGATGGACACGCGACCCAACATGACACACTCGGTGGCCAAGCCTGTGATTCCCCAAATTAGAACAGGGAAAGAGCTGCTCATCTTTGGTCATTCAACCACGAGAATATAAATTTGAAATTGCGGATGAGCCTGAGTTCTTCCCCTCAGGAAAGAATACACTGACAGAGGGAGACAGCGAGAAGAACAGATCCCATAGTGCTCCAGTTCCTCGATTATGTGCATGAGCCAATAAATTCCCCCTTTTCTCTTTACTTCAATGATTTCTGCCACTCACAACTGAAAGCATGTTGGTGGCTATTCACCCTGGTTTCCTGGTTAAGTATATGAAAGTTCAAAAGGTCAGGTAACATGCCTGAGCTACACACCTCCCATGCGCTGGGGCCAGGGGGCCTCTCCAGGTCTGTCTGGCTCTGTGTCTTCAGGTTAGTTTCAGTAATGCCGTGCCAGGCTAGTGCCCGTGGCAAGCTGGAGCTGGCCTCTACTCACAAGAGTCCACCGTTTTTTGCTCAGGAATTTTGTAAGCCAACTGCAGGCCTCTCACTGTTGTGGCCTCTCCCGCTGCGGAGCACAGGCTCCAGACGCGCAGGCTCAGCGGCCATGGCTCACGGGCCCAGCCGCTCCGCGGCATGTGGGATCCTCCCGGACCGGGGCACGAACCCGTGTCCCCTGCATCGGCAGGCAGACTCTCAACCACTGCGCCACCAGGGAAGCCCTACATTTGGTTTTGACCATTGAAAACAGAAGTCAATGATACCTTTTTAAGGAACAGCCATGACATTACTATACTCCAAGCAACAACCAAACACAGACGTCTTACCCCATGCGTGGGTTTTTGCTTGGTTGAGTTATGTTTGTTTGCTGTTGTCCTCAGACTTGGGAGAATCCTCCAGGAAAGCAAAGGTGGGGGGCTTCAGTGGGCTTCAACCATAAACCAAGACAAAAGCAAGTGAGAGGCACGCAGAGGTCTCCAAGCCCAAAGAGAAGCTTCGGGAGATGATTAATTCCTCCAGGCCAAGAGGGCCAAAGCTAACAACATTTCCCTGAACGCCTGCCTGACAGCATGGCCAAAGTCCAGTTCAAAACTGCATCTGAAAATTTTAAGGCAACAGCTTACATAATTTTATTCAGAACTAGAAATAAGTGACCTTCGGCTAAAACTTCTCCAGCCCAATGGAACGATTTAGGTGCACGTGTTATTGCTGATACTTAATCTGAGACCAGCACCCAAGAGAGCAGAACAATCCCTCCTTTCAAACTTCCTAAGGCTCCTCCCCTCACAGAACCTTCCAGGACAACAATTTGGACTTAAAAATGCTAGCTATTCTCGCTCATTATCTTCCAGTAAAGTGCTGCTTTCTGGAGTCTGAGTCCCATCTCTTGCTTTCTGCCCTGGCAGCAGTGGATCACGCAGATCACGCAGACGTTGCGGGGCTGCATAAATCCCTCACGTTGTTAAAATTTAAAAGAAAATGGCTGGGCACCACTCTGCCTTTGACTCAGCTCACAGAACAGGAGCCGGATGCCTCCTTTAATTTCCAGGTGCGCTTAAATTAAGGTGCACTTAATTTCCAGGCTGCAGGCACCCCTGGGAGAATGTCAGGCCTCAGGTAAGTGAAAACCCCTTCGAAAGGATGCCGCGCAGTGGCTCTCAGCCACACCCGAGCCACGGCTCTCCAGCTCCGGGAGGGCATTCTTGAAATGTGATTTCCCCTTATCTGTCCACATGCCTGGCATTTATGCCGAAACTGTCCTCACGACACAGGCAAGTGTGATAAACCATCTAGTCTCAGGGCTGTGTTCCATATTTGTCACATTTCTCAACCTTTCTTTGGTTCTAAGCTTTCAAAGGTGTTGTCGGGCTTCCTCACGTATGTGAACGCAAAGTGTGTACCTTCCAAGCTGACTTAACGCCCTCTGCACCATTTTCGATCAATATTTTTAGGGACATTATTGAAAAATTTTGGACATTTGAATCAAAGTCTTTTACTGAGATCATTTTTTTCTAAAAAAAAAAGGTTTCCATTTCTCATTGCTGACTTGAATGAGTAACACTGTATTTTTACTGTAAATTTTTACTCTGTATTCAATACACAAACATTTTGCTACTAATGTATGTTTCTGCCTAATTGAAGCCTTTAATAACTCAAATCAAGTTGCTTATTCATAGGTACAGTGCGCTTAGGCTGTGTACCAGACAGGAAATTAAGGAAAATACAAATTGCATTATTTGGGCTCAAGGAATGCCCAATCTTGTTGAAGGAATAAGACAGAATAGCATTAAAATACAGCGCTAGATTGGTGGGATACATGAACCATCATCCCAGGAACCATTTATAGCCCTGATATCTCCAGAAAAACAGGATTCCCACCACAAAAGCGGCCCAACATAAAGGATGGATGACAGCCAGGTTCTTAACTAGCAACTATTTCATAAACAGAACTGGAATGACCTCTAGCAGGACAAGTAAAAAACTTCTATAAAGAACCTTGTGGAAAACATTAACTGATCCTTTTACCAGCCCCTACTGGGAGAGGTGCTGACCCCTGCATTTCCAGGATAGGATGGAGGAGAGAGACCCCTATGGCTCATAAAAAAGCAGAACCTTCACTCACCTCGGGAGCACCCTGTGCCACGGCAATGGACTTTGGCTACCTCTCACCTGGTTCAAAGGGGTTCATTTGACTGAAACTTATGTAAGTCCCAAGATGGTATCAGCCTCCCATTCTCATCTCAATATCATAGCAGCCCACATCTCCTGAGAGTTGACAGGTACATTATCAAGGAGAAAGGAAAGAGCAAGCCTTGACCCCAGTTCAACCTCGGAGGTCAGCCTCCCGAGAGGTTGCAGCATCTTTTGACAAATGACACCATCCATAGCCCTGGAGATGTAAGGACGGCTCCAGGCAAGATTTACTTGCCCTTTGGGCAGCAAGACTTTCACTTAGATCTTCCCCTATGAGCAGATTCTGTCAACCAAGTGAATCCCAAATTATATAAACCCAGTGGGCACAATTTAAACAGGGGTGGAATAGGGGACAGGGAAGCAAAACATTTTACAGTGAAAGAGAGGACCCATGATCATCCTGCTTAATATAGGATAAAATTTAGAGTATCTGATACTGGGGAAAAAAGGGAGAAATTATTTAAAATAATTTTGAAGCCATACCCCTTCTTCTAAGTGAGGAGTCCATAGTAAGTTCCCTACTTCCATTTGAAGTCAACCTCAACTCGTTGACTTACAAGTCAAGTCTTGGCAATTGTCTCCTCTAGGTTCTAGTAGCTGTGTCTGTAAGCTTAATGACTTTGGCCAAGCTACTTAACCTCTCTGGTATTGTTTTCTTCACCCTAAAAGCGAAGCTGTGATTTTTAGGTTTTCTTCCAGCTCTCAAAATTTAAAATTCTATGACTATGCTACACAGAGATAAACTTGCCCTCAAATAACTGTTCTTTATCTAGGGAATAATTTCTGCAGGTAGTAACCTTCAGTGTCCCAAGAAATGCACAGAGCCACACACAGTAGCCTGGGACAGACCCCTTCTCCAGGGAACTAGAGGTCTTCCAGAATGGCCAGGGAGATCCACTCACACCAGCCTTCTCAGTCACGCCTGACCCAGAAAGAGTCACACCATCTGCAAGGATGAGTAGCTCTGAAAAAGTAAGGCAGTGATGGAAACTGTAGGAAGTTTAGACACAGCTGGATGGGATTTCAAGAAGCAAAGGGTCAAATAACAAGGTGACAGTAGACTGCCATGCTGTCAGCACGTTATTCTTGCAAGGACTGGGTTTCTGGACACCAATTGTTCAAACTTAGGCTTGCCCTTCCCCCAAGGATTTGGAAGATGAGGTTGGGAGGAGAAGCAGAAGAGTGAGGGGAGGGCGAGGTGCATCAGTGTGGAGTGACGGGTTACCCTGACTCTTACCTGAGCCCCTGAATGAGGCATTGTTTGTGCTACTGGTAACCAGAGCTTCTCCCGTGTGTCGCGCAGTATGGGCTTCCCCACCCTGCCTGCTGGGCCTGTCGGGCATGTTGGATATGTGGAAATACCTCTAGGCTCTAGAATATGGCTCACCAGCAATGGAAGACTGCTCCCAGACACTGCCCTGGGCCTCAGGCACCTCGGAAGTTCTGCTGTGTCAGGGACCTGGCGCTGCAGTCTTTTCGTCTTTCAGATGAATGGTGGCAAGCAGGCTAGCGCAGGACTGAGGAGTGCTAGGTGGCATGGACCTTTTGCCTGTATCCCTGAGGGATGAGAGAAGATGCTCTGGGGGCTCTGGCTTCGTGACCTGGCATCTGTGACATTTCTTTTTTTTTTTTTGGCGGTACGCGGGCCTCTCGCTGCTGTGGGCTCTCCCGTTGCAGAGCACAGGCTCCGGACGCGCAGGCTCAGCGGCCATGGCTCACGGGCCCAGCCGCTCCACGGCATGTAGGATCTCCCCGGACCGGGGCACGAACCCACGTCCCCTGCATCGGCAGGCAGACTCTCAACCACTGCGCCACCAGGGAAGCCCTGTGACATCCCCTAATTCAGAAAGCAAAAGAACTACGTTCGTTCAGCAGGATAAGCAAGTCCTGCTCACCTTGGGTGTAGAGATTGTCCCGTTCCATCCATTAGAGGACAGTGGCACCTAGGGGATCACATACACACACATAGTCACACACGAGGGCTGACTCAGCAGTCATCCCTTCTGCTGTGACTGAAATGCCCCAGGCTCTCCAGAAAGCGAACGTGCTCTGCTTTCGGCCAGGGCAACAGTGGATGGAACCAGATGGGCCAAGTGCTAAACACAGGGTTCCAGTTTGGCATTAAAGTTGCTAAAGTTGTTGCTGGTACACATACAGGGGACTTCAGCTTTCACCCGAGTGGCCAGAGCACAAAACCACCCCTGGATCCAAATCCCTGTGGGGTCTTTTTGTTCTTTTTTCTTTTTTTTTAAATATTTATTTATTTATTTGGCTGCATCGGGTCTTAGTTGCGGCACGTGGGATCTTCACTGTGGCATGCAGGGTCTTTTTAGTTGTGACATGCGTGATCTTTAGATGTGGCATGCGGGATCTAGTTCCCTGACCAGGGATGGAACCCAGGCCCCCCGCATTGGGAGCTCGGAGTCTTAGCCACTGGACCACCAGGGAAGTCCCCCTTGTGGGATCTTTGAGCACAAGTTGCTGGTTACTCCACACTGAACAGGAATGCAGCTCCATGCCTGTCCTCAGGCTATAGTCACCCCTGCAGGTAAGGGCAGGTTGGGTGTGGAACCCTCCGAGGAGGTTCCCTGAAGAACACCTGTTCTGAGAAATGGTAATGATGACTCACCACGTGGCACTCCTCCCTCAGACTCAACTCTGACTCTATGCCCAGCCGGCTGGTGGTGACTTGGAGCAGTCATAGAGGGTAGCTCTTGGGTAAGTCATAAACCAGGAGGCTGACCCCTTACCCTCCCGGGGTGACCCAAGACTTTTTCCGAAAAAAGCAGGCAGAACAAATTTCTATTCCCTCTTCCTCCTCCTGGCTTCCGTTTGCCTGTGGTGACGATGCCAAGTGCCACGGGAAGTACTAATATGCCTTTCCACAGCGGTTGTTGAAAGTTTCTGGGCCGTGTTAAACAAGAAGAGTTAACCTGAGAAGGCTACACGGTTTATCAATGTAGATGAGCAAATTATATAGCCAATAATCGAAATCTATACCATTCAATACGGCAGCCAGTAGCAGCATGTGGCCCTTTACATCAGATTAATTGAAATCTAAAATGCAGCCCCCCAGTCATACCAGCCACATTTCAAGTGCTCACGTGTGGCTAGCGGCTGCAGTATTGGACAACACAGCTATAGAACATCTCCACCATCACAGAAATTTCTATTGGATAAGACCGGCTCTAGATACACAGCAAATGTTAGAGATCCGCTTAACCACTCATTCATTTGTTCATTCAACGAATATTTACGGAGCGTTGGCTATGTATTGGGTCCCTCCAGGAGTTTGCTGGGCGCACATATGTGTAATCAAAGCTGTAGACCCTTTTCATCTGGGGAATAAAACAAGCCACACGTGAGTGAATAGAACTTTTACAAAAGATTAGCTTTAAGGCAAGAGCAGGGGAGGGAGTCAACCTAGTCAGACCTGAGCTTATAAATCTTTCCTTCAGCACCTGCTTGCACATGTGTGGGTGGTAATTTAGCTTAGGCCTGAGTAACAGGTGTCACATCCACAGAGCAAGGAAGCCAGAAGAAGGAAGCCCAGACTCAAAGCTCTCCTAGGAGAACTCCTGACCATGATCTAAAGAGGGCAACTTTGTGAACCAGCTGGTGGAGAAGACCATTTCTCACGCAATCCTATCCCAACCAAAGTGCACGTGTAGGAAAACTTTGCCATTCACCTCCTGGAACTCTGGGACACTGTGCTTCCCACCACACTTCTAAGAAAGTGGTGAGCACCCCGCTGGCTTTTTCTCCAGCACAGCTGCTCCTTGTTTGAAGGATTTTCACCAAGTGATTTTTACTGTTTTTACAAAGTGTTCAAATTGGGCAACCACATTTGCTATGCAGGGTCTGGGAAAGTGATTACAAAGCACCAAGAGTGACCGGTTCCCACAGAAGTTTTCAGCAAGGTTGCTTTAGGGAGGGGATGACTGAGAAAGAAAGACACCAGAGTAAAGGGCAGATACAGGCTTAATGCAATCAAAATGCCACCTGAGGGGCTTCCCTGTTGGCTCAGTGGTTAAGTATCCGCCTGTCAATGCAGGCGACACGGGTTCGAGCCCTGGTCCGGGTAGATCCCACATGCCGCGGAGCAAGTAAGCCCGTGTGCCACAACTACTGAGCCTGCGCTCTAGAGCCTGCGAGCCACAACTACTGAAGCCCATGTGCCTAGAGCCCGTGCTCCGCAGCAAGAGAAGCCAACGCAATGAGAAGCCCGCGCACTGCAACGAAGAGTAGCCCCTGCTCGCCACAACTAGAGAAAGCCCACGCACAGCAATGAAGACCCAATGCAGCCAAAAATAAATAAATTAATTAAAAAAAAATACCACCTGAAAAGGATGACTTGAGCAGGAAAGAAGCACATGGGAAAATGCAGAAATCCGAATCAGAGCTCCAGAAGAATGAGGAGGTGTTTTTCAACCTCGAGGGAGCTGTAATGACTTACAGTTGGGTGATACTGCGAGGCCGTCCTCTAAAGACACTTATGAATTTGTTTGGGGAGAATATCTGTTCACACTTGGGGATCACTGCAGATGGCTTGTGAGTCATAAGAGCAGTTGCTGGGTTCCTCTGGGCAGCCAGGCTACAGAAGAACTATTGTGAGAGACTGTGGAAACAGGAATTCTGTTTTTTTAATGTAATGTTATGAATACGGTACATAGTCTCATGATTCAAAATTCAGAAAAAGTATAAAAAGGTTCACAGTGAAAAGTCTCTCCTCACTCATCCCCTGCCTGCCTGGTTCCCACATCTCTCCCGCGTCCACTTGGGCGGCCATTTTGGACCCATCCCAAGTTCCTTTATGCTTTCACAAGAAAATGCAAATATACATTCTCATTTCTCCCCCCCTTGTTTTACACAAAAGGTACCAACTGTATACACTAGTCTATCTTTTACTTAACCATCTAATCCCTGTCTTGGATGTCTTGGAATTCTTCCCTGTCAGGACAGAGAGCACAACTCATTCTTTTTCACAGTTCTGTAGTTAGACTGTTGCAGGAAGGGAGACCCCTCCAGGGCCCCAGAGTGCGCTGTCGTCTAACACTCGGAAATGAATTGTCCGAGGAGACACACGTGCTGACAAAACAAAAGACTTCATTGGGAAGGGGCGCCCGGGCAGAGAGCAGCAGGGTAAGGGAACCCCGGAGAACTGCTCTGCCACGTGGCTCGCAGTCTCGGGTTTCATGGTAACGGGGTTAGTTTCCGGGTTGTCTCTGGACAAGCATTCTGACTCAGGGTCCTTCCTGGTGGCACACGCGTCTCTCAGCCGAGATGGATTCGAGCGTGAGGGTCTCTGGGACGTTGGCAAGACATATCGTCTCTTCCCTCCTCCTTTTGGCTCCTGGCGAATTCTCCCGGTGGCAGCACCGCATTCTTTATCGGAACCTCCTGTTGTGAGACAACTCAGGCAAGTAGTTACCATGGTGCCTGGCCAAGCAGGAGGTTTCAGTCAAAGGTTCCCTAACAAGACATCACCAGTTTAATGGTACCCTATAGATGGACACTTAGCTGCTTCTTATACTTTACCATTTCAACAATGCTATAGTTAGTTACCCTGAATATACATTATTTCACATGTGCACAGTATACCTCTGTAGTAAAAATCCCAGAAGGGGAGGTCAAAGGGTATAGCATTTGTACTTTGGGTAGATATTGCCAAATTGCCCTCCATTGAGTTGTGCTAATTTACACTTCTACCAGCAATGATTGAACGAGTTATCAAATTCTGGGATTTCTGCCAATACAATAGGTGAAAATAGAATCTCAGTAAGAATTAATTTGCATTTCTCTTCTTATGAGTGAGGTCAAACATCTTTTATATGTTTAAGAGACATTTGTATTTCCTTCTCTGTGAACTGTCTGATCGTATCTTTCGCTCATACTTCTCTGGAGTTATTATTATTATTATTTTTTGCGGAACGCAGGCCTCTCACTGCTGTGGCCTCTCCCACTGCGGAGCACAGGCTCCGGACGCGCAGGCTCAGCGGCCATGGCTCACGGGCCCAGCCGCTCCGCGGCATGTGGGATCTTCCCGGACCGGGACATGAACCCGTGTCCCCTGCCTCGGCAGGCAGACTCTCAACCACTGCGCCACCAGGGAAGCCCTATCGTCTATTTTTAAAAGTCAGTTTCTTATTAATTTTTCTCATCAACTTTCTTATCAATTTCAAACCCTTATCAAGGACACTAGCCCTTTGTCTGTAATATGAGGGACAGTGAATATAAACACAGAGCTAATCAATAACTCTCTTGCCCACAGATGATGGCCCATCAAATTCACGTCAAGGTTAGGCCTTCCGTCCCCACTTCCACACTCTCCCTCACCTCACTCCACCTGTCCCCTCAGGTTACACCAGGTTTCTGGCTGTCCCTCTTTCATTGATTTTCTTCCCTGGGGCCTTTGTATTGGCTGTTTCCTCTTCCTGGAATGAGATTTTCCCTTTGTCCTCCTGGTAAATTCCTGCTCCCCTCCTCAAGGTCTGTGGACCTTCTCATACAAAGAGCAAGTAGGGACAGGGGAGAGAGCCAGTGTGAAGCTGTGAGGCTCTTCCTCCAAATCATAGAGAACCGAGGGGAGGCCCAGGCTGGGCAAATGCCTGGGAAGCAGTGTGAGTCGAGACCTGGGGTCAGGGTGAGGCCTCGTGAGCGGCAGAGCCGTATGAGGACCAGGGGACAGTGTGGCCGAGTGAGGAAGCTTCCACAGAGCAGGGCTTGTGGAGGGGGGCCTGGGGGGTGTGAACCCTAATGGGGCGTGAGGCCTGGGCACATGCATTCAGTGGGCTGTGTTTTCAGAAGAGCCTGGAGGGCAGAGAGTGGAGAGCTAGGAAGGACAGAGTATGAACACCAGGGATTCAGGGCGGGGCTGCAGCATCTCTCAGGGTGTTGTAAGCAGAGCGATTTCAGCTGGAAACCTAGGCACCTTGACCTAACAGTGCCCGCACTCCCAGGAACCCACAAAGGGGGAAAGGAGTGAGAGGTAGCTCAGCCTCTGGCAAGGAGAGTAACTAAAGGAAAATATTAAGAAGGACAGAAAGCCCCGTGAGTGTGGACTTAGGGCAGCCAGAGATGGTAAGAGAGGTGGGAAAGTCTGGGAAGAGACTCAGGAAATGCTTTAACCCTAAACCGCGCTTGCTGTGTGCTCAGATTCACCACGCTGTGAAAGGAGAATTTCCTGGCTTCTAAGTTGGCCTCCTGGATGTGCTGTGTTCTAGGGCAGACAAGCTGGGTGATTGGTGGGTACCACTAGGAAAGGAAAGGGGTCAGATGATAAAACCTGGGGCTCAGCCTTTGCGAGAGAATCATCCCTAGCTAATCTCCCAGGTGGCACCAGCAATTAGCCAGGAGAAGTCACAACGAGAACTCAGAGGTACCTTCTGGCCGGGGGGCTGCCTTAGGAGCAGCTGTTCAGCACAGCCCACTCTGAGGCTCCCCGTACACTTTCTCGTGTATTCATTCAATACATGTTTTGGGGGCATCTACTGCATACTGGGCACTCTGCTAAGAGACATAATGGTGAGTAAAGCACCACCTGCCCCTTCACTGTGGTCTAGTGGGAGAGATGGACACATATACAAGCCAGGGTCACGTGTGCTCTGATGGAAATGAGTAGTGGGGCTTGCGGAGGTGCAGAGAGTGGGGCCTGGCCAAGATTTGGGGTGTTTGGAAGGCTTCTTAGCAAAAATGACTCTTTAGCCGATTGGGGTCCCTCAGAGAATGACCTACCCTGAGCGCGTGTGTCCTGCGATGGGGTGGAAAGCTCTCTTGCAGTACAGAAGGAGCCTGGAGTTACCATGCTGCACCTCCAGGTAAGGGAGGAGACTTCAGGAAACCCAACAGAGAGATGAATGCTTTCCTTCTTCTGACTGTTCTGACCCAGACAGTCAAATTCCTGCACAACCATACCTCGGAAGTAATGCATGTGCAAATTCTGAGCCAAGAATAGAAGCCATGCCTGATAGAATCCACGCTCACTCTTTTGTTGCTGAATTTGTATTAGCTCTTAGCTGAGGGTCAGCATTTTCTGATACCATCTTCTGCACTGAACTCATCCTCTTCCCTCTAACTCCTTTAAGGATCTCAAATCTTCCAAACAGGCTTGTTCAATATTTATATGGTCTGGGCACAGCGAGGCTGCTTTGATCTGCGGTGAGTGACGACTGGAGATCATCAGAGCTTGGCCCTCATCAGCTTCCTCTTGGCTTCTCTTCCCCGAGTGTGCCCCCCCGGGGGTCCCCAGGAGCCCTGCAGGGTGAAAGCACATATTTCTGCTCAGAGTCTTTGCTTCCATTGGGCACAAGTAGACACCTGTCAATCCCTTTCAGGGCAGGGGAGAGAGCGTTGCCATGTTCTTCTTTACAGCCCAGAGATTCAGCCTTCATTTTGCACTGTGACCAGTTAGCAGAAGCAAGAGGTCCATGAACCCTCAATGGACAGGCCACCCCAGTAGGGCCACCACGTACAGGAAAGTGGATACAGGTTGGAATTGCTCCTTTTGCTCTTGCAACTTGGAATTCCCGTGGCCAGGCTGCCTGTTTTCTTTCATCAGAGGAATCAATGAGATGGCGGGACCTGTAAGGTTTTTTCTGTCCCTGACAAGCACACACCTCCATCAGGATGCTAAGTAATGAAAGTGCCTTTATACTTGCTGCCTGGACCTTCAGGGAGAAATGCGGCCAGTTCAGACGTCTGTACTGATCTGCATCCAGCACAGAGCGTCTGGGGTAGTAATACGCTAACTCCACCGCTGTTGTTTTATCTTCTCAGCCTAGCTACAAAAAGAGTGCTGCTACCCAGGCCGCATCCGGGCAGAGCCCTTCTAGGTCAGCTAGCTGCAGAACAGCACCAGCAACTGGGCCTCCTAGAAGGACAGGAGACGTTTTGCCACCCAAGGGCCCGTTTCTCCAACATCTTGGAGAAGTAACAGGGGAGCATCAAAAGTATAGGTCAGGGCTTCCCTGGTGGCGCAGTGGTTGAGAGTCCGCCTGCCGATGCAGGGGACACAGGTTCGTGCCCCGGTCCGGGGGGGATCCCGCATCCCTCATGCCGCGGAGCGGCTGGGCCCGTGGGCCGTGGCCACTGAGCCTGCGCGTCCGGGGCCTGTGCTCCGCAGCGGGAGGGGCCACGGCGGTGAGGGGCCCGCGTATCGCAAAAAAAAAAAAAAAGTATAGGTCAGAGGTGGTTAATAGAGCAGAGCTATATTTACTCTCTCCCTCTCTTATGCAGACAGCACTACTAATCAATCATAATACTTGTTCCTTCTGAAAATATGTACCATCCCGGGAGCCGTAGTTGCTGACGCAGATCCTTGGGCTGCAGAGAAACTGAAGGCAGGGGCATTGATCTCCTTTCCCGGGAAGGTTAAGTTTTATCGTTAACAAAGTCTGAAAGGGTGCGTTTGCTGACACTTTTATAATTAGGAGTCCAAGTGAATTCATTCTTTTCTCTTGGGGAACAAAGCATTGAGCCGCTTGTCCTTGGGGTGAATCATGGCAGGCAAGTGCCTGGAGGGGCCTCCTTTCTGGGGAAGAGGTCCAGAAGGACCAAACCGTGTCCCAGAGGACTTGAGAACAGTTGGCAGGACTTCCCACATCCTGCAGGGAACAGAGACAACCAAGTATTTCCCATAACCCAATGGGGGCATGGAAGGAGCTGAGAGAAACAGGGCCTGGGAGGTAGGGGGCCCCCAGTATTGTCTGTGTATGTTACTCTCAGAACAGATGCCCAAAAGAGATATTAGGGTGAGCTACAGAAAATAGAGAATTTTAGATTACTGACGCCTTTAAGCTTGTATCCTTAGAACTCGGCTAAATTAAGGATGAGTTTAAGACCCTCTTCTCAAGGGCCCACAGTTTATCTGGGGAATAAAGAATCAAACAAGCCATTAGGATGTGGAAAGGGGTATTAAACAATCCGGAAGCTGCTTGTACAGAAAACCATTCTGTGAAGAGTCCCCCCATCTCTCTCTCCAGTCTCACTTTTGGGAAGTGTATTAGTAATCTATTGCTGTGTAACAAATTACCTCAAAAATAAAGGGCTTAAAACAGTAAACACTTATGATCTTGCAAAGTTGCCAGGGGTTAGGAATTTGGGAATGGATTGACTGGGTGGTTCCGGCTCAGGGTCTCTCAGAAGGTTGTAGTCGAAGTATTATCAGGGCTGCAGTCACTTGGAGGTTTGACTGGGGTGGGAAGGTCCACTTCCACGGTGACTCAGAGAACTGCCACATGCCGGTTGTTGGCAGGAGGCCTCAGTTCCTCACCATGTGGACCTCTCCATAGGGCTACTTGAGTGTCCTTACAGCATGGCAGCTGGCTTCCCCAGAGTAAAGGATCCAAGGGAAAGAGAAAGAAAGAAACCACATTCTGTTCACAAGGAACAACTTACTAAGTTCAGCCCACAGTTGAGGGGAGAGAATTAAGCTTCAGCTCCGGAAGGGAGGAGTATCGAATAATTCATGGACTTATTTTAAGTTCACCAAAGGCCATGAAGGAAGCCAGATTCCCTGAACTGCCTCCGCTATCCTGATCCCCTAAATGTGCTGTGTTATTATGGATCCAGAGATAATAGCATGAGGAAGGTCCACTTGACAATATTGGGGTTGGGGATCAGACACAGTCAGGAAAGATCAGGGGTACCTAAACATAAGAACACAGTCAAAACTGTGTCACTCCTGGGATGGGGCTCTCAGAGAACCAGCCCAAGGGGGAAAGTAGGAGCCAGGTGTAAGCACTGTTAGCCAAGGTCCGAGCAGTCTCTTTAAGCAGCAGGATCAAGGAGGCATGGGGCAGGGCCTGAGAGAAGGCAGCATTGGGAGGTCTAGCCACAGGGGCTGAGCCGGACTGCCCAGTGGGCACCCTAAACATGAGCTTAGAGACCCAGCCCAGCACAGGCCTCCAACAAAACTACAAAAGTTCACCTTCAGTGAGAACTGAACCAAAAGTTTTGCAATCCAAACATCTCAAGTAAAGTCATTAAAATTTCAACACTCAAGTAAGTTTGTGTTTTAAGAGTCAGTATATTTTAAAACGTGGAACACGTAATGGGGGAGGGGGTTGCAGAAGGGTCTGTAAAGCAGAATTGACCGACTGGCATATCATAGCACACTGATGGACTGTTCACGGGTAGGGCCCCCAGCAGGGCTGTGCCTGGTGACCAGCACAGAGAACCTGGCATAGGGGATGGGTGGGAGCTGAAATCCAGCCTGTGTCCTGTCCTCCAAGCCTGGCATCCTGGTGCAGGGATGAGCCAGCCTGCAGGAAAAGACACACTTCTGTTATTCCTAGTTTGTGCTAGCTGCTGGCTCTGCTAGTGGGTTGTGGACCAGTTGAAATATAGATGCATTTGGCCCTTAGGGAAGCCAGGAAGGCTAGGACAGTACCATGGGGCAACCAGGGCAGATCCCTCCTGCTGGGAGCAGCCTTGTGTCTAACTCACATCAAAAAAAAGAAAGAAAGAAAAGAAAATGAATGCTTGAATCCAGCCCTAACCAGGCAGCTAACCAGTCAACAAGCATCAATACCAGATCTTAGGCAGCACCATCGACGTCCAATCAAGGTCTCCTTAGAGGCCCCCTTCTTAGTAATTGAATCCCAGTAGGGGTAGCACAGGGCTCCAGGACTAATCAAGGAGGCACAGAAGCAGGGCCAGGGAGAAGCCAGGGGACAGGTAGCCCCATACACAGGACTTGTCCTCGTGGCCAGCTGCGAGGCAGCCTGCCGGGAAAGCGGACGCAGCCTGTCCTTCCAGAGCTTTGCAAGTTGGCTGCTGGTAGCAGCACGTTAATGGTGCTCCAGCCCCTCTTGGGCCCCACAGAAAAGCCGAGCTGGGGCACTCCTCTGAAATGCCCCCCACCCCCGCCGCCAGAAGAGCTCCACTCTGGCTGGAGGGGCTGTGAGTTGGTCCAGAGCAGCATACAGATGAGGGATAGGAGGCCAGATCCCTGCGTCTAATAAAGCTTGAATCCGATAGTCAGAGGCTGTGCGCCACAGATTCCTGTGCCCACGGGTCTGGAGCCCGGGCCTGCGGACTGGGCTGTGCTGAAGGATGTGACATATGCAAATGAGTCACGTGCCTGCCCTGCTGGGACCTGACTGACAGCTTCATCCTGCAGCACCCCCATCTGTCAGGGCCTGTTCATAAAGAGGCCTGGAGTCGTCTCTTGTCTTTTGGCAACTATCCAGCTCACTCAGGCATGACTTAGCACAGAAATTGAGTTTGACTTTAAAAATGCTCCTTGTGATGGTAACTCTGCGGCCAAGACAAGCTCTGCGCTGAATTATTGAATGGCACGGGTGTTTGCCTGCCCCAGCCAGAGCCTTTCTTCTCTGTAGCTCCCTTGCCTGACAAGTAATTTTAAATATGCAGCAACGCATGGCCCTGTGCTCACCCGGCCTGCGCTGAGCCGCATTCCAGCCATGCTTCAACAGCTGCCCAGACGCTCAGGGCACCAGCTCCTGCTCCAGGGTCACGGGGACTCGACAGATTTGGGCAAATGGATTATCTTGATGATCTCCAAGCTATTGTTCTGAAGGAATCAAATCTTAACACGTCTAAGACCAAAATCATTCATTAATCCCAAACCAGCTTCTTCACCTGTTTTCTCTACTTCGATGAACGGAACCACCATCCCCCCCGGCCACCCAAGCCCACGTCTTGGCTTCATCCTTGATCCCCGTTGCCTCCTCGCTCTGCAATATGGGATCGGTCTCCAGGCTTTGTCTATTGAGCCTCTAAAGCATTTCTCAGATATGGCCAATCTTCCCCATTCTCACCTCTCTTGACTTGTTGGGCTGTTATCATCTCTCCTCTGGACTCCTAACGAGTCCTCCTGTCAAGCTCTCTTTCTCCAGCGCTTTGACAACAACAACCATCTAATCATATCCCTGTCCAACCTTCATTGGTTCTGATTCCTTTGAAGATAAAGTTTAAATCCTTTATCACGTTAGAGAGAGCTCACTTTGAACATGAGTTCTGCCACTTGCAACTCAACCTGTAAAATGAGAACAATAGAGACAGTGAAGGATTAAATGAGAGAATGTATGTAAGTGACATGGATCAGTATCCGGTGTCTCAGAAGTACCAGAAACACTCACTTTTATAATTGTTGCTGCTATTCACACCCTGTTCTCCCCTCCCTTTCCATCTGTATCTCCTGACCAGAGGGTCATATTCTATGCAACCACACACATCCCCTAAGCGTGTCCTACAATCTCATATGTTTGCTCCTTTACAGATGCCATTCTCCTGCCTGGAATGACCTTTAGCTCCTTTTCTAGCTAATGAATTGCTACTGATTCTTAGAGGCCCATCTCAAATGTTACCTTCCTTGAGATGGTCCTAATGGTCCCATCTTTGCACTTTCATGACCTTTTAACTCTATTATAACCCATTGCCTTGAAATATTTGTTCTCACACGTGCCTCCTTCACTGCACAGTGAGCTCTCTAAGAACAGAGGAAATACATCCATTCAAACATTTATTCAGGGACTTCCCTGGTGGCGCAGTGGATAAGAATCTGCCTGCCAGTGCAGGGGACACGGGTTCGAGCCCTGGTCCAGGAAGATCCCCCATGTCGCGGAGCAACTAAGCCCGTGCTCCACAACTACTGAGCCTGCGCTCTGGAGCCTGCGAGCCACAACTACTGAAGCCCCTGTGCCTAGAGCCCGTGCTCCACAACAAGAGAAGCCACCGCAATGAGAAGCCTGCGCACCGCAACGAAGAGTAGCCCCAGCTCGCCGCAACTAGAGAAAGCCGGCGCACAGCAACGAAGACCCAACACAGCCAAAAATAAATGAATAAATTTAAAAAACAATTTTTTTAATTAAAAAACCCCATTTATTCGATAACATGCATGTGGCATCTCTCCTGGGCCAGGCACTGTGCTGAGCACTGTGGGCACAAAGATGCACTAGTCACCATTTATTAATCAGGGGGCTTCCTTGCAGACAAGAGCATCCACTCTAACTAGTTTAAACAGAAAGACTTTTATTACAGAAGTCGAGTAGCTCACGGAATCTTGGGTAGGGTCAGGGCCAGGCTTGGTGTCTAAGAATATAGACAACAGCAACGCAGCTGAGAACTACGCAGACTGAGAAAAATGACCAATGACACCAAGGCCTTGTTCTGATGGAAACACCATCACTATAGGCACTTTGTGCTGGGGGCTGGAGCGTGAAGACTCCAGAAGAACGAGATATCACCACCAAGGTTGCCAGAAGAGCCAGTCTTCACTGTTGGCTTCTATGGAAGTTTCATACAAGTCTATCTGCTTGATGGAACTTAGGTCACATTCCTATACCTCAGCTGTAAGGGAGTCTCCTAAGTGCGATTGTTAGCTTTCCAGCTCAAACAGGAGAGAAAGGTGTGAAGGCTTTGGAATGGGGGTTGAGTGAGTCCCACTACATCATCCTGGCTCTTAAAGGGCTCCAGCTTAGGGAGAAAGTCCGGCAAGCAAACAGACATTACAGTATTATCAGCGCAGTACGGGGCAAGGGGTGGGGAGGGGCAGTGAGGGCCAGAGAAGCAGTCCCCAAGCCAGGTGACGGGGCGTTGCATGGAAGGCATACCTCCGTATGCCAGGTTTTAAGAGCTTGCATTTTATCCTGAAGCCACTGGGTAGTCATCGAATGACTTTAAAACAGGCATGTGACATGATCATATTTTAGTTCTGGGAAGATCAACCTGGATTGGAGAGGGGCAAGTCTAGAGAGAAAAAACCCAGTCAGGAGACCACCGCAGACATTTGGGTAAGACAATGATGATCTGAACCCAAGAGGTGGCGGTGGGGCTAGAGAAGGACAGAGACAAGAAATGTCTTAGACCCGGTGACAGTTCACCAGGTGGATGAAGGGAACTGAGGCCTGTAAGTCAATGGCCAGGTCCTGGTGTGGGTGGTTGGGTAGATTGTGATATGCTTCACCAAGATGAGGTAAACCAGGGAAGGTGTAAATCTGTGGGGAAGGATGATGAGTCCTTTTGCATGTGTGCTACTGTATCGTTTTCGAGATGGTGCATGTGAGCCATCCCAGTGAGGATGTTGAGTAAGCAATTAGCTAATCCAGGTCTTGTACCCATGAGAGAGGTTCAGTGGTAGAGTCACTATGTGCTGCTTTTTTCCTGACCATCCTACCTATCTTGTTTTGGCTGAACTACACTTTTGGGAAACCGTGTGGTTGTGAGGAACTGACCCCCTCACCTATCTGAGTAGACATTTAACCAGGCTATCCAAGCAGAGTCCACCACCCGCTACCACAGAGATTGGGTCAGGTGTGGTCACGTGACCCAAACGAGGCTCCTCGGTGGGAAACATACCCAGGCTTTTGCTGGACCCATCAGAGAGGAGATGGTCTGTTTCCATGAGTCTGACAAGTTGATAAATGAAACCCTAGAGTGTCCAGGGACCATGTTTCCCTCAGGTCTCTCTGATTGAATATCAAGGTGCAGGATGGGACCAGGAGGCTGACGGGCTAAAGAAGAGGGGAAGTGAGTCACCCAGAGTGATGTAATTTTGCCTCTCCTGCACCAACAGCAATACCTGCATACAGTAAGCACTCAATATACGTTTAATGAGTGAGGCAGTGAATGAAGCCTTTAAAACATGTACTTATAAGTAAGATACGGTACTACGACTATATCATATCATAAAAAATCATACCTTGAGATTGAAAAATAACTACCACAATGGATCTAGTGGATATGCAGAAATTTCCAGATTCCAGGTTTGGGGGGAAGGTGGGGACTGGGGAGTGGATTACACTGGACCTGCTGAATTGCTTTGCACAGCCATTTCCCTTGAATGTTTGAAGACAGATGAAGAATATTAAACACATTACAATACGATATACTGCACCCAACTAAATCAGCCATTCCTTTCCTTCAAAAGGTTGATGCCATAAAAATAATCACAGCGTAACAGCAGGACTCACGTTCAAAGTCTCAGAGGCTGGTTTTCTAGGGACTGGCGCAGCAAGACAGCAGGTCTGATTAAGTTGCACAATCAACAAAGGCAGTATAAGTTAAATTGCCATTTTAATCAAGTAGGGATCCAACCTATAAAAAGATGTGGAATACTTTTTGCTTAACATCGTGGACCACAATTAATCCATAACTTTGTTTTGCATCTATGCTACAAAACAGTTAAAAATCTAGTCATGGCTCTTCATTTTGCTCCTTTCTTTGGCTGACAAAGGCTCCAGGAAATCAGGGGAGTTGATGGATCTGGCCGTGGGCAATTAATTCACTTGACCTCTCATTTTCTTTCCATTTCTTCACCTATCCCAGGAACCAACATATGTCCTGAGCTTTAATGAAACAAATTACCCGGAGGGCATTAGCAACACTTTTCCTGAATACTGGGAAGATGAGGGCACTGCTGGTGATTAGAATTTGTCTTGGGCTGTCAGGGAATTGAGGGAGCAGAATGCTAAAGAGAAAGGAAAAGAGGAGAAAAAATTGAGCAGGCATGGTTTCGGCCCTAAAAGAACAGTTTGCACATTCCTCCTTCCTGAGCTGTAATAATAAACAAGCCAGGCTGGAAGACATGACTCCCCTCTCCCGCGTGTTTGTCTTTTCCTTTGCCTGGTGCCTCCCAGATCCTGCCCCTCGAGTCTGGCTGTGCTCTTTGAGGCAGGACCACACCTCTCCAGAGTCCCCTGAGCCTGACCAAGAGAGTGTATGTAGACAGAAAGCCTGAGAGTAGTGGAACTAAATGGAAGCATTTCTTCTATCAGGGGAAGGAGAAACATTGCAATACGCATGCACACGCGCACACGCACACGCAAGCAAGCATGCAATTTCCTAATCCCTTGGGCAATTCTAGTCAAGGTTATTCAGCTAGACTGTCCATGCCTTTGCCTGCCTTTGCCAGGGGTGATTTCCAGCGGCACTCGCTCGGGGAGAGAGGGGTGCCCCGGGGCAGTAGGCATTTTTGCTAAACAGAAACCATCACCCCTACCCCTCCCACCTCCTTCCAGAACCTGTCTGTCTTCCTTCTCTCAGACACCCTCTTTGTTCACACTATCCTCCAGGCATCTCACGTGGCCCTTCCTCTTAGGGAGAAAACTGTGTATTATCTTACACCTAGAAGTGACCTTTCTAAGGGAGCAGGCAGGAAGGAGGTAGGAAGGCGTGTGTAAGGAGGGACTGGGCTATCAGGCAGTCACAGAACAGATGCTCAGTTAACATTTGTTGAATGACTGATAAATGGAAAAGTATCCGGTTAACTCATAGAACCAAAAGAGCTTTGAATGCAATATAGAAAAAACAGATTATTCTTTCTTACTCTTCTATCTTTACACTTCCACTGGCTTCTCTGGACTTTGTCCCCCACTCAGGAATCATGGACCTAAAAATGCTGCTTTAACCTGGCTAAGCCCCCAGATGATGAAATAAACCACATATCTGGTTGAGTGGAGGGGCCGGTACTGTAGACGAGAATCCCTACAACATGTCAAGGTCTGGAGAGCTCTAATGCATCCGACATCACAGAAGCCACTGCTTCTAAGACTAAAAAGGCCCCAAATTGTCTGATCCTTCTGGGTCAACTCAAACTGGAGGCAACTATTAGTACTAAAATGAAAGTAAAATAAAATAAAATGAATAATAATGCTGTTGTCTTTGAGCACCAAAGACAACAGGTACTTCCCTAAATTACTGTATTCAATTGTACGATAACTCTGGTCCTACCACCCCACTCCACAGTTGGACACACTGAGTTTCAGGGAGATGAAAGGATTTGTCCGAATAATACACGGAATACAGAACACCGGCAGAGGCAGGCTTTGCACTCCGATCTGTCTGCTTCCCAGATGCACACCGTGAACTTCCCGAAAGAGAAGAGCAGCTTCATCTGCGTTTGCTTTCAGCAAAGGGTGCCCTATTCAGCTACTGCATTAGAGATCTAGCCTGATCATTTTTCCTGCAGGCCAGCTTTTCTCTTAAGAGAATCCCATTTTGCCTATTACAGAGATAGCTGTCCCCACAGAAAACCCTGGTGACCCATTAAAATGTTCTCATGAAAACTGCCTCTGGCCAGAGCCATCGGAACCACGCAAACTCCAGCCTCTGGTGATTTAAGAATCTGTTGGCTTCACAGCCTAGTGGGGCTAGTACAGCTACAAATGCTTTTAAGGCAAAGCTGCAGAAATAACAGGCCAAATTAAGCTCTAATCTCCGAACCATTGTAAGGCTAAGGAGTGCACTTTGTAATAATTGCCGGAAGTGAAAGCAGGGAAGAATACATTGGAAAAGGCCTCAGCTTCAGTTCCTTCTTTGGCAAACCAGGGATTGTAGGGCCAGCCAAACCCCTGAGCTCACAGAGGGCTTGGACAGTTCATGAGGTGGGAAAAGATTGAGAAACAGGCCTGCTTTACCAGTGGCTCTGCTGGCAGCCACCAGGATGACCACAAGAGCCCTGCCCCACCCCGAGGCAGGTTCTCCTGCACATCTTTCCCTTAGGCTGTGAGTCCAGCTTACTTATATACCAAGCTTCAGGACAACGCTCATCTCTAAGCAGGAGGGACTTTGACTATTCCCATTTCTGTGGCTTCCACCACGGGGAATGCCCAGTTTCCTGTGAATTTAGTGAACCAGTGGACCATGTCTGCCAAGCCTCTCTTTTCTGGGTATGTTTTGTTTATTTGTTTGTTTGTTTTTTGCGGTACGTGGGCCTCTCACTGTTGTGGCCTCTCCCTTTGCGGAGCACAGGCTCCAGATGCGCCATGGCTCACGGGCCCAGCCGCTCCGCGGCATGTGGTATCTTCCCCGACCGGGGCATGAACCCGCGTCCCCTGCATCGGCAGGCGGACTCTCAACCACTGCGCCACCAGGGAAGCCCATGTGTATTTTTAAATGGTTGATTTTATGTTATGTGAATTTCACTTCAATTCTATATACGTATATATATTTTAAGTTAGGGTTTCATTTACCTGAGACCTGCCTTCCCAGGGAAATGCAATGGGAAATCAAAGCAACTGACTAGGGGCCCAGACACCTTGCTGATGGATGCAATTCCAGGGTAGTCATATTTTGTGGGGAAGAGGAGGTGGTCTGGTAGTTTCAGGATCATGGAGCACAAAAATCTTCATGCTGTCAATACTACCATAGGTGCTCCTTAAAATACAGTAAGTCCTTTAAATCTCTTTCGTGAACAGTATTCTCAGTCTTAGGTACAAATTCCTATACATTACATCTTACCTACCTCAAAGTTCAGAACCGCTGAGCTAGACTGAAAGAAGGAAAAAAGGACAAGTTTATATGCACATCTGGTCCTTCTAACTACTCTGCTTTGAAGATAAAGGAGGGCAGGGGTATAGCATGGTGACAATAGTCAATAACACCATACTGCATATTTCAAAATTGCTAAGAGAGAACATCTTAAAACTTCTCACCATACACACACGAAATTGTAAGTGTGAGGACAGATGTTAACTAGACTTATTGTCGGAATCTTTTCGCAATATATACAAATATCAAATCATTCTGTGGTATACCTGAAACTAATATAATATGTCAGTTATACCTCAGTAAACAAAAAACATTACCAAAGGACACAGCAGAACACATCAACAAATGGGAAAACACACCATGTTTTCTAAAAAGATGACTCAATATCATTTTCCTTTCTTCTGTCAGGAGTATGCTTATCTTCTTACTATGATGTTAAGTTTAGCATAATCTCAATAAAGCTGTAAACGGGGTGGCAGGGGGAAAGGAGCATAGGAAATTTTGAAAACGTTTCTACTCGTTTGTAGGGTTTAGTCCCATCCTGTGTCCGTATTAAAGCTCTCTAACATAATCTTAATCCATGTTAGTGGATTTATTTGTTGGGGAGGCAATCAAATGAGATGATGTCGTCTCATTTGGGGGAAGCTTGACAGAGGCTGAGGTCTGTTAAAGGATAAAAAAGGTAAGATCATGACTCCTATACAGATATAAAACGATCACTTGTCAAAGATTTTAACTGATAAATTAACAAGGGAACCAGTAGGTATCTCAAAAAAAAAAGGTCAAAGGGAACTCGGAGTCCCACACTTTTCTGGTTAGATGAAAAATGCTAAAACGAATTGACAAATGGATGCAAAACTGTTCGCTATCCACAGGGAGACTATCACTTGCATTCCAGTGGACGTGATTTGCATTCCTATGGCTGGGGATTGTTACAATTAGTTTCATACAAACAAATGTCTACCTCTACAGAGTTGTAAAATAGGCTCTTCAAAGACAAAGACAGATGGCTGAGCTGACCAGAATACCCACTAAATTTCAAAATCTTTCACAATTTTTCCTACATTTCTTTAAAAAAAATTATTTTTAAATTGAAGTATAGGGGCTTCCCTGGTGGCACAGTGGTTGAGAGTCCGCCTGCCGATGCAGGGGACAGGGGTTCGTGCCCCGGTCCGGGAAGATCCCACATGCCGCGGAGCGGCTGGGCCCGTGAGCCATGGCCACTGAGCCTGCGCGTCTGGAGCCTGTGCTCCGCAGCGGGAGAGGCCACAACGGTGAGAGGCCCGCGTACCGGAAAAACAACAACAACAACAACAACAAATATATATATATATATAGTGTCACACTGCCTGAGGGGAGGCAAATGCAGTGTCATAGCTACAGAGACACTGTAATGATACACACGTGTATGTCCATTCATCCCCCTCCACAGATCTTTATCGAGTGCCAACCACAAGGCCCAGGCATTGTGTTAGGAGCTGATTATACAAGGATGGTCAAAACATCCCGGAGTGGGTGCAGCTCCAAAGCAGATTGTCACCAATGTCTCTTGGTCCAGGTCATCCCTTATTAACGAATGGTGAGCTGTGCTGCGTGCAGGGCTCCATGCAGGAACAAGTTCTGATCCAGGACCACTCCTTCCTGAACCCCTGTTGAGCCTGGCCTGTCCTTCTGCTCCAGTTTGCTGCTGCTTTGATCCAGCTGCATCCCCCTCTCCTGGTTCCCTGTCAGCATCACTCATCTGGTCCCCAGAACCTATTTCCAGCCAAAATCCTTTCTTCCCTGGCCCCCTAGCAGTAAGTCCCTTGTGGGAGTTGAGATGAAGAGTTCCAGTGTGGGGTCACACCGCCTGAGTTTGATCCCTGACATTGCCATTTACTAGCTGAATAAACTTAAGAAAGCATTTACTATTTGCTAGCCTCAATTTCCTTACCTATAAAATGGGGATAATAGTGCCTGCCTCATAGGGTTATTGAATGGATTAAATAAGACATTGTCTTGTTTCCGGGTGATGCTCAACTAATAGCAGCTATTATTATTTTTGCAGAACTGGTCCCCTTTCCTAGTTGTCCTCTGTCTCTAATCACGAGGCCTGGGGTCCCTTCAGGTCTAACCTGGGAAGTTTTTTTGTCCGATACAGCCAGGAAGGCATCTTTCAGAGTGTGTGAGGGCAGTTGGCCTTGAGCCAACTGAATAGAACAGTGATGAGAACCACCTGGCAGGTCATGCATCACAGAGAGAGGAAATGGGCTTCAACCTCACTCAACACCGTGGCTGCCTGGATTTTCAAAGAAAGGAAGTAGCCACAGCAAGGCGGGAGGTTGGGGTCCATACTTCAGCACTCTCCTTCACGCTCAGAACCACTCTGTTACACAGCTCTGGGGGGCCATTAGAACTGGGCTTGTGTGATGCAGCAGTCCGTTCATAGAGGCCCGCTCCTCTGGCATGTTGAGGGAGGCGGAAAGGGTTCTAGTGAACTTCCAGATGCTCCTAATTCTCTTCTGAGTCTTAAGTGTTACATTCATTAAAAATGGCACTCAGTACTCAAACAAATATATATATGTACATGCTTATAGCAGCACTATTCACAATAGCCCAAAGGTAGAAACAACTCAAATGTCCATGAACAAATGCATGGCTGAACAAAATGGGGTATATCCACACAATGGGGTATTATCCAGCCGTAAAAGTGACTGAAGCATTGACACATGTTACAACATCGATGAACCTTGAAAACATTACACTAAGTGAGAGCAGCCAGACACCAAAGGTCACATGTTGTATGATTCCATGTATATAAAATATCCAAAATAGGTAAATTCTAGAGACAAAAAGAAGATTGTTGGTTGCCAGGGTCTGGGGAGGGAAGAAGGAGGAATAATTGTTTAGTGGGTACAGGGTTTCCTTTTGGGGCGATGAAAATGTTTTGGAACTAGATAGCTCCACACAACATGGCGAACGTGCCAAAGGACGAGTGGTTTGCTTTAAGATGGTTAATTTTACTTTATGTGAAGTTCACCTCAATTTTTTTAAAAAGTTAACACTTAACCCTTTAACATGAAAGAATCCAGAATCTGAAAACCATCAATTCTACCCCTCCTCCTCAAGTCTGGTTCTAGGATATCTGCTTCTTGTTATACCAGGGAAGAGAAAGATGGTGCAGATTTGGAGCCAATGCAATGACTCATCCTTTCGTGGGGATTATTTTGAAAAGTGCCAACCAAAAGTTGGGTCAGATCATCTGCAAAAGATGTATTTGATTTCGAAGGCAATTTTGTTCTAAGTTATGTTATTTTTCTTACATTCAATTAAAGCTCCCATTCCAGAAATATTAGTGTTTTTTAATACCTCCCCCACACCAACTGTAAGATCTCACAGCAGCTTTCTGGATTTGCAGCGAACCTCACATTCCTTCAGAACATGGTTGGCCAAAGTCTTGAGTGTCCTTGCCTGACATACAGAGAGAAAATCACTCCTCCCACTGCCTACCCATTCTAAAAGGTCTTCCCAAAAGATACTCCTGGTAACAATTATACAAATGTGTGGGTAAGGTAAGATTACATTTCTACTTCAGATAGAACAAAGGCCAGAATCTCTAATCAGTGCTATGTGTGGCTGAGAGCAGTGGCTCCCCATGTCTCTCAGATGGAATCCTTCCCTCATTTATCACTCACTGTAGGCTTTCCAGGGCTGGTATGACAGTTTAGCAATTTGGGGAATCTAGACTCCTTCCAGATTGTTTATCTGCTAATCCTACGATGTTGCCCTTATCCACACAGTCCAAAAGGGCTCAATGCCACTTCCACACTCCAGCCTACAGGAAAAGAGAAAGAGGAACAGTGGAGGATAAACTTATTTCCTTTTAGGAATATGACCTTGAAATTTCACATATAATTTCTGCTGATGCCCCATTAGCCAGAGTCTAGTTACACTGTCGCACCTTGCTGCGAGGGAAGTTGGCCGAGTGACCAGCTTAAACTTCTATTACTATAGGAGAGGGGAAGAATGGACATGGGGAAGTACAACTAGGACTCAGCCCCAAGCCAACTTAACATTCCTTCTCTCACCAATACCCCCAGTCTCTTTCCTGTCATTCAGAATGGTGGGTTCTTGCCCCACCTCTGATCTCATGCTCTTCCCTAACATGGAATATTCACCCCACTTCTCCATACCTGTCTTGACTTCACCATTGCCTCAAGTCTCATCTCCTCCCCAAACCTTCCCTGACTACCCCAGCCCACACTGACTTTCCATAGCCTTCCTCGATCTTTATGTTTTCACACGCTGTTCCCTGTAGCTAAGTCAGCTTCAGAACTAGACAGTATGTTTCTTGAGAACAAGGTGTCTATCATATATTTTTCTTCTATCCTCTATGGTCTCTTGCTCAGTGCTGTGCACACATATGTATTTAACAATTATGCTTTGAAATGAATTGAATTTGATTAAAGTGACATGCTGAATAATTTAGGACAATATTCTTATTCTCCTTTAATTATGGTATTTTTTTTTTACCTGTGTTCTGCATAATTAAAATCAATATAAATAAAGAAACACACAGGTACACAAGTACCTTTACAATTCAAGAAACAAGTTCTATTCTTATTTAGTTTTCTCATTCAGTTGTTTACTGGGCAACTTTGTATCAACATTACCCACACTGTTTCAAAAATTAAACAGTATAAGCATAGCCTAGGAGTTTAGCACAGGACCTGGCACATAGAGGGTGCTAAATAAATGCAAGGAGAAAAAGTGTCAAGGGCAGAATATAAATGTAAAACTGAGTTAAACTGTTTAAAACTTACTGCAAAGTCAAGGATTCTGGTGTTAGACTTTGGTTTGAACTTTGGTTCTACTTATTCACAGTTTTGCGGAGTATTCAAAGAGTTGACTAATGTGTTTGTCATTTTCTATTATCTCTCAGTTCCGTGCACACCCTTCCGTACTTTTATTTGTAATACTGTGGGCTTGGAGTCTGAAAATTACATTTCCCAGATTCCCTTGCTAGCTGATTTCCAGTTAGGGTCTGCACCTGGGAGGCACAAGTGGGAGATTGGAAGAGGCCAGAGGAGAGAGGAAGGAATTCTCTTCCTCCTCACACCTTCTTTGGACTGTTATGACTCTGGCACCTTTTGATACTCCTAGCACCAATGTCAAGCCACTTTCTCAGAGGCCCCATCACTAGCCACACAGTGCCCCCTTGGCAGTCCCACTACCAGGCACAAGATGGCCCTATAACAGCCCAGCTCCTAAGGTGGTGGCCCTTCCTCTGCATTCCTAGGCTCTGATTATACTTCTTTCCTTTTGCTCCCCCTACCTTCAGGTTGCTTTCTGTGTTTACTTACCTCACTGCTCCCTTTTGAATATTCCAACACCTGTGAAATTCACTCACTGTGTTAAATACCCTCTAGTTGAAATACCTTGTATAATTTCTGTTTTCCTGACCGAATTCTGACTGACACAGTATGCAACGTGCTTAATGCATTTCATCTCAACAAATGTTAGTTCTCCCCTAGATGATTTCACTCTCTTGTGTTGAAAGCAAATGTGTAATGGAAGGAAAGATATATTCACTTTGTTTTTAAAATGCTCACTTCTTTTTAGAGTTCTTGAGCTTCTCCACAGCCTCCCAGTATTCCACAAAGACCACTGGTTCTCAGCCTTAGATATGAACTATACTCGGCTGCAGAATCCTCAAAAATACAGATGCTTAGGCTCTCCTAGGACCTGGATATCAAGGGATAGGGCTGAGTTAAGTGCATTTTGAAAAAGTTCTCCATGCAATTATTCGTGCTAGTTTGAGGACCCCTGGTTTAGATACTCAGAATACAGTATATTAATAAGTATGATTTCTTAATGCTTCATGGGTGCTAAAATGTTACCTGCTTACTGGTATCTCAATACGTGCCTTCTGATAATGATGTTGACACTTTATCCCAATAACCAGTTGAATAGTCCCTTGTTTCTATGGCATCAAGCTCAGATCAGCCTCGAGCTGGTTTACTACCATGGTACTAGATGTTTCCTGGCTCCATTCCAGATATGAGGGGTAGAGCAAACTCGCATGGATGGTAAGTGACAGAACCAAGGCTTGGTCTGTTGAAATTAGCACCAAGGAAAATTAGCTTCCCAACATCCTAGGCCTATACCACCCAGAGATAATTCAAGCCCAGGATAAGGGAACCTCAGGGAGAACCAAAGAGGATGCCACAAACATTGATCACATCATCTGTTCTCTGCCTACTGTTACCTCTTCCTTTTCCACTATTCTTTTTATACTGGCCTTATCTAAGAAAAACCTCAAACCCATAAAAATCTTGCTCCTTTAAGTCCAGTTTCTCTCACCATTCCCCCATAGCAAATTTCCTAGATCCACATCAGAAGCCCACGAAATGCCCTTTGAGTGAAGAGTGATCCCATGAGTGCTAAAGGAATCTTTACCTTCACAAAAAAATCAAGACACTAGGCTGTCATCAAATCCTGTCCTTTGTAACTATTATTGTACCAAATGAGATGTAGTCTCATTAGTGGGCTTCCAAATTCTATCTCAACTGAGAAACCCAGAGGCAGCTAACAAAGTATAAGGAAAGAAGTCCCTGTAACACACGAGGTGACTTCAAATGGTATGACTTTATTTATTATTTTAACAAAGAAATCAGAGCTTATACATCCAAGTGGCAAATTTTTTTTCAAACCACGTTACCATGGCTCACCATATTTTAAAATTATCCCTAGAGCCTGCTGTAGATTTTTATGAAAAATTCTCCATGGCCTCAAATATTCCTCCTTGGGTCGATTTGATTATTTGGAAACAACTGGAGTATTTGAGGGTAAACCTGGTGACCAAGGTATGTGATCATGCTGGGAGACATCATTATTTGGTGGAGCTGTAGCCAAAAGAAACCAGGAGTGAAGGAAGAGTGTCAGTAGTTGTGAATACAATTTTCAAAGAGGAATTGAAAGCATTTTAGATAATGTTTGGAAGGAGTTATAGTCTCCCAAGATGACAATTTTAAAGAATGTCTCTCATTCTGGGTAACCAGATCACATATGTGTATGTGTGTGTGTGTGTTTTTAATCAACCTGACTTTACAATATTATATTTACAGAAGTTGTTCTCAATTCTCTCTCCGTGTATGAAGATCCCCAGCTGTCCTGGGTATTTTCTCTGCCCGTGAGGACCCACGGCAATGAGATTGTCTGAAAAAGGAATGGATTTTGGAAAAAGATTGGTGTACAAATCTGGGCCTCAACTACTTACTCTCTCTGTAATCTTAAGCAAGTTACTTGGGCCTCACTCCACTTTGGTTTTCTTATCTGTAAAATGAGCATAATAATACTTACCCCATGGAGAAGACGAGAGGATAAAAGGAAATAATACATGCAAGCGCCTAGCGCAGTGTCTTGGCTCAAAGCAAATACATGCAAACATTATTATTACCATCAACGTGTGGGTGCGCTGCGGATCATTCCTCCAGTGTAGGGATACTGATGTGTCTGTTTATATAAACCAGACAGCCAAGCCTGGAGCAGCCCGTGATGAGCTCTACGTAGAGCAGGGAGAATCCAATGATAGCGCACTGGAATAGTTTCCTCTTCTTTTGATCCACCTATGGGATCCTGCAGAATGGGAAAATCATATCATCTCAAAGTACATCAGTATGTTAGAATGTTAATATGAAGATATCTCATTGACCCAGTGGTATTGGGAATGCAGTATTCTGCATACCCCAGATAACAGAAGTGTTTCCCTTTGAGAACCAGCACTTTTCCCAAAATTTTAATCATTTGGGAGTCTTCACCTCTCTCCTTTTCAAGCAAAGCACATGCCTCAACTTTTTTGTTTTAATCCACTACCATCATTAGGAACATGCGTTGCAGCATGGATGGGGTGCTCAGGGATGGGTCTGCTGTCTGGGTTTACTGCATTCTCCTTCCTTGATGTAAGGCGTTGTCTGGATATGACAGGCTTGAGATGCAACAAGTTCACCAACCTTGGAAACAGGCAGATACCCAGGAACCACCAATGTTCAGGAGAGTGACCACTGACTACTTAGGGACATCAGTTCTTTGGTAGGTGGATCTGGAGTGAGACCCTCCTTCAGCCATGTAGCCTTGAACAAATTACTGTACTGAACCTCAGTTTCTTCATATGTTCAATGAGGCTAAAAATAGTAGCTACTGGGGGCTTCCCCGGTGGTCCAGTAGTTAAGAATCCGCCTTCCAATACAGGGGACACGGGTTCGATCCCTGGTGAGGGAAGTAAGATTCCACATACCGTGGGGCAACTAAACCTGTGCGCCACAACTACAGAGAAGCCCACAGTGAAGAGCCCTCCATGCTGCAGTGAAGACCCAGCGCAGCCAAAAAAAGAGAAAAAAAAATAGTAGCTACATTGTAGAGGACTCATGAGTCTTAAATAGGAAGATTTAGACATAAAGTGCTTAGTGCACAGGACAGAGAACAAATGCTCATTATTACCTACTGTTATCACTATTACAACTAGCAAGCAAGGTCTCCAGGAAACTCTGACTGCCCTCCCGCGACACTCATAAACACCCACACTTTGTGTGTCTTGTCTTCCATCCATTAAATAAGACTGTAAAAGGAGTAGCCAGTGAAGGGCCAGTGGCTAGAGCCCTCTCGGTGTTTTCCCCCATGATCTGGTGAAACTCCCAGAGAAGAGAATTTCAGCCAAATGAGAACCTCCAATCGTTCTGTCAAAGGCAATCCAACTCTTCTCATTAAGGACCACGCTTCTTACACAGATGAATGGCCAGCCAGACCGTGGCATCTGCACCTCTGTCAGCCCTGCAGGCAGAAACACCAAGAGCGGGAGGGGACTCCAGGGACCAAACACCTCTGTCAGATCAAGTCGTCAGGTCTTGTCTGGTGATCCCTGGTGGCAGAAGGGCAGGAGGCTGGGAGCCCCTAGAGCCTCTCATCTGGCACCATTCCTGGCACTAAAAAGAAATGTGCTCAGAACGATGGCAGCCGCATTGATCTGATGAGGATTCGGGAGACTGTGCAGCTCTCCAAGTGGTTATTTTCTATCTTGTGTATCCTGTAGGGGGTTAATTAACATCCTCAACGGTGTGCAATTCTGGCTGTTTCACCACTGGGGGATGGCAATTTCAGGTCGCTCTGAAGTTAAGTGAAGACAACAGCTGCAGCCTTTGTTGAGGTCCAGATTGTGAGCCACTGAGCAGGCCCCCAGCGGCGCACTTCATTCTGTGTGAGCACCATTCATAACCAACAATGGGCACTCGAATCAGCGGACAAGTGTTTTCACTGAGCACGCGCCCCTGGGTTAGGGCTCAAGTCTTTGTACCATCTTCCTGGCTAACACATGCCTCCCCCAGGGACTCACTGCCTCAAAATGATATTCCCAACATAAGTGCCAGACAGGGGCCTATTTGACAGTTTTCGATATTTTATGTCCCCGGGACTGTTCCTTCTCCACCAAACCTACGCAACCTCCATTTGCACATCAACGGCTGTAGCTCGCTTTATCGGGCATTACTTTCTAATAAGGTGGGGGGTGTGTGGCGCTTTTATAAAGCAAGCCATATTTTCGATGCACTAGGTGACCTTGAAATTGTATTGGCTCTCTGTTGTTACATAACAAATTACCCCCAAAACATAGCACACAACACAATCATGAATATTTATTATCCTCACAATATCTGTGGGTCAGAAATTCAGGCGTGCCTTAGCTGGGCAGTTCTGGCCTGGGGGCTCTCATGAGGTTATGGTCACAATGTCAGCTAGGCCTGCTGTCACCTGGAGGGTCCGCTTCCAAGATGGCCTGCTCCCATGGCGGGCAAGTTGGTGCAGTTATTGGTGGAGGCCTCATTTTGTCCCCACATGAGTCTGCCAGGCTATTAAATGTGCTCACAACAAGGCCACAACTTCCCCCGGAGTGAGGCATCCATTAGAGGGAGCCAGGTGAAAGCTGTCCTTTTTATGACTCAGCCTCAGAAGTCACGTTCTATTCATTAGAGGGGAGGTGGTCACTCAGCTGGGAAGGGAATTAGCTCCACTTTTTTTTTTTTTATTGAGTTATAGTTGACGTACAATATTATAGAAGTTTCAGGTGTATAGCACAGCGATTCACAATTTTTAGAGGTTATATTCCATTTATAGTTATTATAAAATATGGGCTATATTCCATGTGTTGTACAGTATAACCTTGCAGCTTATTTTATACCTAATAGTTTGTACCTCTAAACCCTCTACCGCTATTTTGCCCCTTCCCCCTCCCCTCTCCCCACTGGTAACCAGTAATTTGTTCTCTACATCTGTGAGTCTGTTTCTTTCTTTTTGTATTCACTGGTTTGTTTTCCTTTTTAGATTCCATATGCAAGTGATATCACACAGTATTTTTCTTTCTCCGTCTGACTTATTTCACTAAGTATAATACCGTCCAAGTCCATCTGTGTTGCTGCAAATGGCAACATTTCATTCTTTTTCATGGCTGAGTAGTATTCCATTGTATGTATATATATATATATATATATATATATATATATATATATATATATATCACACCTTTATCCATTCATCTGCTGGTGGACACAGGTTGCCTGTATACCTTGGCTATTGTAAATAATGCTGCAATGAGCACTGGGCTGCACGTATCTTTTCAAATTAATGTTTTTGTTTTCTTTGGATATATAGCCAGGAGTGAAATTGCTAGATCATTTGGTAGTTCTATTTTTTGTTCTTTGAGGAACCTCCATACTGTTTTCCACTGGGGCCGCACCAATTGACATTCCCACTAAGAGTGCACAAGGGTTCCTTTTTGTCCACATCCTCGCCAACATTTGTTATTTGTGTTCTTACTGATGAAAGCCACTCTGACCAGTGCGAGGTGATACCTGATTGTGGTTTTGATTTGGATTTCTCTGGTGATTAACGATGTTGTGCATCTTTTCATGTGAATTAGCTCCACTGTTGAAGGGAGCAGTATCACAGAATTAATGAGCTTATTTTACAACCATCACAGACATTTAGGGATGCATAATTCATTCGCTTGACAGATATTTATTGAGTACCTACTATGTGCCCACACTGTTGTGGATGCTTGGGATACATCCTAGACGAAACAGACCAACGTCCCTGCCTGCCCTTGTCAAGTTAAGCTCTAGTGGAGAGAGACAGGAAATAAACAGTAAGCAGAATAAGTACATTTTATAGTGCGCTGCACTTTAAGTGTTGGGGGGAGGGGGAGGGGCGGGGAGGGAGAGAGCTCTGGAATCCCAGAGCCAGGTTACATTTTAAATAGGGCCATCAGACTTGTCCTCACTGAGCAGGTGGAGTGGGGCAGGCCGTGGTTTGGAGAGGTGATGGGCCGTATTGTGCGTGCAGTGTATGACCACGGAGCCAAGTCCCTGTGAACCCTGGTCACTGTTACCATGGTCCCTCGTGGGTGCAGATGGGGAGAGGAGTTTCCCTACAGCTGGCATTCCCCCCACCCCCAGACCACCTAGGAGAAAGTATCCCGATGGCTATCCCCAGCTGCAGGTGATCTTCGTGACGGCTCAGACGGAGCTTCTGTGCCACGCTGAGACACGTGGCAGGCAGCCTGTGTGTACAACACAGAACATCCGAGGGGGAGGGACAGTGAGTCAGTCAGTCCTGCAGCGATCACGTTTGGAAGAGCAGCACTTGTGCAATGCTGAGTGCGTAATTCTAGTTTAAATTCAATCATGGTGTTTCTACAACTGGAGGCGAGCACCAAAAAACACCCAACAGGAGCTGCCCAGCCCAGAGAACGGCAGAACTTTGGAGGCTTCTGAATCATGAAGGAAGGAAGCTGGAAGAGGACATTCCAGGCTTGAGTGTGGCCAGAGGCGGGTCGGTGCACAGGAGACCCTTGCCAATGGGCAGCCTGGGGCTTGAGGAGCAAGGGATGAAGCAGTGTAGGGCTGGTGCCAGAGGATTTCACGGGGCTCCCAGTTCTAATCCAGGCCCGCTAGAGGGGCCCCAGGGCAGGTGGAAGGAAGGGTGAGGGGTATTTACACAGAAATGTGTGAGCCCTATTCAAGGAGCAGTTACTGACCTAGAGGGTGTGGTGACTAACACTATGGGACATAGGCCACCCCTCAATCTCCCATGCAGTATGTCTAATGGAGAAGGACCCCAGCCCAAGGGAAGAGAGTGTAGAGGTGCACAAGAGGGCCCAGGCAATGGCTCAGGGTCTGAGGGAGGTCTGTGCATGTAGGAAGAGATGGTTCCCTGACAAGGTTAACGCCCAACCCAGAGGACCTTGCCCAGAGATGGCCGTGAGGAGAGAAGGAACGAGAAATCTTGGTCCCTAGGGGTGCTGTAGCCACCAGACACTTACCAGGAGAGCAGGCAACAAGGACCAGGGTGAGCAATGGGGACTTGAAGGAACCCCGGGAGTACCAGATCAGTCATCTACGGCCACATCCAAAGGCCAACAGCCAGGGGTGTATAGGGAGCAGAAGCTGAGTTACACCAAGGAAAACCTTTACTCCTACTCAGAGAGCAGTATCCCTGAATGTTTAAAAGGCAGAGGCTGGGCAGGGGTGATCACCCAAGTTTGTATCCTGGTTACACCATTTACTAGCTGTGACAGAGAAGTCTCTTAACCTCTCTTCATCCTCAGCTTCCTCACCTGTCAACCTCACACAGCTGGTGAGACGTAAATGAGATAAAACACTTAACACAGTTCCTGGCTTATAGAAATGGTCCACAAATAGCTACTATTTTTATTGTGACTATTTTTGCAAATGTTGTGGACAGCTGCTGCCGGGGCTTTTTTTGGTTTTGTTGCCTGGCATCTCTTCCTTTGGAATTGCCCCTCCCTACTCCCACCCACTTGGTTCTGATGTCCAGCTAGTCCTGCCACTTGGACCCCTGCTGACAGGAGACGGGCAAGTGACCAATCAGATTTTCTCTCCCAGGGACTGGAACTCTAAGTGCCAGTGCCGTCATGCGGGAAGGCAGTTAGAGCTGAGTCATCCTGCGACAGGGAATTTCCTGGAGCAACCCCTGCTTCATCCCTCCCGGGGTCTGGTATGAAACTCACACTTCTCATTGCAGCCAAGTATCCCTCCTCAGGACAGCCACAGGGCGAGACAACTCTATGGAAATGGCCGTGTGAATGGCAGTGTAGGGACCGGGAGGCTGGGAAAGAGGAGGTGATCTTCCCACTTCCTCCCTTCCCTCATCACTTAGGTCATCAGCAGGGCTTCTCTGCCCAACCCCCCTCTTTTTTTTTTTTTTCCTGGTAATATTTGTACTTAAATTGAGAGTCAAATAGTGAATAGAGTTGGGACAACTGGGTAGCCACCTGGAAGAGATGAAGCTGGATCAATATATGAGGATAAATTCTAAATGGATCAAAGATTTAAATGTAGAAAGTGAGAACTTAAAGTCACTAAGAGAAAACATCAATGAATTGCTTTATAAGCTTTGAGTGGGGAGGGTCTTTCTAATCATGACTCAGAATCCATAATCTATCAAAGAAAATATTTATAAATATACTACATATCCATCAAAAACTTAGCAGAAAATAGTAGCAAAAACAAACAACAAAGTGGAAAAAATATTTCAATACAAATGATTGATTTCCGTAAAATACAAAGAGCTCCTAGAAATCAAGAAGAAAAAGATAAAAAAAATAATGCGAATGTGGGCAAAGAACATAATCAGAGCATTCAGAGAAAAAGAAATATAAATGGCTCTTAAACATTTAGAAGATTCTTAATCTTTCTTATAATAAGAGCAGTCATATTGACACCTGGCAGACTGATAAAAACTCAAAACTTTGACAGCACATTCTTCTGATGAGGCTGTGGGAAAATAACCACATTCACACAATTTTGGTGGGAGAATAAGATGATACAACCTCTGTGGAGAGCAATTAGGCATTATCTATCAAAAGTACAAATACATTTGCCCCTTGACCTCTGGAAATTTATCCTCCAGCTATATCTGCACCCAATTGAAATAACATATGTATACGGTTATTCATTCCAGCCTTGTTGGTATTAGCAGAGCACGGGGAACACCCCCAGTGACTAGTTTGTTTTTTGGTTTTTTGTGAGCCAAAGGTTTAAAAAAAAATCCATCCCCTGCTCTACCCCATTCCCATTGCCAGTTCTCAATTACTAAAGGCTTTAAATTTTTAGTTGATTTTTCAGATATTTATTCCTATATTTATTTTTTTAATACTTATATTATTTCTTGATTTTCAATTTAAGCATTATCTATTGACTACTAATGAAGAAAAGTATTTAACTTTATTATGTATCTCCCACTCCTAATTCACACACATGGAGCTATTCACTATCCTCCTTCATTTTTCCAAAGGTTACATTACAATTTTTTGTTATATTAATATTCAATATTTTGAGTATTATGTCTATCACCAGGGCTTCCCTGGTGGCACAGTGGTTAAGAATCTGCCTGCCAATGCAGGGGACACGGGTTCGAGCCCTGGTCCGGGAAGATGCCACATGCTGCGGAGCAACTAAGCCCGTGAGCCACAACTACTGAAGCCTGTGTGCCTAGAGCCCGTGCTCTGTAACAAGAGAAGCCACATCAATGAGAAGCCCATGCACTGCAACGAAGAGTAGCCCCCGCTCGCCGCAACTAGAGAAAGCCCACGACGAAGACCCAACAGAGCCAAAAATTAATTAAGTAAAAAATAAAAATTAAAAAAATAATTTATCCCCCAAATATCCTATGTGTCATACATTTGAGATCCCCCATTAGTTCCATTTTTCCCCTGGAGATACTACTGTGGTATCCCTTCATGTTCTTGCTCTATTATGCACTGGTTTCCCTCTAGACCTGCTGCACAGCTGTCATCTTCAAGCCTATCTTTACTACCACCCTGAGAATTTCCTTTGCTCACTCGATCTCATGTTGGATCCATTGTGGCCTGGATCCCAAGTCTCCTAGATCTGCTTACTCATTTTAGTAAAATACAGCGTCCTCAAATAGATTCCTAAGAATGAGTACATAGGAAAAATTTGAGACTCTTCTTGTATGAAAATGTCTTCATTATACCCTTACACTTGGTGTTAGTTTGACTATACAGCTGCTCTCCGTTTCCATGGGTTCTGCATCCTAGGATTCAACCAACTGCGGATCAAAAATATTCAGAAGGGCTTCCCTGGTGGCACAGTGGTTGAGAGTCCGCCTGCCGAGGCAGGGGACACGGGTTCATGACCCGGTCCGGGAGGAAACCACATGCCGCGGGGCGGCTGGGCCCGTGAGCCATGGCCACTGAGCCTGCGCGTCCGGAGCCTGTGCTCCACAACGGGAGAGGCCACAACAGTGAGAGGCCTGCGTACCGCAAAAAAAAAAAAAGAAAATTCAGAAAATTCCCCAAAGCAAAACTTATAGCTTATATGCAAATACTACACCATTTTATATAAGGGACTTGGGCGGATTTTGGTAACTGCAGGGGGTCCTGGAGCCAATCCCTTATGGATACTGAAAGATAACTGTATGCACCAGTTCAGAAATATTTTTTCCAAACGTTTCATTTCCTGATGGTACCCAGTGTTGCTGTTGAGAAGCTTGATGTCATTCTATTCTTGACCCTTTGTTGTGGCCTATTTCTTCTCTCAGGAAATCTCTCAGGAATCTTCTCTTGATTCCTGGTGTTCTGAAATTTCATGATAATGTGCCTTGATGTGAGGTTTTATTTTATGATTACTATTTCTTGTGTTTGGGCACTCCATAGGATTTCTTGTATTATTTCTATGGTAATTTCCTTTCCTCGGCTTTCTCTCTTCTCCTTTTCCGAATATCAGTTTCATATTGTTTCTCTCCTACTTTCCAAATCTGTATCTTTAATTTCCTACTTTCTATGAGATTTCATCAACTTTATCTTCTAACTTTTTTACTGAATGTTATTCTGGTATTGCACTTTTAACTTCAAAGAGCTCTTTCTTGTTCTCTGATTTTTACAGGACCCTGTTCTCATTTCGTAAACTGATAGTCCTTTTGATTTTTTTTCTGCTCCCTGCCTTTTTTTTTTCTGCTTCCTTAAAGTTTCTTTTTTTTTCTTTTGGTTTCTGTCTTTCATGCAATCAATCTGCCATGTTAAATGTTAAGTCTCTAGCCATTTAAATGTTGGAGTCTTCCAACTTCTAAAGCCTGTCCCTTGTATTTTTCAGACTGTTGTTTTTTTAAAATAACTACATAAGTAATATACAAATGTATTCTCATTGTCCCAAATTCAAACAATACAAAAGTATACGGAGAAAAATGTAAGATTTCCCCTCCACACCCACTCTTGTTCCCAAAGGTAACCAGTGACAACAGTTTGGTGTGCCAAGATATTTTCTACCATACACTCTAAATCCACCTGAGTTAATGCATATGTAATTAACTGGCTTTCATGGAGGATCCAGAGTGTGTGTGTGTGTGTGTGTGTGTGTGTGTGTGTGTGTGTGTTTTAATTTGTTTGTTTGGTCTATAAGAGTTACTTAATTTTTGAATTGACTATCCAACATTTCAGTGTTAGGAGATCATATAAAAATCCAGATTCCCGGGCTTCCCTGGTGGCGCAGTGGTTGAGAGTCCGCCTACCGATGCAAGGGACACGGGTTCGTGCCCCAGTCCGGGAAGATCCCACATGCCTCAGAGCGGCTGTGCCCGTGAGCCATGGCCGCTGAGCCTGCGCATCCGGAGCCTGTGCTCCGCAACGGGAGAGACCACAGCAGTGAGAGGCCCGCGTACTGCAAAAAAAAAAAAAAAAAAAAAAAAAAAATCCAGATTCCCAAACTCTCTCTAAAAAATTAGGAGTATTGACAACAGTGGACCCATACACCCATATTGTGAAGGGGCATCTTTTCTCCTAGTCCCCACTCAACCTGTGCTCTTTCATAGTACTTGCCTGGCTCCTGTAAGTGTTGGAGTTGGAGACACCTAAGTTAAGGTGTTGGTGTGCACTCTAGAAGTTGTAACACATCCATCACTAACTGATAAAGACTAGTCTACTGTATCATAGGAAGGTCTGTCAGACAGGAAAACAGAGGCGGAAGGCCTCCTTTTCAAATGTATGAAAAAGGGCTGGGGTGGAGTAGTTGCCAGGTCAATTGCACTGTTGGGTCTGGAAGGTAGGATAGCTCATTAACTGCTAATCCCTGACTTCCCTGAGTATTTTTTTTTCCCACAGATCTTTCCCAATATAGATTACATGGCAGCAAAGCACACTTTCTGACGTCTAAGTAGAATAGGTACAAAATGAAGGGCAGTTGAGGCAGGAAGCAGCAGAGATGCTGACCCGCCAAGAGAGGACAGTTAGTACGAGCTTCCACCAAGGCCACCACATGACGAATGGCTGCAGCTCACTCTCACGTGGCTGATTATCGAGGCCCACTCCCACATTTCCTCCAGGCAGGGAGGGGACCCACGGTGCCATTTTCCCGTAAGCAACATCTCTGTGCATCAAATGCAAGTGAGCTTTTGGTATGTGTAGCTCTGATCTCTCTACAAAATTCTTCTATCTTATTTAACTCAGTAAATAGCAACACATCCACCATCCAAGGCAATTCATGATTTAATCCCAGGTGAATGGTAAAGAATACAAGTTTTTTTTCTTTTTTTTTCTGGCCACGCCATGCAGCTTGCAGGATCTTAGTTCCCCGACCAGGGATTGAACCCGGGCCCTTGGTAATGAAAGCACAGAATCCTAACCACTGGACCACCAAGGAATTCCCAAGTATAGAGATTTCATGAAACTCTTATATTTAAAAAGGTTAGGAAGAATCTAGTAAAATCATTTCTGTAGGCAAATATTTAACTATAAGAATATATTATGTATTTGTCAATGGGAAAAAACATCCTTGGCCCATTTTAATGCACTGCCATACAGATAAATTTTAATGTTCCTTTTTTTAATTTCACAGGTTCATGAGATGGAAAAGAGATGGCTAGACCTCATCATGTGTCTGCAGAACACAGAGCAAAGGGCCTTCAATTCTGCCAGGCTCTAGTCTAGTAAAGATCTCATGGGACATTTTTCACAGAAGAGAGGTGTGACCCCTGCTTTGGCCACTGTCGTCTCCTCACTCCACCTTCAAACTTCCTCCCCCTTTCCCATCAGCCTCACTCCCAAGGGTCCAATAACTAGTCCCTACTTGGGCCTCGGTGTTGAAACCTGTGCAGAGATCATAGAAACAGTATTACAGCCAATGTTAATTTTCTTGCTCCCAGTGAGATACCAGCCTTTCTTCCACTAAATCGCTTCACTGTATTGTACTTGAGACATGAAAGGGTTGTCTTTGGTCAAATTTTCATCCAGAGCAAAAATAAACTAATGAGGACCTACTGTATAGCACAGGGAACTCTACTCAATACTCTGTAATGTCCTATATGGAGAAAGAATATAAAAAGAGTGGAGATATATATATATATATATGTATATGTGTGTGTGTGTGTGTGTGTGTGTGTGTGTGTGTGTGTGTGTGTATAACTGAATCACTTTGCTGTACAGCAGAAACTAACACAACACTGTAAATCAACCATACTCCAATAAAAAAATAAAAATTAAATTAAAAAAAATTTTAATAAAAGGTAATGTTGGACTCAGAGCAAGGATATTGAACAAAATTCTGAAAAGTTGAAAAATAACATAATATAACATAAATTAACATAAAGTAAAATTAAAGTAAATTAAATTTAAAAGGGCATTTAATGGGGAATACAGATGGAATGATCCAGGGTCCTTCCACAGACACTTTTTTAGGATGTAGACAAGAAGAAAGGAAAGAGACGGGAGTGAGAAGACAAATTATATGATATTTCTTTCTTCTATTCCAGAGTAAATTTGTTCCTGCCTTTGCTTTCATCTAATACTGCTATCATAATTTCTCTTATTTGCTTCCCATTCTTGCATAGAAAAATGGAGTTCTGCACCATGATTGAATCTAAATACTCTGATCATTTAAGATACACTACTCCTGGGACATACAGCAAAAGGTAATAAGTTTCTCAAAATGTGACCTAATTATAACTGTCCTTTTAAGTTTTATTTCCTACTGGGACCAAATGTCTGCAGTTAAAAATAATTCTTGAAACAGGTCCATGTTGTCACAAAACTTTTCAGAGTCACTTAAATGTTATCCATATCCCCAATTTATTTTTCTCCTCTGTTTCTGTGTGATAAAAGCCAGAGAGCCAGGAGAGGCAGGAGGCCAGGCCACACTTTGGGCAGAGAACATGCTGGGCCTGAATTCTCACAGCCAAAGTCCCCCTTCTGAGTGGATGAGGAGTCAGTTTACCACTGGTTCATTGACACTCTGCGCACCAGTGACCCCATATCATTCCCGCCGTCAGCCGCCAGATAAGCTTTGAACGCCCAACAGTCAGAACTCCTTGCCCATTTTTTCCCAGGCCCCCCATGAACAGCAGACTCATGTGGTTTGAGCTTTGCTCTCATTTGCTGCACCAAATGGTCTTTGAGATGCTCGGGCCTCAAGCCCCCTCCGTCTCCATGGTCCAGTGTTCACTCTCTCTTTCTAATGTCCATTTCAGTGACTCTCCTTTTGGAGGCAATCCTATGTTTCTGAACGAAAAAGCCCACTCTCGGTCTGGCCAGCATCTCTTGCTTGATTTGCCCTGATTCGAAGAGACCTGGGCTTCCCACCGTGGGATTTTCTAAGGACACTTTCAGAAGCTGTTGCTTTTTTAATTCTGCATTTAACTCTCTCCGAACAGGAAAAAAAGATGAGGGTTCTTCTGATCTAAGGCCACATGCCCTGAAGGTTCACCACATATGTCCTGAAGTCACACAGACCTAGGCTTGAATCCTAGCTCCACCACTCATCTGACTCCAGACACAAGCCTGAACTCCCCAAGTCTCAGTTTCCTCATCTGTGAAATGGGGATGACAAAGGAGGGACTTTATAAAGTTGTTGTAAGGATTAAAATTGATAAAGAATGCCAAGCAATTACCACAGAGCCTAAAGTGTTGTAGGCACTCAGTAGATATGAGCTATTATTATTAGGGCATTTGAAAAAAATCACTTCTTCCAGGCTTTAGTGCAGATAGAGGATGCTTTTTTTGTTTGTTGAGGGTGCCGGAAGGATTCAAGCCAAAGATGGCTAGAAATTAAATTCCCTTAGTCTTCTGGATACTCTTCTCTCCTGAGTCCAGCTCATAGGAGAAGTAAACAGCTAAGAAAAGAGAGAAGCCACAGCCAGGATCTTACCCAGGAGGCCCTGGTGAGAGCTCACATGCAAAGACATGCCATTTCCAGGGCCTTCTACACCCTGAAGAGGAGAAGCTAAGTTTTGAAATGAGCAGATACATTTTAATTTTTAATTTCAGATATGCACATTTATTCTGTGCTAAATGGTACCCTTGAGCCTCATTGGGAGTGTGGGTGACCAGCTGACCGCTGTTCAAAGCTAGATATGAAATACCAGATCTGGTGTTGGGAGCTTTATAAATGATATAGCGTGTCACTGGGAGCTCCCCATCTAGTCTTGGCAAGAAGCACTGTAAGCTTCTACCCAGGGAGACTAGCAGAAAAGAAACAAGGAAAGAACATTGCTGGCTGGAAGCAACAAAGAACAGACAGACAAAAATGAGAACTGTTATACTCCAATAAAGATGTTAAAAAAGAAAATGAGGGCTTCCGTGGTGGCACAGTGGTTGAGAGTCCGCCTGCCAATGCAGGGGACGCGGGTTCGTGCCCTGGTCCGGGAAGATCCCACATGCAGCGGAGCGGCTGGGCCCGTGAGCCATGACCGCTGAGCCTGCATGTCCGAAGCCTGTGCTCCGCAACGGGAGAGGCCACAACAGTGAGAGGCCCGCGTATCGCAAAAAAAAAAAAAAAAAAAAAAAAAAAAAAAAAATGAGAGCTGCGGGAAGCACTGCTTGGCAGTGACTGTGATGGAGACCAGTGGGCAGGGGGGAGCAATCAGGAAGGGGAGTGAGAAACCTAACAGGCTTTCTAGCTCACCTGCTGGATTTCCACACTGTGCTGGGTGCTGTGAGGTCCAGAGTCATACGAAAGTCAGTCTCCACACAAAGCATCTGGCAGCATTTCTAGGATATTAATGCACGATTATAGAGCTCACATGTAAGACAAATGTAATGGGAACACGAGCACCTTCCATTAGATATTAATAAACAGAAGTTACCGTCAACCAGCGAGGAGTGGGCTGTGGATCCCCAAGCCTTCTCACCCCTTCTTCACGGTCTCTCAGAAGGGCCCCCAGGGCAGAAATGCACCCCTTCACATTCTCTTTATGGGCTTGCCTCCCTTCCGTGTCTCACGACCCCCCTCCCTCACCTGGGATCACCTGCTGTATGTGTTTCCTAGGCTGCCATCACAAATGACGACAGACAGAATTTGTGCCTTAAAATAATAGGAATTCTTTTTCTCCCTGAAGCCTACAAGAGGGAGGCAGGGCTGCAATCGCTCTGAAGGTTCTAGGGGCGAATCCTCCCTTGCTTCTTCCAGCTTCTGGTGGCTCCAGGTGTCCTTGGCTTGTGACAGCATCCCTCTAATCTCTGCCCCAATCTCCACATAGCCTTCTCCTCTGTGTCTGTGCCTTCTCTCTCTGCGCTCCGGACGCGCAGGCTCAGCGGCCATGTCTCACGGGCCCAGCCGCTCCGCGGCATGTGGGATCCTCCCGGACCGGGGCACGAACCCGTGTCCCCTGCATCGGCAGGCGGACTCTCAACCACTGCGCCACCAGGGAAGCCCCTGTGCTTTCTCCTCTTTCTCTTCTAAGGACACTTGGATTTAGGACCCACGTAATCCAGGATAATTTCACATCTTGAGATCTTTAACTTAATCACATCTGCAGAAATTCCTTTTCCAAATAATGTCACATTTACAGGTGGTGAGTGTTGGGGCATGAACATAACTTTTTGAGTTCCACCATTCTACCCACTACACCTGCCAAATAAACAACTCACACTCGTCTCAGACTTTGTTTTTGGTAGAACCCGAACAAATCAAGCAGCCAAAGAAATACAGTTTATCTAGTCCACCCCTCCACCACTAGGCAGGTCCCACAGAAAGCACACCAAACAAAGAGCTCATAAAACTTATCAAACTTCAGTGCCTATTTTTTTTTTTTTTTTTTTTTTTTTTTTTTGCGTTACGCGGGCCTCTCACTGTTGTGGCCTCTCCCGTTGCGGAGCAACAGGCTCCAGACGCGCAGGCTCAGCGGCCATGGCTCACAGGCCCAGCTGCTCCGCGGCATGTGGGATCTTCCCGGACCAGGGCACGAACCCGCGTCCCCTGCATCGGCAGGCGGACTCTCAACCACTGCGCCACCAGGGAAGCCCTTCAGTGCCTATCTGATTCAGCACCGCAGCCCCAGGGTTTAGCACACAATGCCTGGCACACAGTAGGTCTCAAAAAAATATTTGTTGAATGAATGAAGTCTCACCATCAGATCCCAGGTAGAGAAATAAACTTTTTTTTTCTTAACTGTTTTTTTTTCCAACAGCTTTATTGAGGCATAATTTACATACAACAAAATTCACCCACTGTAAGTGTACAATGGGATAACTTTTAGTAAATTTAGAGAGTTGTGCAATCATCACCACAAACCAGTTTTAGAACAGTTCCAACACCCCACAAAGTTCCCTTATACTTGTCTGCAGTCCAAACCCCACCTTCACCCCCAGCCCTAGACAACCACTGATCCGCTTTCTGTCTCTATAGATTTTTCCCTTTCTGGATGGTTCATATAAATGAAATTACATAATATGTTGCCTTTTGCTCCTAGCTTCTTTCATGTAGTATAACGATTTTAAGGTTGATCCACATTGTAGTATATATCAGTAACTCGGTCCTCATTGCTGGATGTATTCCATTGCATGAATATGCAACATTTTCTTTATCCATTTACAATAGATGGGCATTTGGATTGGTTCCAGCTTGGAGCTATTATGAATAACGTTGCCACGAACAGTCACATACAAGTCTACATGTAGTCATATATTTTCATTTCACTTGAGTAAATACCAAAGAGTAGAATCAAACTTCTCATTTTGAAAATTTCAAATCTATAGGGAAGTTGAAAGAACAGCACATTATACATCCTTTACCTCCATTCTCAGTTGGTAACATCATGCCGTATTTATGTTATCTTTCCGTCTTCATGAAATATTTTTTACGTACCATCTGATAGAAAGTTGCAGACATCATGACATATTTCCCTGACTTCACCTCTTAATTATAAGGCGATTCTCCTACATAATCACCATACCACTATCACAATGAAAACTTTTTGCCCAACTTTGAGTTTTTCAAATCTATGGACAGACAAATTGAAGGAATAATACACTGAAATGATCCTTGACTTTGCCACCATTTCCCATATTGCTGCTTTGACCCTTCTCTCTCAAACCTTCTCACTGCCATTGCTCCTAAAATATTTGTGTTGGGTTGTTCTTGGTGCAAAGCCATGGAATATTCCTGACCTGTCACACTCTTACTCCTCCATTGTTTATTCCCTGAGTTTTCAGGGCTGGCTTCACAAGACTCCAAGGTGCCTCTAACGTGTTGTCCTGAGGGATATTGCAAAACTCTCAAAACTTCCCTCACCTCTTTCAAGGCTTTGCTCAGATGTCAACCTCTCGATGACACCAACCCTTCCCCTTTCCACGTGTGCGCCCTGGCAGCCACGCTGGACCACTCCGTCCACCATCCATCCTCCCCCCGGAGGCACACCTGCCCTGAGCGGAAAAAAGCTGGGTGATCTGCCCTGACTTGCGAGGGATGCCAGTCAGATTCTTTCTCTTGCAGCCTGAAGTGGGAACTGGGGCGGGGGGTGGGGGGGACGTCCTGCATGATGGGGGGCGGGCACTGTAAGGAAGCTGACGAAGAGGCTTGGGTCAGAGGTGGTGGAGAGAGGCCGTAGGAGAAAGGAAGTTATGAGGAAACAAGGGGAGTGATAGCTATGAGACAGAGGAAAGCCCTTGGAAGAATAGGAAGACAGTGAGGCGTTCCACAGATCCCTGCCCGCGAGGTCCCTTGAGCTGCCCTGGATTCAGGACATATCTGGTTCCAGTCTCTGTGAGGCCTGGACAGTCCACAGGTCCTGTTTTCCTACAGTTTCTGTCACCCTCACTGCTTCGCAATTTCTTCCCCACAAAGCTCATCTCTTGAACTAGGTTGAGTGACAGTTTAATCCTTGCAACCCAAAGAAGCTGAGTAAAATGGAAATACACAGGTGTTTATTGTGTACAAGAGACTGCAGGGAAAAACAAACCTCCTGGAGATGTTCCCTATGTGCGAGGAGCTTACTGTTTTCTCCTCTGCTTTTCTCCATAGCAACACATCCTCTTGTGGTGTCCTACAGGCTTGCTACTCACACTGTGGTCCAAAACCCACCTACATATACATCACTTGTGAGATTGTTTTTTTTAAAAAAGCAGAATCTGGGACCTCACCCCACATCTACTCAACCTCAGGTAAGAACATTAAACTTTGCAGAGCATTGCTTCTCCCCAGCTAATAGTCCCAAACCCACTGTACCAATCACCTCTCCACTCTCGGGGCTCCCATCTGCCACTGATTTGATAGCCAACATCAATAATTCTATGGATATCAAAGCTTTTGGTAAAGCTCTCTGCCTATAAAATGCAGGTTTCTTAATGCTCTTCCTTTGTCTGTATCCTTCAGATGTCTTTCATTAGACTTTCTTTGTAACGGTGTTGTAAATGGTTTTCATTTTTTCAGAGGTTCATCCTGCTTTGGGAAAATCCTGTGGAGTGAATCCAAGGATTGCAGGAATCTCTTTCTCTACCCTGTTCTTTACAACTGCAGATGATCTCTAATGAGCATTTTAACTACATTCTTTCAACATACCGTCATCCTTGCAAAGTATCTATAGGTTCAGGTTACAGCTTGTTTTCATCTCAAAACACCAGAGAAAGATAAAAAAAACCATCAAGAGATGAAACACCAAGAAAAACAATGAGACCATTTTTTCCAGGAGAGATTCATGTTTTAGTTTCCTAGACCGTATGCCCTCAAGTGTCCATCTCATGGGTCAGTTGCTGGGCCGGGTGTATCATACCTTCAGAACCAGTCACGCCCACTTATATTTGCAAGTCTTCCTGCAGGTCCTCAGAAAGGGGACATGGAACAGGGCGAAGCTTTGTGTGAGCCATCCTCTGATTTCCCCTCCTATCCTCCCTCTAGCCCTCTGTTCTCTCTTGTGGCCTTTATTCATCTTTCCTTCCTCCCAATAAGATGTCTTGAGGGCTGACAGTGGGCCACATACTGTGCTGTGCCGGGTACTGGAGATGCAGCCACTAAGAGGGTACAGGTCTGCTTCATGTTGGGACAGTGTGGCCTGGGGGCTGCCTTGAGAAAATGATATCTGAGCCAAGGGCCCAAAGGATGAGTAGTGGTGAGCCAGGCTAAGAAAGAAGGGGATCCCCTTGTTCCCTGGAGACCACCCCTGCTCCCACTTGGTATCTTTGCTTGTAGGCTCCACACTGCCCTTGCCCAGTGCCCTGTGTGCTGACAGCTCCGGAGCCCAGGCTTGGACACTTGCTTCCGTTCTTGTCTGTGTCTGACCTTGGCCTGGGCCATTTTCTGCCCCTCTTCTCCCATCCTGGTGCCGACAGCTCACAGGATCCCTTCCCAGTTGATAGGCAATGGCAGTTTTTTTCCTCTCAATTTATTAGAAAGCGCTTCTTTCCTAATAGAATTCTTGTTTGCTCTCAGGACAATAACTCAGGCTCATTGCAGGGTGTATGTGTACGATACAGTCAGTGGTTGTGCAGGAAACCATGTCTAACACAGCTGCATCTTCTCGGCGCCATGCCCCCCGGCAGGTCTCAGTGGCGGGAGAACCACGTGTGCTGGGTCAAGTCTGGCTGCCTCTTGCAGATGCCCTCATTCAGGCTGATGGAGGCCTAGAGTAAGTGATATTTCCCACATGCTTCTCTCCAGGTTAGACAAGCAGCTGCTGGATTCCTCTCTCGCTCTGAATAAATTCAGTTGTTTTGCTAACTGGACTACAGCTTCTTTTTTCAGAACCGTCACAGGCATATTTTTGGGTTTCTATGAACAGGTGCTGCAGGAAGCACGATTCATTTGTTTATGAGGATGTTACCCTGTGTTTTGAAAAACAATTTGAAGAGGAAAATTGGCCTCTCCATGCCTTCTGCTTTTTCTCCTTAGGCCCTAAGCTGTGAACAACTGCTATTACCTTTAGTTTACAGAATCCCCATCTGGTTTGGTACTTTGATTTATGTTGGCTGTAATCCAGAATGGCTGATTTGGTTTATTTTAAGGAGTTTTATTTTAAGACACTTTTGACATTTAAAAATTTAATTGGAACAATCTGTACCCAGAAATTTTTTAATGCAGTCTAGGATTAAAAGATGTTCTTTGACATGTTTTAAAAGAAAGCAGGGTTTTAAAAGAAGGCAGGGCTTTCCACATCTGCCTAGGTTGGTACTTCAGGACTTCGTTGAAGATGTGGAGGGAGAATCCTCAGGTTGGGAGTCCCACCAGTAATGAGCCTCAAACCCATCCTTAAGATTGATTTACAAACGCTGCTGGATGGACTGTCTGCTGTGAGCCAGTTACAGGGGGATGAAGGGCATGCTCTGAGCCCGCTCTCATGAGGTGGTCAGGCCTAAACAGGATTGGATTCAGGAAATCTGCCTCATTCCCTTCACCAAAGGTCAGATTTTCCTGATTCTGAGAGGCCTAAAGAGACCAGGCTGGATTAGAGCGCCTCCACCTGAGAATTGAAGTTACAGCTAAAAGTTCAAGAGCCTGGTGGGGTCTCATGCTCCCAAAAAAGCATCCTAGCTTCCAGAGGTTGGCCAGAATCTCCGGGGACATTACACAGTGCCTGGAATTCTTAGTACTTTTTGGTGAGCCGCAGCTGATCTGGGATCCCTGAAATTGCTGCTGATTGAAGCAAAGAGCTTCCCAGCCTCCAAGAGGGGATTGAGAGAGAGAAAACCCGTAGCTCATCAAGCCCAACGGATCCTAAGAAATGGGAGGGGCCGGTGTTCATCAGGCCCTGGGTAGCAACCTGCGAACCATACCCTAGCCCCTGCTTCTCTCCCCAGCTCCAGCTTTGCTGCTGGTATTGCCACATGTGAGCACAACCAGCCCTTGGACTTAGAGGATTTCCCCTAATTCTTCTTTTTTTTCTTTTTTCTGTACGCGGGCCTCTCACTGTTGTGGCCTCTCCCGTTGCGGAGCACAGGCTCCGGACGCGCAGGCTCAGCGGCCATGGCTCACACGCCCAGCCTCTCCACGGGATGTGGGATCTTCCTGGACCGGAGCACGAACCCGCGTCCCCTGCATCGGCAGGCGGACTCTCAACCACTGCGCCACCAGGTAAGCCCTCCCCTAATTCTTCTACTTCCCTATTTCTCCAGACAGCACCTCCATTCTCCATTCTCCCAGTCACCGTCTTAGAGTCGTTATCCACTTTACTTTCCTGACGTAAGGCTCAAACATTAACTGTGTGTTCTTGGTCCAGTTTCTTAATCTCTCTGAACCGCAGTCTCATCTATTTAAAAAGTACCTACCTCATTTTTAGAAAAACTTTGATGTCAAGAGTTTGAATTTATTTGGGAAATGACGCGGAGATAAAAGGTTTTAACTTTTCATGAGCACCTACTATGTGTCGGGCTCTATTAGACATTTTACATTGAAGCTTTAAACTTAATTAACATACCCCTCCCTCTGCGTTTCAGTTGTAACTCCTATTATTTGCCTACTTGTATCTTACTCCAGGCAAACTAGATTCCTCATTCTTTCTCACTTGAGCAAGCTTGAATTCTCTCCCAATTCTTTGTTTTTGATCATACTCTTTTTTGTTTCTTAAATTTATTTGTGGCTGCGCTGGGTCTTTGTTGCTGCGCGCAGGCTCTCTCTAGTTGCAGAGAGCGGGGGCTATTCTTCATTGCGGTGCGCATGTTTCTCATTGTGGTGGCTTCTCTTGGTGTGGAGCATGAGCTCTAGGCACGCAAGTTTCAGTAGTTGCAGCACCTGTACTCAGTAGTTGCGGCACAGGGCTCAGTAGTTGTGGTTAGTTGCTCCTTGGCATGTGGGATCTTCCCGGACCAGGGATTGAACCTGTGTCCCCTGTGTTAACAGGTGGATTCTTAACCACTGGACCACCAGGGAAGTCCAATCATACTCTTTTTTTCTACCTGATCTATCCCACCTCTCCAGAATGAAATCCTGTACATCTTTTAAGGTCCATCAGTGATGTGCTGGTAAATATTTAACAACCAGCTCTGCAGACAGAAAGAGCCCTGCTTCGTAGTTTTTGTCAACTTTCATAGTGTAAAAACTCCCACCCTGGCCAATTGCAAGCTACCAACCTGATATCAACTGGCTGACAAAATTTCTGAAGTTGCAGAGACCAGAATGAGCTGGCTCTAGTGCACCACCGAACCTACAATGTCACCTCTCTTGATACATCCAAGCTGTAATATTCCTTCCCTCCTCTAAACTTCGTTAGTAATTTGTACTCTCTCGTGGAAGTCTTCTTCATTGTATTATGGTTATAATGAATCCCTGTTATCATTATTAGCTTTTCAAGGACATGAACTGTGTCTTACTCATCTAGGTATTCACAGTGCTGCCTAGAACAATGATGGTGTTTCAGTAAATATTTGCTGCATTAGACCGATGATGAAGATTATCGCTCAGGCTTGACACACGGTTGTGGGGAGGAGACAATGACATCATTCGTAAAGCGCTTACCAGAATGCTGGGCCCAGGGAGTGCTCAATTAGTGATCACCTGTGGCTTCTGGAATTAAGGGGGCACAAATTTTAATTCTGATGGTGGTTCTCAACAACTTCCTCCACCCCAAAACACACACACATTATAAGTACCTCGGAAACTTTTACAAATCCCAATGCCCGGGCCAATAAGTCGAATAATCAGTATTTTTAAATTTCCCCAAGTGCTTCTGTTGTGCACCAAGTTTCAGAATCACTCTCCTCTGCGTGTCCAATCCTCTCCCTGGCTGATGAGTCAAGAATGTTGAAAAGGAAGTGGAACCAGCTAGTCCTTTAAAATCCTCCTGTTCACTAAACAATTCCAGTAAATAGGGGGAAAACTCACTTGTAGGATTGCCTTATTTGGTGATCAAGTTGGGTGGAGTCACCTGGGAGGGGCAAAGCTGAGCATGAGTAATGAATGCAGCCTTCTGTAGGGGCAGCAGAGAAATACCTCTTTGTCAGCAAACTCCTGTAAGTGAAGTTTTTCAAGCTGGAGAGTGTTAGAGGCATCTCATTTAAACTAGATTTGGTTCTTGTGATGATTTTGTGCAGATTAAACAAAGGTAAATTTTGCTTCAATGAGCATCAGTGTATTTATCCTGATTCTTTTGTTCCACTAGAATTTTGTTGTATTAAAATTACTGAGGGGGCTTCCCTTGTGGCGCAGTGGTTGAGAGTCCGCCTGCCGATGCAGGGGACACGGGTTCGTGCCCCGGTCCGGGAAGATCCCACATGCCATGGAGGGCCGCGTACAGCAAAAAAAAAAAAGAAAAAAAAAAATCACTGAGGGACTTCCCTGGTGGTCCAGTGGTTAAGACCTCGCCTTCCAATGCAGGGGGTGTGGGTTCGATCCCTGGTCGGGGTGCTAAAATCCCACATGCCTCGTGGACAAAACCAAAACATTAAACAGAAGCGATATTGTAACAAATTCAATAAAGACTAAAAAACTTTTTTTTAAGTTACTGAGCTATGAAGCCTCAAAATGATTCTTATTCTCCTATTTGTGGTAAGGAGGATGGCCTTCCTTTAAGTCAAGATAATATTGCATTTCTATCATTGAGAAGCAGGTATTGCTTTCGCCATTAGAGTTGGTGACACTGAAACAGTGTGAAACCTGATTGGTCCAAAGTGACAAATCCTATTTGACGGGGGTTGCCAAATAGGAAATCAAAGATTCCTGTCCTAACCACTTGACACACTTCATCCTTCATGGACATTTTAGCTACTGAGATTTTGTCATCTATTTCTCATGTTAAAGGTATATACCAAACAAAAGCAAAAACAAAAACAAAACAAACTCTGAAAGGGTTTGATCCGAAAAGTAAACTAAGCAATTCTGCTTTAATAGGTTACTCCCTTTGTTTTTTCTTATAAAAATGATAGCCTGGGAGTTCACTTTAAAGAAGGGGGAATTGGGAGGAAGAGAAAAGAACATATGTGGGCATGTGTTAGAGAGTCACATTTTAGAGGTCTAACATGCTAAATTTCTTTGATGTGTCTCTATGGATGAGTCTTTAAAAAAGGATTTTCTTTTTGGAGGCACTAATGAAAATATGTATGGAAGTGTTAAGTGGCTGACGGTAATCCTTCAAGGAGCATTATTGGCTGCGTTGGATCGTACCAGGTGCTTCTGTAAAAACCATGTTTATTCTACACTTAGTCCAATTTGGAACTTTCTTATAGAGACTCTGGATTGTCTTTGAAATAAACATTTTTAGCTATGCTATTCAGTGGATTATAATTTTTTCCTCCTATGGTATACACATAGCATATCATTAAAATATATGGATTTTTTTTTTTTTTTTTTTTTTTTTTTTTTTTTTTTGCGGTATGCAGGCCTCTCACTGTTGTGGCCTCTCCCGTTGCGGAGCACAGGCTCCGGACGCGCAGGCTCAGCGGCCATGGCTCACGGGCCCAGCCGCTCCACGGCATGTGGGATCCTCCCAGACAAGGGCATGAACCCGGACCCCTGCATTGGCAGGCGGACTCTCAACCACTGCGCCATCAGGGAAGCCCGCTAATTGCACCTTCTAAGGAAGGGAGCATTGAAGACACAAAAAGAGCAATTTGCTTGCAAATATGCCTCATTTTAACCGTAGGAATAGCTACACAGAAACTGGCCCAACATTTGTGGGTGTTTACCTGTTATGAAAGATGTTGAGATGCAGAAATTCTAATTTCAGAAGATCTGGCATCCTGTCAGGGTTAGAGCAAATAAGGATGGGACACCCAATATCCACAGGTGAGAGGAAAACACTGCTTATCAATTAAGACTGGCTTTAACTGCTTACAGCAAACAAATAACATTGGCTTAAGTAAGACAGAAATCTCTTTCTTTCTCATCCTGTAAAAGAACCACTCTAGGGCTGGTATAGCAATTGCATGGTTTTAGGGACCCAGGCGCTGCCATCCTTGGCACATGGTTTCCACTTCATGGTTCAGGATGGCTGCTTGAGATCCACCCAACAAGGAGGAAGGGAAGGGGAAGGAGGTAGAGAAGCTGCTCTACCTCAGCTGGGTACACATCAGCTGTTTTTTTGGCAAGTTTGCCAGAAACTGCCTTCCATTCATATTACATGGACACAATTAGTCCAACTGACCATCTATCACTGCAAAGGAGCTTGGGAAATATGCTATTTACAGCACTCATGGCCCCGGGAAAAACTGGAGTTCTGTTACGAGCAAAAAGGGAACAGATACTGAGGTAAGAACCCAACAGAGTCTGCCACAACCTGAACGATGTCAGTGCTGAGATTCAGATTTGAGAGGCTGTCATAATTAAGTGGAAAGCCTAGAATTCAGGAGACCTGGATCCTGTTCTCACACCTACCCAAGTGCCCAGTAGTGACTTAGTAATCTCATCTGTAAAATAGATATTTCATGGCTAAAAAGTAAATATTGTGACACATGATATTATAAGCATATAAGAGAACCCCTTGTTTAAAATACCTCCTCTCGAATAAAGATGTTAAAAATAAATAAATAAATAAATAATATGTTGAAAAAAATAAAAAAAAATAAAGTATCTCCTGAATTAATTACCTGATCTAAAGCACATAGAATTCTCAAAATAGAATGGTCAAAGAGAATAGAATGGTCAAAACTTTGAGTTAAAGGGACATTCAAGGATATCTAATTCAACCTCCCTACCCATATAGGAATCTCTGCCACAGCAACCCTGCCAGATGGTCCCCTGTCTTGTGCTTGAGCACCCCTAGAGCGTGTTATTCTGCAGTGGCATTGATGGACAGCTCTGGTTGTCAGATAGTTTATCTGGATGGTGATCCAAAAACTGCCTCCCTCGAACCCCCATCTCCTGAAGCAACAGAGAAAAAATCCATTGTCTCCTCTTCATGGCAGCGCTTCAGCTATTGGAAAACAGCTCTTCTGTCATCGCTTAGTCTTCTACCCTTCAAGCCAAACATTCCTGATTGTTGCAACTGTTTCTTAAGTAACCAGGTGCCCATCCCTCTCGCCATCTGAATATCTTTCTCTACGTTAGTGTTTCTCGAACTCTGTTGACTATGACCCACAGAAAGAAATCTATTTTTCATATCATCAGTACACATATACCTGCATATAAATGAAACACAAGTTTCATAAAACAATACGTAGCCTTATTAGCAGAGGCAAACTTGTATATTTTCCAGTTCAGCTCTATGCTATTCAATATATTGTGTTCTATTTTATTTTGTAAAGGCAGGTTGCTATCCACTCAATGGATTTCATACTCACTCATAAGTGGCAACCCATAGTTTGAAAATCACTGCTTCATATGCACTCCGACCTATAAATACTCTTGGAGGGTAGTGCCTTGATGCTGCAGGCTGATTGGAGTAAGCAAAAGGGGCATTTACTTCCTGAGTCCAGAACTTAGTGTGTTTATTTTAAGGAAACCTAAATGCATTGAATTTGAAAGTAACACCATCACACCACTGGCTGAACATTTGAGTCAGTTATAACTGACCTTCTCCATGTGAACAGCTATCTGAACCTGCTTTACCCCACCCTCTCCTTGTGCAACTGACTTTTTTAAACCTAGATACAGAGCTTTAATTTAACCCTGTTAAGTTTCTCTTTTTTTAGTTTCAACTTTTTTCAATGTTTCAAAACCTTTGGGGATCATTTTTGTCACCAATCTTTCCAACTTTATAGCATATATGTATTTTATAAGTATATTTTCCATAGAATAATAAAATTTTGTATGGTTTAGTGCTTAAAAGATGACTGTTGACCTAAAGTCTCTGACCCTATTATAGCCATTTATAAACAAATGGTTGAAAAAGAAGCAGGAAAGATAGAGATCTATGGTACTGGATAAGAAAATAAAAGTTCTGAGAGGTAGGATTTGAAATTATTATTATTATTTTGTATAGGTTTTCTACTTAAACTCAAATTAGATAATGTTTACCCATCATGCGGCAAGAGAATGCCAGCATGCTTCAACTTCATGGGCACTCAGTTTGTGAAGATCAAACATGTATGGCCTACACTGCTAAGACCAGGGAATTCCACCCAGAAACTCTGGAGAGATGGAGATCCCCTGATGTGATGCATCTCTTCCGCTAGAAGGTAAAGTAGGGCAAGTGGACATGATTTTCATTTGTTTATTTATTCATCTATTTATTCTAGAGATATCTGTTGTGTCAAACACTGAGAGGCAAAAGCAGGGGGCCCTAAATTAGGCTCTAGGGGTATGGGGATGGAGGAAATGCAAAGCAGGGAGCCCTGAGCATCTCCTCCCCTGTACTACTCAGTCATTAAGTCTCAGTGAGCTCAAGAAATAAGGACTTTCCTAAGAGCTGGTAAGAGTTAGCTAGACAAAGAGACAGTCATATACCAGAAGGCTCAGAGGTGAAAGAAACATGGATACTTAATGAACAGCAAAGGACAAGGACATTACTAAAGTTCTTCAAGAAGGACGTGGCTTTGAACACACTGATTAAAAGGTATTTACTTGCCACATGTGCAGGCTAAGGCTGTGATGAGGAAACCAGAAGAGGTGGCCTCCATCTACGTACCATGAAGGACACCCGTGTGTCTGCTTAGGATTCTCAAGAGTTTTGGGGCAGCTCGAGGACACTTAATGTCTTGGCTACCTGTGGGTTCTAAGTCCTTATTGGATCAATAGGAGCTGAAAGTTGTTGGCCAGAGTGGAAGAAGGAATGGAGAAGAGGAGATGGACTTAGCAAGAAAGGGAATCATTTTCATTTGATCTTCACTACAAATTCCAGACTCAGACCAACAGAAAGTATTGTTTCCCCCTTGATTTTTCTCTTCTTTTCTTTTTTTGAACTGTCAGGTTTTTTGTTTTTTGTCTTTTTGGTTTTTTTCCCTAGTGAGTAATTGCATTCTACATGGTCCAAAAACTGAAAAGGTTCAAAAAAGATGGGTGATCAAATTTCCTTCCCTCTTTACACCCTGCCACCCAATTTCTCTTCCCAGAGAAAAACAAGGTCTTTTTCATATTTCCAGAAATAGTCTCTGTACATACAAGCGATATGTATGCATGTATAACCCCAAACCTTTTTTTTAGCCAAATGGCAGCATAATACACACACAGACAACAGATAATATTTTATTTTTTCTTTTACAGAACTGACCAACCCAGAAGGGGAAAACATTTTTCAGTGCAAGAGAGGGGACCAGTCTTCAAGAGATAAGAAAACGTGAATATCAAGAAGACAGTAAATAATTTTTAAAATATATGTATCTATTTTCCCCCAGTTTCACCATTTATATATCTCAATTTCTCATGAAGAAACAAGAATTCATAGGAAAAAAGTATAAAGAGAAATATTGTTGGTTCTTCTTCAAGATGTTTACTAAAATCCTTGAGTTATAAAAAAAAGTTTGCAATCTTTTTCTGTCAAATATAAGAAACATGATAAAAGGAACGCTGAGTAGAGTAATACTTTGTACTTAAAATATTATGCAAGCTTGAGAATTCAGAAAGCTACACATGACTCTGTATGCAACCTTCAGAGATATTAACAATCTGTACTGACAAACGGGGCCATCTAATTTTCTCTTTTGTACTTCCAGATTGATGCAGAAACTAGGGAAGGAATGTTCAGGCTGAAATGAATAAAAGGAACATTATAAATGAGTAACAGGATAATTAAAGCATGAAGCCTTCCACATCTCGAGATAATGGTAATGTCAAGTGTAGTTTTAGCTAATTAATTGGTTAAGAACAATTTGCCTCGGTGACTATCTTACATTTGAATATGGAACACTTTTTGCTTTGCTAGAAACTGAGAATAGAATTATCTTGGAGCTTGTAAAACAAATAGATTTTGGCCACCAAAAGTGTAATTACAAGTCAGAAAACACAATTTGAATTAGTGAAGGGGAAAATTACAGAGACAACTTTCCCCTTCACACTAACTCGAGGGATCACACACCTTATTCATCAGATCTGATAACTTCTGGAAGTTTCTAAATATCAAACCCACACTCAAAGTGGGAGAACTTGTCAATCGGATCACATTCCAAAGAAAGTGTCGCAGACTCAGAAGGTAATTCCATTGGAGGAATTCCAGAAACATTGTGAGCTAAGTCAGCAGCATTTAAAGAAATGTGTGGTGATATTATGTCATTGTCTCCCAAGTTACCTTGAGGGGGACTTGCTAATTTTAGATGCTTAAGTTCTGAGAGATTTGCTAAATCAGCATCCTTACTTCATAGTTAAAACGTACAGACTTTCTGCAGAGGAAATCCAATCTTCCAGGCTTAGAGAATGAGGACAAGAAGCAAATTCAAGAACTATCTTGCAACTTGAAATTGAATTTCAAATTAGTGAATTTTCTAATCGAATCATATTTACGTATAAAAATCGCACATAAGAAACAGGACAGGAAGAAATTTACCAGAACCTTAAGACAGATCAGCTTCAAGGGGATTTTATCCTCTATTCCTTTAAAATTTACTTCTTGCATTTTACACAATGATTATGTAATACTTTAGTAATCAAGATCAAAGGGGAAAGTTTGAAACTGAAAAAAAATATTTTTCTATCTGCACCCGTACTCCTTTTCCCCTGTGTGGTGGGATATCCTTCTAAACATTTTTGAGCTTTTGTCCAAGTTCCACTTTATTGTTCTCAGCGGCGATTTCCTCGGTAGACTAGAAAAGAAATTGAGGAATAAAAAAATACAAATCACTTTTTGTAACAGATTTCCCTCCACCTCTACTACAAAGCAATCTAAATACAACATCTTTACTCTCAACCTTTTTATGGTCACAGAGAACCCAGATGTTCTCTTTCGTTTCCCCTAAAGGGGAAATGGTAAATCACCTCCCCTCCCCCTTTCCCTCTCCCACAGATAATTTGGCCTCCTTCTTTCATATGCTGTGTATTTAAAGCTCTAAATGGTCCCCTGCCTTTGACCCGGGGAAATAATTTCTGTATTTTTAAACCAATCCTGCCAGTCAGTCAGGATAAACAGTTTTTAAAAGCTGGCCCCAGATTCTTCCCTCTGTCTCCCTTGGGGCATCTTCAAGACAGTGGCAGGGAGGGAAGTGGGGGCCACGGTAACTCGGGGAGCTGCAGCTCTCTGGCATCTGAGCCCTCTGGCTTCCAGACACTTGAAGAGGAGGAAGATGACTTCTTGGCCAGGTAAAAGGGCATCTGTGTTTAATCAGGATACACCCCAACCTTCTCCAGAGGTCCGCTGTGGAAGAGAAGAGGTTGCCTGGATTGCCTCCTCCTTCTCCAAATCCAGGAGACTCAGTGCCAGGATGTGACCTTGAGAAGTCTCTGTTCCAGTTCCTGGGGAGGGAGTTGAACTGGATGGTCCCCAACGCCTCAAAAAGCCTGGGATTCCAATTCCAGTTTATCCTAGTAGACTTCAGGGTATATGAGGACACATGGGAGAACCTTCTCTCTGGCCTCATTAATGAAGAACGTTGTGCTTTTCCAGGGCTGGTTTGTTTTTTTATCTGGGAATTGTGACTCTTGTAATAGTTCCTGCTTCTTGCTGGGAGGCTTAGCAGCGAATCTGTAGCCTCCCTGTAGCAAATATCTAGGGCTTTAAGGCTCGTATTTTGTGCACTAATTTCACTCTAGTTCCCAACTTCCTTTACTACCTTTATTTTCCTTTTTGGGGACTTCCCTGGTGGCGCAGTTGTTAAGAATCCTCCTGACGATGCAGGGGACACGGGTTCAATCCCTGCTCCAGGAAGATCCCACATGCCGTGGAGCAACTAAGCCCATGCACCACAGCTACTGAGCCTGCAGCCACAACTACTGAGCCCATGCGCTGCAACTACTGAAGCCCGCATGCCTAGAGCCCGTGCTCTGCAACAAGAGAAGCCACCACAATGAGAAGCCCACACACCGCAACGAAGAGTAGCCCCCACTCCCCGCAACTGGAGAAAGCCCACATGCAGCAACGAAGACCCAACGCAGTCAAAAATAAATTTTTTTTAAATTTAAAAGTATATTTATTTTCCTTTTTGTCATTTTTCTTACTCGTTTTTATACTACTGTTCTTACCTGTTTTTATCGTGTTATAGTATGTGTCCCTTTCAAAGCTTCTTAACATCTTTTTTGGAACAAAGTAGAATATAAATAAAGTTAAATCAATTTTGAAAATATAGATGTTAGGGGTATTCACTTTTCTCCTTATCTCTGTCTTCTCATCAGTTTCTCCCTAAATCCAAAAGTAGATCTCAACTCCATCATTCCGATTATGCAAATATCTTAAGCTACAAAAAGTTGGTATTATTAAATTATAAATTTCTAGCGAGCAGGGATCAGGTCTGATGAGGGATAATGCAGCTGTGCTAGGAGGAAAGAGTTTGAGCTGGTGTTTTGTTCCAGCTCTGCCACGTACCAGGTGTCTGACCTTGGGCAGGGCCCTTCTCTCTGGATCTCAATTTCCTTGTTTATAAAATGAAGGGGTTGGACCAGGTCACCTTTAAAATCCCTTCCAGCTCTGAAATTCATTGACTCTCTGACCCATTGTGGGCGCTTAATAAATAACAAGCACACTTCCAGAGAAGAATGACTTGCATTTGGACACATCAGTCAACACATATTTACTTAGCATTCACCCGGAATGTGGCTGCCTTGAGGGGCAAATCAGAGGCAGCCCCCTGGGGGTCCCACAGAAGCCCAGAACTAAAGGAGAGACCTAGGCACTTGTTTTTCCCCACTGCTTAAGGGTTCCAAGTTTTTACAAGATCACTAAAAGCTGAAACTCCTTGCCAACATAAAGAACCAAAGGCACAGGGGGCAAGCGGCGTTCGTGAGAGGGGAGTTCATCTACTTTTAGAGAGATAAAATTTTGTGGTCCTTTAGCATAGAGGGGTATAGAGAAGTTTTTTAAATTAAGTAAGGTCTATGTTTAATTTTAATACTCTATAAGTCAAAAGTAACCTGTTTGAAAATAGGAAAGATATTATGTGTAATTTAGTTTTGCCACAAAATTATTGTGCTTGATATATTTTCCCTTTAAAATAAATGCTTGTTAATTATAAATATGCTGATTGACTTTTGTTCTGAACTGTTTGCACTTTTTAACACACACGGAATTCTAAGCTACTGATAGCATCTTTTAGGGTTTGCCAGTTTGTGAGGGATGGAGTCAAGTTAAGGATAAACTGGGCTTTCCTGGTGGCACAGTGCTTAGGAATCTGCCTGCCAATGCAGGGGACACGGGTTCGATCCCTGCTCCAGGAAGATCCCATATGCCACGGAGCAACTAAGCCCGTGCGCCACAACTACTGAGCCTGCGCTGTAAAGCCCGCGAGCCATAATTACTGAGCCCACGCGCCTAGAGCCCGTGCTCCACAAGAGAAGCCACCGCAATGAGAAGGCCACGCACTACAAGGAAGAGTAGCCCCTGCTCACCGCAACTAGAGAAAGCCCGCACTCAGCAAGAAGACCCAACACAGCCAAAAAATAAATAAAACATAAATAAATTTATTTTAAAAAAAGGATAAACTATCAACACTATAAAACACACTTGTGAGTCCATTAAGTGTCCCGTATTATAAGAAGTACCCACCCATTTTCAGAAAAAGGCAGAGAAAGAAAGGAGGAAAAAAGCTTGCCGAACACATTTTTGCCCCACACAAGTAACTATCTCATATTCCTCATTTCTCTAAACTGTTCCAGGAAGAGTCCTAACACCTACTGCTTCATCTTAATCATCTCAGAGGATTTCTCTTGGGACATATGTCTTTACTTTTCTAATGGCCAAGTTGTCGCATTCTTCCTCCTAATTATCTACCGAGGCAGATTCCTGTTTCACAGGGTAGTAGACGTGAGTGGTGTCAGTGGTGGAGCTTCACAAAGGACCCGCATCCCAAGGAAGGAAGGATGTGGTTTGCAGAATCCCAGACCAAACATCTGGACAAAACACCTCAAAACCTTTTCCTGTCCCGCTCCACTGAAAACTATATCCGCAACATCGGTGGACAAGCGTGCTTTGTAATTCCAACAAACTCAGGAGTATCATAATGGACGCTCAGGCCTTCTAATCCAAGAGCTTTGCAGCGTTCTGACTACTTCCTGCCTCTTACTAAGCATTTCGATTGTTTCCTCCCATCCTTCCAGGTGGAAATGAACTTGAAGTCTTTTTTTTAAAAAAATTGTATTTGTCAAGGTGATTGCCGGAGGGGGAGCTGGCAGAGGGGCACTTGGCTTGAGACAAGGCCTCTGACTGTAAAAAAGGCTGGAAGCACTTCCATTCTTTGAAGCTCCAGGTCTACTTCTCTTTTAATGGAGACAATTGAAAATAGGGAAAAATTGGGGGCATTTTTTTTAAATGCTTAGTTTTAACGAGGTAAAACTTGCACACATGCACAAATGCAATGCAATAATAATATAATGAATAATAATAAGTAATAATAAAAAACAGTGAAGTTAAATAAGCCTAGTTAATTGTGGAATTTACTAAATATTAATTCATACTGGTATAGCGTGTTGTCTGCCTCAAGTCAAAGTTGTATAAAGATCATTCTGTCTCAATCCCATTAGGCATTTCTGTGACTATGTTTAACTTCATCTGAAGATAAAAGGGAAGCTCTTAAACATACCCTTGAGGCTCCAGCCCCATGCTCCCCTCCTCCCGTCTTTGGGTTGTGGCCTGAAACTGGCTTTAAAGTCTTCAAGGCCACCTGCAGACAACATCCTCATCAGGTAGAGTGATCCCTAGAGCTAAGGAACTAAAAAGCGGTCACTCATCCCTGTTTTCTTAAATAGCCTCTTTATTTTTTAGAAAACCCGAAGGACAGAACCACACCTTTTCTATCAATTTCCTAGGGTTTTCAATGACATTGTTTTATGTTATGCATGCTTTTCTTTTGAACACAGCAACTTTCCTATGAATAGCTTTTTATATTGCTTATCCCTTTCTTGGATCTCCTGGAGCTCTGGAGAGCACCCAACTCGATGATGTCACGAGGAGGCAAGTTTGGGCCACGAAAAGAGCATCTTATTGTAGTCTGCAACTCACTCTCCTTCCCGCTCTCCCCTACTGCGCCCCTGTTTCCTGCAGAGTCAGCCAACCAGAGTCACCTCTCCCTGCCTTTTGTGGGGCCTCCCACATTGATAACTGATATCTGTGAACTTTACCTTTGCTCTTCTGTTCTCCATGAAACAAGCTAACCCAAACCTGGTTGGAGTGTTGGTCTCATAAAAGCCGTGTCCCCTCTATCCATTCATATGTAAATATTTTGAAAGACAACACTCCACTAATTGCTACTTAAGCAGATTCCCTTCCCCATCACACTCTGACTCTAAGAGACCTTTCTCAGAGCCTGCCTACAGGACAAACCACCACCCTGATCTTAATAATTGAAGCACTTCCTGCCAGGATGAATTTTCTGTTGTAGACTGTGTTCCAGAAAATATAGATTGGTCTAGTCATTACCCCTCCCCCACTCCCTGGATCAGCAATGAATCAGCCAGGAATGTCTTTTATTTGATAACTTCTAATGTTTGATTTCTTGAGGCTAATGATTAGATGCTCCTTGCAATGATGCTTTACAAACAAAAACAAACCAGCAGCAGTGGAAGGTCTTGATCAAGTACACACGGAAGAGATAAAACAAGATGTAGGGTATCACTCATTGTAAGGCTCTTTTGATCACATTTTAAAATTTTATTTTGTTGATGATACAGCTAAAAACTTTACGAATATCTCTTTTTTTTTTTTTTTCTTTGCGGCACGCGGCCCTCTCACCGTTGTGGCCTCTCCCGCTGCGGAGCACAGGCTCCGGACGCGCAGGCCCAGCGGCCACGGCTCACGGTCCCAGCCGCTCCGCGGAACGTGGGATCCTCGCGGCCCGGGGCACGAGCCCGTGTCTTCTGCATTGGCAGGCGGACTCGCAATCACTGCGCCACCAGGGAAGCCCGTCCTAATACACTTTCACGTTTGCTAACTGCTGGTTTTCCACTGTTAACTTTCCTGAGAGAGGACTTGCTTTGACCCTACCCAGAACCCTGTACAAGCCCACATTCACTGTGCTTCCTGATCTCTCTGTCACGTTAAAGGCTTGTCCATGAGCTGCTCCTTTTCATACTTCACCCTTCTGATACTAAGGATGGTGAAGATGAGTTAGGATAGGTATACTAGTGGGTGGAGATATAAACTCTTACCAGACTCTCAGGGAGAGCTCCAATTGGTCAAAAATAGAAATAAATTAGCATATTCCCTGCCTTGGGTTTGCTTCTGGACGCTTCCCCGCTTCCCTGCTCCCTACTCCTGCCAGTTCTCTGAGCCTCATCAGAGTTAGAGTTTGTTTCTCCCACCATGGCTTTGGATTTGTCTACCAATCCATTCTCTTTTACCTTTTTCTCTTGTTGTTTCTTCCTTGTTTCCTTTCATTGCCTTTTCTTGTCTCCTTTTCTGACACTGGCATTCTTTCTTGACTTCTAATTTCTCATTTCTCGTGTCTTCCATAAAAGGAATAACCTTCATCGTTGCTGACCAAGCCTGTCTATTTTTTGTTCTCTGTGGGCTTATGCTGAAGCTCTGTTCAAAACTGCCAATGTACACTGGGCCCTGATAAAACCATAGAAAGTGGAGAACCCACCCCAAAGATAAACAGTCACTTCCTTCTTGGAAGGGCCATTCGTAGTCCACCCAATACTTCTTTCACCAAAAGCTGCGAAAGGCAAACTCTTTCCATACCAAATGAGTTCCATGAAACTGGCCCCTCCCGTATTCAATCAACAAATATTTCTTGAGCTTCACAGGGTCAGGCCGTGTGAAAGGTGAGAACTCAAGACTGGCTTGATTTCTGCCTTTGAGAAGTCACTGGAGTAAACAAATAATAAAAGACCCACCAATGCCATCCCTTCTACCATCACCCCGCCCTCTTCCCTGCATTATTTTTCTCCATATCACTTATCGCCATCTGACATGCCCTGTATTTTACCATTTTACCATCAGTTTACCCCTGACTAGAATGTAAGCTCCGTGAGGGAGGGATTTTGTGTCGGGATGCGTGGCTGAATCCCTAGTACCTGAACCTTGCCGAGCATGTGAAGGACTCGAACATATAAGCTGAATGAATGAAACACAACGTTATGTGTGCAATATCAGAAATGTGGACGAAGAGCTGCGGAATTACGGGGATCCCCATGGAACTAAGGGTCAGTGTGTGTGTGTGTGTGTGTGTGTGTGTGTGTGTGTGTGCATAAAAGTCAGATTCAAAGAGGAATTTGATGCTTTTGGAATGATGTAGGTAAAATACCAAAGCATTCAGAAGAGGCTTGGTCATCTGGTGCTGGGTTGGAGAGCTACAAAGGAGGGGGAAATGTGACATATTCCACCCTTAAAACTTATTGAAGCGTTTGTTGCTGCGTCGAGTTGTATTGGAAATGCTTCTATTTCATTTGGAAGGAGAGGGAACGGGAAGCATTCTCAGTGCCTCCTTAGAACACAAAAAGGAAAGCTAGGTCACAGCGGTCAGGCAGGCAGCAGGGGCGTAAGAACTCAGGTGTGGGAAGTCCGCATTTCTTTCCTGTCTCTGCTGTGTGCCCTTGAGCATGTTACCTGACCTCTCTGAGCCCCACTTCCTCAAAATATGTAATAACACCTTGTACATGTTACCTTGTAGAGGTGTCCCAAGGATTAAGTGAGAAAATGGATATAGGGTGTTTAACATGGCACCTGCCTGTTAAGCCCACAATAAAAAGGTAGCTCTTCTTGTAGTAAGGTCACAGCAGAAAAAAACAGAGCTCTACCCTCGCGCATCCATACTGCTGAGGAGAAGGGACGCCACATCGCTGTGTCTATACGTAGTTTCAAGTAAGGCCGATTTTCCCCAGCTCTTTATTTTTACATAAAGTGGCACCAAACGCAATATAAATTCGGTGCCAATAAAAATTGACACCCCCTCCTATTCCCAACCTTTCCCAAACCTAGTAGAAAAGAGGTTTCTCTCCTGCTACTGAGGAGCAGTGGTGACGTTCTTCCACTCAGACTATGGTTTCCTGGGTGACTAAGTCATTATCCTTCTCCTGCCTCCTCCCCACACTCACCCCTTTCTCACCCCCATCACTTCTGCTGAAAAAAGCTTTTAGAAGACAATTTTACAAGCTGCTCTAGCCATCGATTTAAAACATTTTTTTCTTTCCTGAATGCAATATATTTTCTAAAATATTGAAGAAAACACCTTTTTTCTAGGGCAGAGGAAGGCAACAAAAAGGTACACAATGAAAGAGAAAAAAGGAAAGCCTAGGAAACAGGAAACCCAGCGGGATCCACTGGGCCTGGCTGGACTTCCTGGGGGGTGAGTTTCTGGGAGTTGAGTGGTTTTGTCTGTGTGGGGATCAACTTCTGAAAAAAAAGGGATCTGCTTGGCCAACTATGGCACTGGATAAAATTTTGGACCCATAAGGGAAACCTGAGGACTCTAGATTCTTTGTGACTGTTTCATCTGAGTCAATGTTATCACATATAAAACTGAACTCCTTACTGCTGTTTTTAATAAGAATTATGTATGTGCCTTGCTACTTGGGTTTGGGAATTTTTACACACGGTGGACACAGCCATAGTCAACCCAGATCGAGGTATAGAACATTTCCAATTCTCCAGAAAGTCTCCTCTTGCCCCTCCCAAGTCAAAACACCCCACCCCACAGCAGGAAGCCCTTGTTCTGACCTCTGTCACCATCAATGAGTTTGCCTATCCTTGAACTTCATATAAATGGAATCATATAGTAGATACTCATCTGTCTGTCTGCTTTCACTCAACATCATGTCTGTGAGATTCACGCAAGTTGGTGCATATAGCAGTAGTTTGTTCTTTTTCATTGCTGTGTAGGACTCCATTGTGTGACTACATCACAATTTATCTCTTCTCGGTTGTTGGCATTTGGGTTGTTTCCAGTTTGGGACTACTATGGATAAAGATGCTGTCAACATTTGTCTACATGTCTTGGGCGGACTTAAGCACTCATTTCTCTTGGGTGTTAGGAGTGGGATTTCTGGCTGATAAACGAGTCAAACATTTAGCTTTCAGTAGATCCTGCTGAACAAGTTTTCAAAGTGTCTGTCCTATTTTATACTCACATCACGACTCTATACTACTTCCTGCCTTAATGGAATAAGGAGTAACTGTTATGAAACAAAATATTCTTTGGTTGCTCTACATTCTCAGCCTCATGTGCAAATCAAGATTCCACCAGTTACTATTAATAATAGTTTTTACCTGTTATACCCTCTGCCTGGAACACTCTGCCACTGGGTATTCCCTGGCAGTTCCTCCTTATATTCAGGTCCTAGCCCAGAGGATGCCTCCCCAGCAAGGTCTTCCCTGACTGCCCCATCCAACTGAGTGCCTCTGCTTCCCTAGCTAGTCATCGCTGTTTCACCCCCTGCTTCATGTCCTTTCTGGCACTTATCCTGTTTGTTCATCAGTTTAATTATTGTCTATCTCCTCTCACTGGGAACGAAAGCTCTGTGAGGGCTGGGTGTTGTCTGTCACAGAGTTCAGTACAACCAACACAACCTGTACAACCAATAAAATATTGCAGAAGTGATCATGTGTGACACCCAAGATTAGGGAATAAATCATATGGCATCTGCCGTGCTTTCTCTTGGATCACCTGCTGTGAGGGAAGCCATATTGTGAGGACATTCAAGCAGCCTGGAAAGGCCTGTGTCTTCTGCCAACAGTCTGCATCATGTGAGAGAAGAACCTTGGAGTCAGTGCTTCCGGCCACAGTCAGGCCTTCAGATGACTACATCTTGGTTGATCCCATCATGAGTGACCTTGAGCCAGAGCCACCCAGATAAACCACTTCCAAATTCCTGACCCACAGAAACTGTGAACATGGCATGGACTTATATATACTACCAAATGTAAAATAGATACACTTTACATTTGGGAAGCAGTAAATGGGAAGTAAAGCAGCCGCATAGCACTGGGAGATCAGCTTGGTGCTTTGTGACCACCTAGAGGGGTGAGATAGGGAGGGTGGGAGGGAGACGCAAGAGGGAGGAGATATGGGGATATATGTATATGTGCAGCTGATTCACTTTGTTATAAAGCAGAAACTAACACACCACTGTAAGGCAATTCTACTCCAATAAAGATGTTAAAAAAATAATAAAATAAAATAAAAAGTCACAGAACAGTTGTAAAAAAAAAAAGAAACTGTGACCACATTCACATCATTGTGGTTTTAAGCTACTAAGTTTTGAAGTAATTTGAACACAGTAATATTTAACAAATACCAGCACTCAGCAAGTATTTGTTGAACAAATGAGTGAATTAGAGTAAAAGCAACAGAAAACATGGCCTCACACCATCTACTTTGACCTGGTCAGAATGCATGTGCCACAGGCCTCTCCGCTCTCCTTAAGTTTTAGCTTAAGCTTAGGAACCTAGAGCAGGGTTTCTCAACCTTGGCACTCTTGTTATTTGGAGCTAGAAAAGTTTTTGTTTGAGGGGCAATCCTGTTCATTGCTGTAGGATGTTTAGCAGAATCCCTAGTCTCTACCCACTAGATGCCAGTGGAAACTCCTCCCTCCAACGCAACTGTCACAACTAAAAATGCCTCCAGACATGGCCAAATGTGCCCTAGGGTGCAAAGTCATCCCACTTAAGAACCGTTGCTCTGAAGTAGTCATTGAAGAGAGGTTAGAAGTACAATACTGGTTGGGTTCAGGGCAGGTACAAAATTTTACAATGTTTTTTTAAGATACGTGACTTACAAAAATCCAATCAACACATAACATATTTTTTCCAAAAAAAATAGATAAATAAGAGCTTAGTTAAGCCAAGTACATCTATACATAAAACAATCCTTTCTTATAAGTAAATGGCCCAATTAATACATATTGTGGCTAGGTGTGAAAAAAGACAACACCATGACCAAGTCAAGTTCAACCTCTGGCTTTAAATAAAATATTGAAAAGATGATTTGTCCCATAAATCTCCCTTTGGAAGAGGAACAGAAGTTACTCTTTTTTCTTTCTTTCTTCCTTTCTTTTTTTTTAAGTATAGTTGATTTTCAATGTTGTATTTATTAGTTTCAGGTGTACAGTAAAGTGATTCAGTTATATATATACATTTTTTCAGATCCTTTTCCCTTATAGGTTGTTACAAAATATTGAGTATAGTTCCTAAAATTTACTCTTAAAGTGGAGCAGTACAGGAAACCAGGCTTCCTCAAGTCCACCTGTTTACTTCCTGTTCCCTCTAGCCTGGAAGCCTTCTCAAGAGAGCCATGCAGCTTGCCCCTTACTTCCTCCAGGTATCTGCTTAAATATCTCCTTATCAGAAAGGCCTTCCAAGACCAATCTTTACTGATAGCAATCTGCTATTCATCCCGTATAGCAATTATCACCATCAGATAGACTGTATATTCTGTTTGTCTTCAGCGTTGGTCTCTGCATTGCTAAAACCTCATTTCCAGAAGGGCAGGGTCGTTGTTGATACTCTGCTGTATCCTTACACCTGCAAGTGGTGCCTCACACCAGGTAGGTGCTCAATAAATGTTTGTGGAATGAGTGAATGACTGATGTGGTGGCTCAAAGGCCAAGGAGGGCTCAAAGTGCTCCCCTGGGATGGGACGGGGTGGACGGGGGACTGCTCACGCATGTTGTACTTTTTGCATTTTGAGTCGTGTGAAAATAATAGCTACTTAAAACAATTAAAAAGTGAAAGAAAAACGTGGTCAGTTCCCCTCTTTCACCAAATGGGGCAAATCAAGTCTGCTCCACCATCTCAACATTACTTTACATGTGTGTCATATGGAAAAGGTTTGTTCACCATGTCTCATTCACCCTCAGCGCAAAACTGGCTGCGTTGTTGTTATTATTTTCACAACATAAAATGATGGATTGTTTTGGATCCTCATTCCTCATTTGAGAGCCTCTTTGCCTCTTTTAAGTCAAGTTTCAGTGTTTCTTCAGTTCTTTCAAGTATTTTCAGCCATAGAAAAGAAAAGAAAAGAAAGAAAAAAGCCAATCTATCACTACGTGTCCCGTACAATATTGAAGAACAATTATTTCAAGCATATTATAGCTACTTAACTTGATAGCTACTTTCTGAGAAAAGAGAAGTGTAAATTCAAATTTTATAAATGAATGAGTTTAAATGCATCGTGGAGACATTCTAAGATGATCCTGTGGTGAATAATTTTATTAAAAACAATGAAAAAGAACCTGCAAAACATGAAGAACAGAAGAAAGAAAAAAATTCCAATATTGAGCCCAAGCCGGGCGATTTGTACCCATTTTTCATTTTGGTCCCATGTTGGTTATTCAAGTGTTGAGCACGTCTTTTGTGTTTTCCTTTACACGTCTCCTCTCTAGGTAAAAAGTCAACAGTCCTTTCCACCGTTCCCAGGGGGAAGTATCGGCATCACTGGGATGGGTGCGGGATCTTGGGAGACTTTTGCAAACTCCACAGCACGTCTAGCAGTGGGATCTGACATACCTCAGGTTAGGGGAAGGGAGCCACCATTGCAGGTTAGGTTCTTCGGGAGGTAGATGCTGAGAAAGAGTGAGGGGCACAGAGGTCTACTGGGAGGTAAGACCTATAAAAGGAGATGGGGAGAAAGCAGAACTGGGCAGGCAGAGTGGTCCGAAGGCCATCAGACTGGACAAAGTCTGCCAGCCCCACGAGGAGCTCAGTCACAGGGACTGTCTGGCAGAGAAGTCTTGCGTTGAGGGGACATGGCTAGCACCACCATCTTACTCAGCCCCTGGCTGGGGATCCCCCCAGAAGACTGTGACCTTGACTTGAAGAGCTGAAGCAGATCCTGAGGGAGCTGACGGCTGCAGGCTGTTGGACAATCACACACCCTGTGGCTGGGCAGCCAGTCATTTCTTGAAGGGGGCTCTGAGCAACACGTGTCTGTCCACCCCAGGAGGGAAGGAATGGGAGAATCTGACAGACATTTTAGAGAAGTCTTGGCAACGCTAGGTGCTTGGTCAGATCTACAGGAAGAGGTTAAAGAGAACCCTGACAGGGCTTCCCTGGTGGCGCAGTGGTTGGGAGTCCGCCTGCCGAGGCAGGGGACATGGGTTCGTGCCCCAGTCCGGGAAGATCCCACATGCAGTGGGAGAGGCCACAGCAGTGAGAGGCCCGCATATCGCAAAAAAAAAAGAGAACCCTGACAATTAGGATAGCACTGCCATCAGTAGTCATAGTTTGGACGAGATGTAACCTCTTCCCATGAGACCCACAGCTGCTTTTTACTGAAAGTAGCCCAATTATTTGCTGCCTAAGTTGCCATGACCTGTGCCCCCTGTGTTGAGTGACCAGCCATGCTCCTTAGCTGCAACTTACAGGGCTCACCAGGGGATTGATCCAAGGCCCAAGAAGGCCACATGCAGGATGGGGGTGGCTTGATGTGAAACGGTCCCATTTTGAATGAGGACAAACTAACTCAACACTCTTGTTAGTTTCGAGGAGCAGTTGAAGCAGGTGCTCAGGCTGCATCCTAAGGGACACTGAGTGTTGTTCCCACTCTCACCTGCTGCACTGAGCTGACCAGAGAGCCGTGGACATCCACCCTGCTGTTGCCTGAAGAGGCAACATGTCTTTTGCTACCCAGTATCCTTGCAGGAAACTCCTGTCATCACAGGTGATCTGGAGATGCCATTTCCTCAGAGTCTGTCCTTTGAATTTCAAAATGACAATGCTGACGGGTATTTTTTCTTCGTAAAAAGTGGGTGAAAAGATGAGGTTTGACCCTGAGACTCTAAGAACTGTCCTTTCGTTTTTGGTTTCGGCAACCTTCATAAACATTGAGCACATCCAACTTACCTCCTCACCTCTCGCGGTGGCTTTTCCCAGAGCAGGAGCTGTCATGTCTCTAAATTTTGAATGTCAGGCTAATCTGCCTGCCGCATTCTTTACTTGCTGCAGGTGATACAAAGAACTAACTCTCAACAGTTCACAATCTAATTAGCAGGACCCTATCTCAAGCAGACCTTATTTAAAGTTGTTCTGTATAAATAAAACGGTTTACAGTACTATCTGTGGACTTCCCTGGTGGCTCAGTGGTTAAGAATCTGCCTGCCAATGCAGGGTTCGATCCCTGCTCCAGGAAGATCCCACACGCCATGGAGCAACTAAGCCCATGCACCACAACTACTGAGCCTGTGCTCTAGAGCCCGCGAGCCACAACTACTGAGCCCACGCCACACAACTACTGAAGCCCGCGCTCCTACAGCCCGTGCTCCACAACAAGAGAAGCCACCGCAATGAGAAGCCCAGGCACCGCAACAAAGAGTAGCGCCCGCTCACTGCAACTAGAGAAAGCCCGCACTCAGCAACGAAGACCCAATGCAGCCAAAAAAAAATTTTTTTTAATTAAAAATGAATACTACCTGTTAATACCAAATCTCTGTAACCTCCCAGTATGAAAAGCCTTAAAAGCTTTCAAACCAGAATTGAGCTACACACACACACACACACACACACACACACACACACACACCTGCGCACACACACGTACAACTTAGAAGCAGGGGAGGGTTCTGTTTCTATAATTCCCTGCCTCTACTACAGGTTTGGAATTCTTCGACCTTCAGGTCATAGAATAAGGATCATCTATTCCCAGGCAGAAGCCAGATTAAATGGAAAAGGGGAACTACTAAGAGGTATTGCAGGGAATTTTAATTTTTAAAACAGTGATCAAAATTGTAGTTTGAAAATTAAAATTTTAAAGCGCTTAAAGGTGAAAGAGAAAAGAAGAAATAAGAAAAAGTTACAAGGGTACTACTCAAATTCATACATTTCTTTTCAATATGTTAATTAAAAATCAGAGTTATACCAACAAATACAATATTCATTCTCTATACTGGTCCTTGGGAATTTTTGGATATTTTTAACTGAATGGAATAATGAGTTGGAAGAAGTCAGCTTCTAGATCTCAGAGCCTGTCAGGGAGAAAACTCAGAAATGCTAAACAGATAACATATTTTTCAAGTTTATATGTGCTACAATTCCAATAACTTAGATGAATAATATCTGCAGTGATATCTGCAAACATAGCTGAGGGGCTTAAGGTAAGGTGAGGTATAGATTAGGTAAAGCTTAGAATGCAAATAAAAATAAAGATGGGAGGCAAGAGATCGCAGTGGCTAAAATACCAGCGTCAGAATCTGGCTTTGGTTTGAATTCAAGCTCTGCCCCTCGACTAACTGAAGAATCCTGAGCAAATTACTTCCCCTTTGTGGGTCTCTATTTGCTGTAAAATAAGAATAAGGAGATGATCCAAGATGTCAGTCCCCAGGGCTGTTCACGTGGCTGAATGTTCTCCAGTATGCCTGAACCAGTGTCTATGTCCCTGGGGTGAGTCGCAAGCCCATCACCAACACCACCCCTCAGCAGAGATTTTGCAGTTGCACCTGTCAACTTTCACATCAGACAACAAGTGGATTACCTGACAGCAAATGGAAAACCAGGCTATTAAAATTTTCCTGGTATCAAAGCATCCTGCTCTGGTCATTTCTTCAGGTCACCATTCTCTAGTGAGGGCTCCCGTGTACATGTAAATATTCAATAAAATTTGTATGCTTTTCTCCTGTTACCAAAAAAAAAAAAGAATAAGGAAATCTACCTCATGTTAGTTTTGTGAGAATTCATGTATAAAGTACTGAGCACACAATTTGGCATGTAGTAGGTGTCCAATTAATGAAAACGATCTATAATAAAAAGTAACCTGAAGTGAAAACCTTATCACAATGATCACTTCTAATTTTTAAGTGATTAACTTGAGTTGTAGACTAGGAAGACTGAAATATGAGAATAAGAACTATTATTTATTGAACCTCTACTATTCGCCCTGCATAGTGGCAGACACTATTTACATATCACTAATTTTCACATTATATGTGATATTATTTTCTCTATTTATAGATGAAGAAACTGAGGATCAGAAAGTCAGAGAGGTTGCAAGTGACTCTATAACCTAATCTCTATTCACTCTGCCATATTGCCTCTAAGAGTTGTGATGCCATCAAATTAATCTGTAAATAAAATTAATTTATTCTAAACAATGTAACCAATTGCTGACGTCCATATCATTCTTGTCAGATGTGCTTAATGGACTCTGGCCTTGAATCTACTACTGGTCTTCAATCTACTGGATTGAAACGAAAAGCAAAATGGAAGCTTCTACTACCCTCCATCCATCTCTAGTGCCACGATCCTACTGGATCGTGGCACTTACTGCCATTCCTAGGAGAGGCATGCCACGAGACACATCTTCTACAACACAGAGAGGCTTCTCAAAGTCAGAGAAAGGAATGATTACCTTTGAGAAGGGTCAGAAAAATTGCTAAGAAGTTATTTGCTAAAATGCTAACATGCTGGCTTGAAGAAGTTAAGTTCTTCACATTTGGTTAGCAATATGACCACCAAAGTATCATGTTCACTTTAATTCAATGAAGGATGAGCAGTAATCACTATGTTTTTTTAGTTATTCTGTTGTATATCTTTCTTTAAATAACTTAGTACTATACATGGAAATCCAAATACACACACTAAATAAATTAGGAAAGTTGTCCTCTCTCTCTCTCTCCCTTTTTTTTTTTTTTAATGAAGAGTGACTTTTGTTTTCCTAAAAACCTAATACCCTTTGAAGCTGGGAAGAAGCACTTCAGAATTCCTTTAAAGGTAAACTCCCTCAAATACTTATTTGGTGTTTTTTAAACATGTACCTAATAAGTCAAAAAAATTAAAAATATAGAAAAGATGCTATACAAATGGCAAGTAAGCACATGAAAAAATGCTCAGCATCATTAGTCATTAGAGAAATGCATTTTAAAACCACAATGAGATAGCCCTACACACTCACTAGAGTGGCTGTAATTAAAGAGACTGACGACACTAAGTGTTTCCAAGGATATAGAACAACTGAAACTTTCATACATTTCTTGTGAAAATAGTACAGCCACTTTAGAAAGCGGTTTGGCGGTGTCTTATAAAATTACACATACACCTACCATATGACCCTTCAATTCCACTCCTAGATATTTACCCAAGAGGAATGAAAGCAGATGTCCACACAAAAATGGGTACGTCAGTGTTCACAGCAGCTTTCTCCGTAATAGCCAAAACCAAAAAAGCAACCAGATGTCCAGCAATGGGTGAACAGATGAGGAGACCATGGTCTATTCATGCAATGGAATACTATTCAGTAATAACAGGGAATGAACTAAATAGAGCCACAAAAATTTGCCCAGCTGATTTTTGGCAAAGGTGCAAAAGCAATTCAATGGAGGAAGGATACCTTTCTTAAAAAAAAAAAAAAAAAATGATGCTAGAGCAATTGGACATCTATAGGCAAAAAAGAAAATTGAATCTCAAACTAGAGTCATAGAATCCACAACAAGTATACGGAATAGGTAACAATTTTAGGACTATTTATGCCACTGTTAGCTAGGATTACTTTTTAAAAAAATATAAATTTATTTATTTATTTAGGCTGTGTTAGTTTTGTGAGAATTCATATATAAAGCACTGAGCACACAAGTTGGCACCTATTAGGTATCCAATTAATTTGTTGCTGTGCGCGGGCTTTCTCTAGTTGTGGCGAGCAGGGGCTACTTTTTGTTGTGGTGCACGGGCTTCTCATTGCGGTGGCTTCTCTTGTTGTGGAGCATGGGCTCTAGGCGTGCGGGCTTCAGTAGTTGTGGCACGCGGGCTCAGTAGTTGTGGCTCGTGGGCTCTAGAGCACAAGCTCAGTAGTTGTGACTCACAGGCTTAGTTGCTCCACGGCCTGTGGGATCTTCCCAGACCAGAGCTCAAACCCGTGACCCCTGCATTGGCAGGCGGATTCTTAACCACTGCACCACCAGGGAAGTCCCTAGGATTACTTTTTTTTTTTTTTTGAATTTTATTTTATTTATTTTTTTGTACAGCAGGTTCTTATTAGTTACCCATTTTATACATATTAGTGTATATATGTCAATCCCAATCTTTTGACTACAAATGATAGACACTCTGAACTAGCAGGGGCTTAATCTCATTAACAAAAACAACAAAAATGCAGGTTAGGGGTAGTACAGCAGTTCCGAGAAGTTCTGAGAGCCCCACGCTCCTTCTGCTTGTCTGCTCCACTTTTCTTGGTATTCTGCCTCAGTCCAGGTTAGCTTACCTAGCGCTCACTATGTCCACACTCTGGCCAGCAGGAAGGGGAAGGGACAAAGCAGTGAGCATCCTTTCCCTTTCTGGATACTTCCCAGAAGTCTCACATCAAACATCTCCTTACATGTCTTGGCCATTACAAGGCCCACCTGGGTGGGTGGTAAGAAATGTGGTCTTTTTTCCAGGGAACATTGTGCCCAGCAGAATATGAGAAATTCTATTACTGTTTCTAGAAGAAAGCAAGAAGATGTATTGGAGAAAACTTGCAGACTCTTCCACAGGCCACATTTACATTTGTTTCTTCAATGGTTCTCAAGTCTCTCTCTTTTTGAAAAGTATGAACAAAAAATATGACTTTTCTATAAAAATATAAAATACCCAACACTCTAGGAAGGGTGAGAGGGAGGGAGACGCAAGAGGGAAGAGATATGGGAACATATATATATGTATGGCTGATTTACTTTGTTATAAAGCAGAAACTAACACACCATTGTAAAGCAATTATACTCCAATAACGATGTTAAAAAATAACCAAACACTGGAAATGGCCCAGATGTCCTTCAACAGATGAACGGGTCAAACAAACTCTGGTACACCCATACCATGGAATACTACTCAGCAATGAAAAGGAATGAACTATTGATACTTGTAACAGCTTGGATGCATCTCAAGGGGATTATCTCAAGATTATGCTAAGTGAAAAAAAAGCTAATTCCCAACAACTTCATACTATATGATTCCATTTACGTAACACTTTGAAATGACAAAATTTTAGTAATGGAGAACAGATTAGTGGTTGTCAGGGGTGAAAAAGGAGGTGGGGATACAGGAGAGAAATGGATATAGTTATAAAAGGGCAACAGGATCCCTCCTGTGATGGAACTGTTCTGTAACTTAACTTTAGGGGTAGACAGAGGAAACCATGTATGTGATAAATGGTATAGAATTAACACACACACACACAAATGAGTACAAGTAAAGCTGGAAAACCTGAATAAGATCTGCAGATTGTATCAGTGTCAATATGGTAGTCAATATATTATACTATAGTTTTATAAGATGTTATCATTGGGGGAACTGGATAAAGGGTGCAAGGTATCTCTCTGTATTATTTCTTAAAACTGTATGTGAATCTAATATTATCTCAATAAAAATTTCAATTAAAAAAACACCCAACACTCATTAATTGGCTCATCATCCATTCAATAAACATACTTTCTTTTTTCAAGAAACTGTGTTAGATGCTAAATCATTAAGATAAAAACACACTCAAGGGGAAAAATATCCCTCATGATTAGTAGCAAAAAACAAAACAAAACAAAACAAAAAAACCAAAACCCTTACTATTGATCTGTAGTTTCTTTAAGAATACCTGGTTGTTGTTGTTGTTGTTTTAATGTTTATTTATTTATTTTCTTATTAGTCATCCATTTTATACACATCAGTGTATACATGTCAAACCCAGTCTCCCAATTCATCTCACCACCACCCCCACCCACCACCGCTTTCCCCCCCGTAGTGTCCATACGTTTGTTCTCTACATCTGTGTCTCAATTTCTGTCCTGCAAACTGGTTCATCTGTACCATTTTTCTAGGTTCCACATATATGCGTTAATATACGATATTTGTTTTTCTCTTTCTGACTTACTTCACTCAGTCTCTAGATGCATCCACATCTCTACAAATGATCCAGTTTCATTCCTTTTTATGGCTGAGTAATATTCCATTGTATATATGTACCACATCTTCTTTATCCATTCATCTGTCGATGGGCATTTAGGTTGCTTCCATGACCTGGCTATTGTAAATAGTGCTGCAATGAACATTGAGGTGCATGACTCTTTTTGAATTATGGTTTTCTCTGGATATATGCCCAGTAGTGGGATTGCTGGGTCATATGGTAGTTCTATTTTTAGTTGTTTAAGGAACCTCCATACTGTTCTCCAGAGTGGCTGTATCAATTACATTCCCACCAACAGTGCAAGAGGGTTCCCTTTTCTCCACACCCTCTCCAGCATTTGTTGTTTGTAGATTTTCTGATGATGCCCATTCCAACTGGTGTGAGGTGATACCTCATTGTAGTTTTGATTTGTATTTCTCTAATAATTAGTGATGTTGAGCAGATTTTCATGTGCTTCTTGGCCATCTGTATGTCTTCTATGGAGAAATGTCTATTTAGGTCTTCTGCCCATTTTTGGATTGGGTTGTTTGTTTTTTTAATATTGAGCTGCATGAGCTATTTATATATGTTGGAGATTAATCCTTTGTCTGATGATTCATTTGCAAATATTTTCTCCCATTCTGAGGGCTGTCTTTTCATCTTGTTTATGGTTTCCTTTGCTGTACAAAAGCTTTTAAGTTTCATTAGGTCCCATTTGTTTATTTTTGTTTTTATTTCCATTACTCTAGGAGGTGGATCAAAAAATATCTTGCTGTGATTTATGTCAAAGAGTGTTCTTCCTATGTTTTCCTCTAAGAGTTTTATAGTGCCCAGTCTTACATTTAGGTCTCTAATCCATTTGGAGTTTATTTTTGTGTATGGTGTTAGGGAGTGTTCTAATTTCCTTCTTTTACATGTAGCTGTCCAGTTTTCCCAGCACCACTTATTGAAGAGACTGTCTTTTCTCCATTGCATATCCTTGCCTCCTTTGTCATAGATTAATTGACCATAGGTGTGTGGGTTTATATCTGGGCTTTCTATCCTGTTCCATTGATCTATGTTTCTGTTTTTGTGCCAGTGCCATATTGTTTTGATTACTGTAGCTTTGTAGAATAGTCTGAAGTTAAAAAAAAAAGTTCTATAAAATTGATCTAACCAACAAGGGATTAAATTTTGGCTTTTAAAGAATATTAGGTTTTTTTGTTATAATACAATCCTTTGTTTATTTGTATATTTTTCAAAAATAGACTTGAAGGTGATATTTTAATTCTAATAGCCATTTTTAAGTTTATGTTTTGAGTCTGTCCCCTGAATAAAGTAAATATTTTTAAAATGACAAGGTCCTTTTTATGTTCAATATTTATATGTAACTGGATTATCCAGGACTTGTTTCTCTTCTCCTTTGATTCCCCTACCTCATTTCATCACTAACCAAATCTCTCCTGGGGTCCTCTGCAGAGAAATGGACATAAAGTAAATTTACTCAGTTTTTCTTAATAAAGAAATACTTCCTAGTATTTCTGGGTTTAAATAAATACTGAGAGTGTGTTTATCAGTGAATTTCATTTATTCATGTTATTATTCATATGTAGCAATATCAGTAGTCTCCAAAATGCTATTCTCTTTTAAAAATCCATTTATTTATTCATTATTCCTCCATTCAACCAGTCTTTATCAATTGCCTACAAAGAGGTAGCTAATATATTTGTCTTTCCCACAAAAATATGACTCTATTGTGGTCTAGAAGTTTCCATCTTTCCACTCTCAGCACCTGTTACATGTGGTATTTAAGTAGTTATTCAATAAACATCTGTTCAGAATGAAAGAATAAATGTGGTCTTTCCAGAACCCAGATCTGTTGATGTTGTTCTGTTTTCCTAAAGACAATGAAGACAATCCATGATGATGTTGAGTGTTTCACTGACATTCCAGAATCCCCTGGTTCTGATATTATTTACTTGCCCTTCCAAAAAGGCCCTTGAGATGTTTCAGCAAAGGAGAACATTAGGGTACCATACGGAAGGCCTGTCCTAGAATGCACTCTCCATTCTCCGTCTCTCTGCAGCAGATGTTGGCGCTTTTCCTGTATTTATATTTCCCTCTATTCTCAGTCAAGTACAGCTCTCGCTTCTCCCTGACCTCTGACTCTCAACTTACTCTAATAAAACAATCAAGTCTTCTTTGTCGGCAGTTCAGGTTTGATTGTTCTTTCTAAAGCTTGACCTTTGTACTGTTTCTAATCCCTACCTTCTCATATATGTAGCCGCTGCCTAGCAGATGCGCTTTGATTTATTTATGCCACTTGCATGCATAAGCTATTGCTAGCTGCAAAGCTGTGATAGGAAAGTCACAAAAGGAAGGTGACCTCATCTTATAAATTGCTTAGATAGATCTTTTGGCCAATGGTGGTTTAGAGAAACAGTTCAACACATGTGCCCTTTCCTTCTACTGGTCCCTTACCAATTTAAATGTTCCTGCAGTTGTTACTTATTCAGTTTTTAATTGACCAAGTCTGAAGCCTGCTGACTATACTAACCTGACTGAAAAATCAATGTTTAACAAATAAGTGAGGCGTTAACTGTATGAAAGTTAGTCATGTCAAAAACACACATCTTGACTGCCCAAAATAACCATCTCATGTCCTATAGAGTGGGTTTGGTTTAAATTTCCTATCTAGTCGCTGAAATATTGAAATATTTCAGGGATTCCTGAGGATTTCATGGTTAAGAAAGTGTGTGAACTCCTCCGAAAAATAATTTCAAGTTGAGAGTAATTGCCCCAGAGGAAAGAGCAGGGAAACTAGAATACAGAAATTCTGCTCTTAGGTCCAGAAAAATTTTATATCAGGTCCTGGGAAAACTGCCAGAAATTCACATTGCCCTTGATGCCTTTTCCAGATGCCTAAAGGGGGGAATTTTTATTTTAAGTCTTCTGATATATATGCATTCTTATTGTATTTTCAACCCTTAATGAATTCCACATGTTCCCTTTGCTTATTCTTGGGTACTCAGGACTGAAATACAGGCCAGAAGGGGACAAATTTTTCTTCTGACCTTTCCACTCCATGATTGCTTTTGAATTGTAAATGATACACTTTTGAAACTGTGAGTTCCCAGCTGCTTCCATCTTGCTCAAACCGTTATCAAATGGTGGCAATCTCCAAAAGATGATCAGACATGGTAGTACCTGTACCTTTTTTCATTTTGCTTTGTACATATGAGTACCTCTCATATAAAATGATTCCTGAATTCAGAAGACATTTCTGGTAAATATCATAAGCCAGCACCTTCATTTCTGCACCACTAATCTCAATGGTAAGTTCCAAAAGTTATTTTAATGCTTAACACCAAATTAAGGTTTTTACCTTTGCTTACAAAATATAAAAATATAATATATTAAAAAATATAATTGTTCAAGAGGATGAGAAGACAAGCCACAGACTGGGAGAAAATATTTGCAAATGACTGATAAAGGACTGTTATCCAAAATATACAAATAACTCTTAGAACTCAACAATGAGAAGACAACTGGATTAAAAAATTGACCAAAGACCTTAACAGGCACCTCATCAGAGAAGACATACAGGTGGCAAATAAGCATATGGAAAGATGCTCCACATCATATGTCATTGGGGAAATGCAAATTCAAAGAACAATGAGATAACACTACCCACCTACTAAAATGGCCAAAATCTAGAACACTGACAGCATCAAATGCTGATAAGGATGTAGAGCAACAGGAACTATCATTCATTGCTGGCAAGAATGCAAAATGGTATAGTCGTTTGGAAGACAGTTTAGTGGTTTCTTACAAAACTAAACATACTTTGACCATACAATCCAGCAATGGCACTCCTTGGTGTTTACTCAAAGGAGGTGAAAACTAATGTCTGCACAAAAATCTGCACATGAATGTTTATAGCAGCTTTATTCATAATTATCCAAACCTGGAAGCAACAAAGATGTCCTTTGGTAGGTGAATGGGTGTATCACAGTTTTGTGGTATATCCAGACAATTAAATATTATTCAGCCCTGAAAAAGAAAAGAAAAGAAAATCCAGGGAACTTCCCTGGTGGGCCAGTGGTTAAGACTTCATGCTTCCATTGCAGGGGGTGAGGGTTCAATACCTGGTCAGGGAACTAAGATCCCACATGCCGTAGGGCATGGCCAAAAAAAAAAAGAAAAGAAAATCCATGGAGGGAAGCCATGAAAAGACATGGAGGAATCTTAAATGTATATCACTAAGTGAAAGAAGCCAATGTGAAAAGGTGCTACTGTATAATTCCAACTATATGACATTCTGGGAAAGGGAAAACTATGGAGACAGTAAAATGATCAGTGGTTACTGCGGGTTGCAGGGAGAGATGAATAGATGGAGCAGAGAATTTTTAGGTGAAACTACAGTTTTTAGTGAAACTACCCCATATGACACTTTAATGATGGATATATATCATCATACATTTGCCCAAACCCATCGAATGGACAACACCCAGAGTGAACCCAAAGGTACACCTGAAACTTTGGCTGATAATGATTTGTAAATGTATTTTAACAAAATACCACTCAATTTTAACAAATCAATTTTATCAGTTTTAACAAATATCCCACTCTGGTGGGAGATGTCAAAAATAGGTGAAGCTATGCAGAAGGGGGTGCTGGGGCTATATGAAAATGTCTGTACCTTCCTCTCAATTTTGCTGTGAACCTAAAATAAATTCTGCTGGATGGCTTCCCTGGCGGCGCAGTGGTTGAGAGTCCGCCTGCCGATGCAGGGGACACGGGTTCGTGCCCCGGTCTGGGAAGATCCCACATGCCACGGAGCGGCTGGGCCCGTGAGCCATGGCCGCTGAGCCTGTGCGTCCGGAGCCTGTGCTCCGCAACGGGAGAGGCCACAACAGTGAGAGGCCCGCGTACTGCAAAAAAAAAAAAAAAAATTCTACTGGAGACTGCAACAGGAGACTTAAATGTTAAGATGTTAAAATGGTGCCAAGCTACAATCTTTGCTACAATGGTTCCCATTTTGCCATTAAAATATCATGAAAAAGTTTTTGAAAAATAAGAGTCAGCCATTTGCAAGGGGCATTTCCACTGACTACAGTGCAGAGGAAACTAAACCAAGAAACTTTGTCATGAATACTTGATCCTCTGAGAAAGAAGAGCAAAATGGTTACGAAGAAGTTAAGCCTTCACACTGTTATTCAGTCAGAATCTCCAAATCCCAGGAGAAGGCACAGTAGAATTACAGAGGACCAGGGAGGCAGGGGTGGCTGGTTACAGAATGTGATGGATAGACCCCTGGCATAAGGGGCTGCAGATAAAGCATCGTGGGGAAGCATGCTGACAGCCTTCAGCATTTAAGATTGTAGTTTTTCCATTTATCACAGCTGATTAAAGAAGAACCCCAGATAGCCTCTGATTCTTGTCAACATAAATTCTCCTCCTTGCAGACAACTGAACAATGGGTCAGGGGAAGATCCTGTCGTGGCGGTTCCTCAACAGGTGATAAATGTAAATGTCTGCAGGATTCCAGCATTTGGGTAGGTGAGTGTGTTCCTGCACTCTCCCTACCACTTTAGATCTGTTTTCAAGACGATGGTCAAGAGAAGCAGAGGAAATTTCATCTGCCAGTTGGCCAACTCTGAGACTGGAAGGAACTTCCCTTATTGACATGTAATAGGAAAACAATCACCACCCCATCATAGGATCGAAAAAAACTCTATAGCACAAGGAAACAGAGTGCTATCTGAAGACTCCAAAGAAGAGTATACAACCGAAGATGATTTACTATAGGAAAAGAAAACTTCAGAAAATGTCTCTTTGTGTACTTAATAGGATGTGGGGAGATATGGTATCTATCAGTCACCGGTAAGGTAAAAAATGTAAGGAAGCTAAAAATTTCACTGTGGAATTAAAAATGCCATTGGAGGCAAAAAAGCAAAATTGACTCTGCTGATGAGCAAATCAGTCATGTATAGGATGAATATGAGTTTTTCGGGGAACCTTCCTCACTTCTCCATGGACAGTGCTCACAGCTCTGATTTCTCAAAACACAATCTGCTTACCTTTACAAGCCCTTACTTCACTGTGCTTCACTGTAATTGCATTCGGTGTTTGGCTCTGTCCCTAGACTGTGTGCTCCTTCAGGGAGGGAGCACGATCCATGCATTTTTACCCCTCCAGTGCAGCATCATCTCTGACCAGTGGGCCCTAGTTAAGTGCCTGATGAAGGGATGAAATGAGAGTTCACAGTTGACTTGGCTTTCTTATTGGTTTACATTTTTGTTTTTTTAATCAGCATGCAAAAAACCCAGTCTGTGACCAAAGTATCATAGAACACAGGGCTAGAGTCTGGGATGTGGGGATACAGTTAAAAGGTACGGACTGAAAGTGTTTTTTGGAAAAATAAGGCTAAAGTAGTAGACAACAGAATGAGGATGGCATCAAGTAAATAGTAAATTAAAAGGTAAAGTAGTGAGACTCAGATTAATTTACTTTTAATTTATTTATTATCTTTGGCTGTGTTGGGTCTTCGTTGCTGCGCGCGGGCTTTCTTCTAGTTGCGGCAAGTGGGAGCTACTCTTCGTTGTGGTGTGCATGTGGGATCTATACCTTATATATATTATAGATATATATTATACTTAATTATCCTTATTATAATATATACGATATTATGTATTTTATATACATAGTGTCTAGCAGCATTCCCTGCTAACTTAGCTGTTATTATTCATTTGTAGATGGATATATCTGATGTCTCTGCTCTTCAAAGGGTTGTGAATATAAAATGAAACCATATATTTAAAACGTCTTTGAAAAGTATGTGGGATCTTCCCAGACCAGGGCTCGAACCTATGTTCCCTGCATTGGCAGGTGGATTCTTAACCACTGTGCCACCAGGGAAGTCCCTTAGATTGATTTAGAATTGAGTAAATGTTACTTTCTTAAGGTCATGCTAAAAGTCAATAGATTAGTCGCAAATACATAAAATATCTTTTATCACAAGATCAGGTTCCCTTTTCTTACTCTCTCACTTCTTTTCCCTCCCAACCCCCTTTTTTCTTTCCCATTTTCTCTTTTAAAAAAATCTTTACCATGCTTTGGATTTGCCAATGACATCTACAGACATTATAGTGCTAGCTCTTATAACAGATAAATCCTAAATCTCAGTGGCTTAAAAAAGAGAAGATATCCCTCAATAAAGTCCAAAATGTTCAAGGCCGACTTTCATAGACTTTCAGGGACTCAGGCTCCTTTCATTTTACAGTCCCTCTCCTCTAAATCCTTGAAATCCTCTCCATTTCAGGTGGCAAAGAGAGGTGCGTTAAGGGACCTAATAAAGGTTCAAACAGGGAGGTTTTTATGGACCAAGGCCACAAGTGAAGCACATCACTTTGGTCACATCCTATTAGTTACTGATCAGGCTCGTGGCCACACCCAATTGCAAGGGAGACTGGGCAATGGAGTCCAGCTGAGGCTCTGAGAGAGAAAAATAGGCTTGGTGAATAACTAGTCTGCCTCTACCACAAACTCTAGGCTGTTATTCCAACAATAGATAATTGTGATATAGAGCACTATGTGTAGCTCTCTCCTTACTCTATCTCTTACTTATTCTTGCAATAATCTGATGGAATTGGATATTAGTATGTCCAATTTAGTAGCCTAAGGTCATGTAGCTCTGAATGACAAACGAAAATTTGTATCCCATTCTGACTCCAAAGCCCACTGCACTATGTTGCATTTCTACAATTAAAGCATAATGTTGAAGTGAGATTATAACCTGACTGAATTGTGATTAAGCTTAAAAGATCATGTAACTGCCACATCATCAATAGAGTCCATCCTGTGAGATGTTTTTCCAATTAAAACGATGGACTTACACTAATTCACCTGAACGCTTTCCCATTTTAATGTATAACATAGATCTGAGGAGATCTTTGCAGTCTCTTGTACAGGAATGGAGCAATAATCACTGTCCTACCACTTACGGCTCCTTTGCGCTAACATACTAACAAAGTTGCATTTCCAGAGTGAACACCTTTATACCTCATACTTTTTAAAGATTTTTTAAATATATGGTTTCATTTTATATTCACAACCCTTTGAAGAGCAGATACATCAGATATATCCATCTACAAATGAATAATAATAGCTAAGTTAGCAGGGAATGCTGCTAGACACTATGTATATAAAATACATAATATTGTATATATTATAATAAGGATAATTAAGTATAATATATATCTATAATATACATCACTTATACATTATTATATTATACATATGTATATCTTTCACATTTTAAGATACTCATATAATTGCTTATATGATACCTTTATTATACATTTATATATGTATATATATGTATGTGTATACATATATCTTCATTTATTTATTTTAAAAAATATTTATCTATGCATTGGGCTGCACTGGGTCTTAGTTGTGGCATGCGGTATCTTTAGTTGCAGCCTGTGGGATCTAGTTCCCTGACCAGGGATCAAACCCCGGTCCCCAGCACTGGGAGCACAGAGTCTTAGCCAGTGGACCACCAGGCAAGTCCCCTATATATGTCTTCATTTAATCCTCAACACCATTTAGTGAGTTAAGTGTTTTTATTACCAGTATTTTATTGATGGGGATATCAAGGCACAGAAGGTTAAGCAACTTGACGGAGGCAACAGAGTTGAGCAGTGAAGAAAATAAAAACAGGTTAGGCTACTACTCAAAGTCTCTAGTAATTGTCCTAGAGTTCAAGTTCATAGGTTCTATTTCTTCGTTTTCAATGATCCTTGCCATATATTATTCCTATTCCTCACAATACGTATCAATTGGGGCTTTCATGACATTCCCTATCCTTGCTCCCCTGCAACTCATTACACTTTATTCAATGAGCATGTTGATCTGAGTATGTAAAACCTAATAGCTCCTGTCGTTTCACCAAAAAGCCTTGCTGTTTAAAGCAGGAGGCAAAAACCTAACTTAGCTGTTTCCTAAGGTAAATCCACAACTTATTTATGTAGAGAAATCCCTAAACTTCCTCTAAAACAAACGGCATATATTCTATCTAGACATGTATTTGAGATATTAAAGAAACATCAGTTTTTTTGGGGGGTGGGGAGCACGTGGTTTACAGGATCTCAGCTCCCCGACCAGGGATTGAACCCAGGTCATGGCAGTGAAAGCCTGGAATCCTAACCACTAGGCCACCAGGAACTCCCATCAATTTCCTTTTAAGAAAGATGTTTTAAACTTAGTATCTTCTGTCAAATTTCTGGTGCCTAGCACAAAACTGGAGACAAAAAAAATTTTTTTTTAAGAAATCTTTTGAAATATTAGTCATTTTAAGTGAGTCACTCCCTAAAAGAATTTGCTTGGGAGTCAAAGAAAGGTGACTTTAATATCCCAGAAACAAAACCCTGATCAATTTGTTCATCCATTCAGCCTACTATGACTCTGTTCCGATGGGGAAAATAAAAAGCACTGAAATTGAACCGGTCACTGGAAAACTCTCTTCCTGGTTTATCTTTTACTATATAAATGCCAGTTGGAACTTCAGGCAAAACGTCATTTGTAGAACAGTCTTGTGGCACAGACACTGTATCCATCATACAGAACAAGACAAGGTGCTCGGAAGAACCAGGTGCTGGACGAAGGAGGAAACATTTTATGTGTCTGCTACCGGTAAGTTCAATCCTCTGCGGAAGTTGAGGCTGAACTCCTGTGAGGCTCCACTCCTGTGAGGCTCCTTTGTCAGCTGTGCCTAAAGCAGGGCCCTAGTAAGTGCTCAGTAAAGAGATGTTGGAAAAGTCAATGAGGCCAAGATGGAGTTTACACATGGGTAGTAGAAGAGCTCTGAGTTCTATAAACTCCAGACGACTTTTGCAACTGGTTTTGCAGGTCAACCAGGCACTAATCTCTTCTAAGCTCTAATACATTTAAAGGAACACGGATCAGGGACATTTCACACTGTGAATTCATCTCTTAGAACTTCCTTAAATTGACTGGGTGGAGGCCCTACCGTTTTAGGTTGGCACGTTAATGCGGCACCTGCAATTTCCGCCCTTCTCTTTCCTCTCTTCCTGGCTCCCGGTCCCTGCTCCTCGCCCTGCCTGCGGCCCACCGCCAGCTGGGTCAATCCGGGCCCCGGGAACCTCCGAGTCCCTAAAACCTTGCTTCAGGAGAAAATACGTAATCATCATTACGTTTTAAACCACTGCAGCATGAGGTCTTTAAGTGAAAGCTTTATTTGGACACAAAAATGTAACCTACGAGAAACGAGGCAATACGACGGTCAAACCTCTTTCTTTGCCTCCCTTCTTGTTAAGGCCTCCCCGGCCACCTCAAAGCCTCCATCTAAGGAAGCTGTCTTTTCCCCTCGGAGGTTGTAGGCTTTCTGAGAGCCTCCTTCCAGGCCTCAGCTCCGCCCGCCCGCCCCACCTCAGCCCCACTTCGCGCCCACCCATTGTCCCCTCGCAGCTGTCACTGCGCGCTGATCCCCAAATTCCGATTGGAAAACCATCCCGTCGCTCAGCCCACCCTCTGGGACCGGACGCCTCACTCTCTGCCGAGCCTTAAAAGGCCTCCGGCCGCTTTCCCCGAGCCAGCAGGTAAAGCCGCGGCGGCGGAAGGGAGAAAGGGAGGGGCCGCGCGCCCCGGTCGCCCCGCCCGGCGTGGGGGAGCGGCGGGCTAGCAGGCTAGCGCGCCACCACGCCCCTACCCGACCCTCTGACCGCGCCCTCCCACTACCCCAAGTCCCCATCAGGATGCTAGCGCCGCGGAGCCGCTCTCGTAATCCCGCCCCTCGGATGGCCCCGGGGGCAGCTACCACCGCGAAACACGGAGGGCGGGGCGGGCCAGGCGGCTGGGAGGTGGTGGTGGGGGAGGATGTGAAAGGTCCCGGATGTTGCTGAACGGGAGCCCCTTCTAGAGGGAGTAACTGGCGCAGGCGCAGAAGGATCGCACGAAAAGCTACGGTGGGGGTGGGGAGAAATTTCCTCCTGTCTGGTTTAGAAGAGTGAGCCGGCGGAGGTAGCGGGGGGATCCGAAGGGAAGGCGAGTAAGGGGTGGGGGTATTGGTGGCCAGGAGAAAAAAAAAAAAAGAGCTTCCTGTTCAGGCGCACTCAGGACAGGAGTAGAAAAGCTGGAAGCCGAGCGGGCTGGGGAGGAGTGTTGGGAACGGAGAGGACGCGCGCTCCTCCGCTCGCCCTCTAGTGCGGGCGGGCAGGACGGCCCCGCGCTGGGGAGCGGCGGTTGCTCTGGGCCCCCTGAGCTGTGGGCACCAATCAACGGTTGCCATAGCAGCGTTTGACGTCATCGTGCGTGTGGCGCCCCTGCTGCCGGGGCTGGTGATTGGAGGAAACCCCGTGTCTGCGGAGCGGCTGTAGCCTGTGAGCAGCGAGATCCAGGGACAGAGTCTCAGCCTCGCCGCTGCCGCCCAGAGACCGCTGAGCCCCGTCCGTCCGTCGCCACCCACTCCGGACACAGGTAAGGGATCCGGCCGCCGCCGCCTCGCCCGGCTCCTTCCTGTCCCCGGCCAGCCTTCCGAAAGCGCGGGGGCCGTCCCCGCTCCGCATCCCTTCAGCCCCACTCGCCCGGCGGGAGCGGCGCTGGGCTGAGGCGGAGTCTCCTCAGGCGGAGACGGGCGGCGGCTTCTCTTCCGCTGGATTCGGGCGGGCGGCTAGCGGCTGCTTCGGGCTACTTGCTTCCGCATCGGCCGCGATGAGCGCCCGGCCCCGGTCCCGGCCCCCTCGGTGGGAAGGGCGCCCACACGCCAGATCCCCGGGACCCGCCCGGTCGCCGGTTCCTGGCCGGCCGAGGCACCGCCGGCTGCGATCCTTTCCCACCCGCGCCCCCGAAGCTCCCTTTTCAGCGCCTCCCCGCTGCTCGCTTCCGCCCGAGATAATGACTCGGCGGCTGCGGGCATTGCAGTGGCGCAGGTGAGGCCGCCCCCTCCCCGCCGCCTCCCCCCTCCCCTGCCTCTCCCGCCCGCTCCTCGGCGCAGCCTCCGCGCCCCGCGCTGCGGTGGCGGCACCCAGCCCTCCCCCACCCGGGTGGCGGCGCGGCGGGAGGCCCGGGCACCGGGCTGCGAGCCGAGGCGGCCCGGAAGCGCCCGCCAGGTAGACCTGGGCGAGGCTGCACTTCGGCCGAGTCGGCTCCGGGGTGGGGCTCGCCCGCGACCCAGAGCCGAATTTCCTGGGTTCCGCGGCGGGGGGACTTGAATATTCCTGGCGGGGTGGGGGATGGGCTGGCTTTCTATGTCCGGGTGGAGGGGGGCTGGAAACCCAGGTAGGGATGAGGATGGGGAAGACGGTGGGCCGCGCGTCTCGCTCGTTCCCGCGGGGGCTGGAACTGAAGGGTCCTGGTCTGGGTGTGTAGACGGGGACCCCGCTCTGCGGGGCGGGTGAGCCAGAGCATAACAGCCGGCGGTGGCCCTGCTCGCCTGGGTGTGGCTCGCCCCTCCCCCACCTGCCGCAGCTGTCGGGTCCCCGTAGACTAAGTGAGCACCCGCGGTGGCCGGTGGCGGACGGACGCCGGTGGGAGAGTGGGGTGTGTCCGCGGCCGGCTCGTCTGGTTCCGCTTCTGCGGGCGGCGCTGGCGTCGGTGCTCTCGGCGCGGGCGGCTCCCCTCCCCGGCTCGGGCGGGGGCGTGCGGCTCCTCCCTCCGGCCCCGGTGGGGGAATTAACACTCGGCAGTAGGTTGGGCTCCTTGACACAGATCCGCCATGACAAAGAGGGAGACTCGGGGACCGAGCGGAGGCACCAGCTTGGGCGGAGCCAAGGAGGGGGGTTGCGGATGGCGCGGACGGAAGGGTTTGCACTTTAAAGTCGCAGTCGGCCCGTTTTCGTTTCACCCACCTCGACGTCTTAGGCCGGCTAAGGGTTAAATGGGTGCGGCCAGTCCTTGGAGCGCTGGTTATTCTGAGAAACCTAATCCATTTCCCGCTTGCATCCGAGGAGTTGGGGAGAGAAACCTTTGTACTGGTCTTAGATAATTTTCATTAGAAGCAGCGTTAGTCCGAGAGCATTTTTGAGTTCCTAGGGGAGAAATTAGTAATTTCAAGAAGAGGGGAGAAATTAGTAATTTCAAGAAGAGGGGGGTGGGGAGGTTATGCGATCACAAATTTTAGTTTTCGCATTGAAACAGTCTAGTTCCCATTCAAGCTCGCTAACTGCTTGTTCAAACACAGAGGACCTGTGCCGATTTGGTTTTTTGAAACAAAAAGTATTGTGGGATTTCCCTGGGAAGGTAAAGAAAGGGAGTCATTTCCTGTAGTGAATGACAGTGACTCTTCTGTTCATCATAAATCCTGTACCCTGTGGGACCACTGTATGGGTTAGTATCTTTCTGTGCTGCTTTAGGACCTTTCAAAAGGATATATTAAGGAATAGTAAAACGGGGGAAATTGAAAAGTCGAAGGAGCTTTAAAATGAGAAAGAATTAGGAAGTTACGATATAAGGGCAGCTCGGGTGATAATGTATTAAATTAAATTTTGACTACTAGGAACAATGCAGTAATTCTGCATTTAAACTGAACAGTGACATCAGAAACACTGGTGACACCGGGAAGCACTTAATAGATACATTTTAGTGCTCGCAGATAGTAAGAATCGAAGTTCCAGGATTCATGGGTGTTATTTTTTAAGCCTGTGTGCATATAACAAGGTACAGATAAATGAAGCCTTAGGGTCAGTTATGTATTGATCCTTGGTGGTGGTTTTACATTCACAATATATTAAAACAAGCAGTTTGGTCATTTCTCCCAGAAAATTGGCATGCTACGATCAGCTGTTGCAAAGATCAGTGGACTTGGGGTGGGGGGGATACCAACTAAAATTTAAACCCTCCTGACAAGAGTAGCTATTACCAAAGTAAAAGGACATGAATTACATTCAACTGACAGGTATCGTGATTCTGGGAGTGTGATAGTGTAATGTTCTTCATAGGTGGTGTTTTCACTAAAAGCTGCTTAATTTTGGATTATTTAGTGATATTTGAAACTGGAGTTGAGATTTTGACCAAGTAAGATAACGGTTGGTTTTTAAGGCCGCGTCTTGGTGAATGTGCTTTAACCTTATGTGAAATAAGGATCCTGAACAAAGATGAGGTAATGTAATTTTAGTTTTGCTAAACCAGTGTTAATGGCTTTAAATGTACCCTCTGCATGCTGAGCATGCCAGTATTTTTTTTCTTAGCATTCTTTTGTGAGGCTGCATTAAATTTTTCGTGTAAAGAATCTTCCATAGGTAATTAGGTTTGAGGTGTTAACATAGCTTGTTTACAAAAGGTATAATTTTCAGTCTGTTTGTTTTAATGGAAAAAAAAATATCTAAATGCTACTTTTTTTTTTTTCCCGGCAGAACATCCAGTCATGGATAAAAATGAGCTGGTGCAGAAGGCCAAACTGGCCGAGCAGGCTGAGCGGTATGACGACATGGCGGCCTGCATGAAGTCTGTAACTGAGCAAGGAGCTGAATTATCCAATGAGGAGAGGAATCTTCTCTCAGTTGCTTATAAAAATGTTGTAGGAGCCCGTAGGTCATCTTGGAGGGTCGTCTCAAGTATTGAGCAAAAGACGGAAGGTGCTGAGAAAAAACAGCAGATGGCTCGAGAATACAGAGAGAAAATTGAGACCGAGCTAAGAGATATCTGCAATGATGTACTGGTGAGAATCAAACCATTCAGTTTAGCGTCGCTATGATATAGAGTTCCTGTAATGCATATCAGTTAGGTTACTCTCAACTTTTTCTTTCTTTGGTTTTTCCTTTCCTTTTGCAAATGGGTTGTTCTAGATTTCCAAGTCTTTCAGGGTGTCATTACAAAAAGATGTTAAAACAGTTGTATAAGGTAAATGCAAAGATGATTATCAATCAGTTCAAATAGATTAGTAGTGTGTTTTGTTCTAATTGAAAAGGTAAAGTAATTGTATATCGCTTCAGTTATGGTTAGAATATTTGTAGTAGTTCTAGAGCTGATTTTCTTTAAAGTACGTATATGGATGCAGGAATTTTACATACCCTGTTTTAGGTGCGATGTAATAGGAGACTCACTGTAGACTTAGTAGCCTTCCCTGGATTAGCCACTATAATGTTAATGTAATGAGTCAGCCATGCGGAAAACTGGCTTCACAGTTGCTTTTGCCTCTTCCTGCGTTTAAGTGTTGGAGGTCTCAACTTTGAACACTGACAACCACAATAAAAGATTATGAAAAACTCAAGCTTGATTTTTCCAGGTTCATTCAAGAAGTATTTTAAGTATTCAGTATCTACTTGTTGAAGCACTGCTTCTCTAAATAGCTTAAAAGAATTGAACATTACATTTTGGTTAATTTTAAAATTTTCTTACAAATGATTTTCTGTGGCAGAAAAGTTTAAATCTGAGGATAAATTGGTAGACGATCCAACCATTTAGCATGTAACAACTTATATACACTAATACTTTCCCCTTTTAATGAACCATGGTTTTTGGAATAATATTTGAAGTGGGTTTTACTAAATGATTTCTCTTGTATTTCAGGACTTCAGGTTACACATTGGGTCTCAGTATGGCAGGGCTCTGGTATATAGAGGGATGCAATATCCCCATTCCTCTGAAAATCCAGCTGCACTACTTAATTATTTGAACCTTGTTTACGGAAGAAGTGCTATAATGAGCGATATAGGATTATTTCTCATGTTGTGGGGTTTGGAGTTTTTGTTAAAGTTATAATGGTATTATGATTCCTTTATACTAGTCTGAGACTAATGGAATATCTTCAGTTCCTAAATTATGAGTATTTTTCTTAAATGATGATTTTCTTTAGGCTATCTTTTTAAAGAACAATAATATTTTTTATCTTAACGTGGGCGCCAGTCTTCTTGTGTGGTGTCTGTCTTGTGTGTGGTTTGTTTTTGATTGCTTACTTGAAATCTTTACATTGATAGCTATCATTCATTTCTAAGATGAGAAGGGAGTTCTGGCTTTTATTGATACTAAATGACAAATGCTCATCTTGTGGTTTGCTAAGGTAATAAGAATATTTAAAATTTGAAAATATGATGTTTTCCTATAATAAAAAACATGTTGGGCTTTTCCCACCTTGCTCTGTTTACTGATTAGCACCTGTGTACGTTACTGAGTTTTGTTCGCTCTGATATTTTTCCTCCGATTATTACACCTAATAGATCAAATAATTTTTATTTTGGTTTCAAAGAGTTTGCTACAAGTTATAATTTCCCTTAAGACAAAAGTCAATTTTAGGAATAAGTGGGGGACGCAGTAACATTTACCCTCTACTTACAGCTTATTTGAGATTCCAGGTAGGTATCTGCATGTTTTCCACACAAGAAGTATAAAAGGTCCTGTCATTGTGAGGATTTTCCTAGGAAAAGACTATAGCAGTTTTAACTTTACTTCCCTTTGGTTTCCTTATCAAGGAAAAAAAATAGGATCCCTGGGTGAGAATAACTGGATTAATCTCTAAATAGCTTCTCCTTGTTATGATTATTAAGGGGGTTTCATACTGGTCACTACCCATGTTCTCCTTCAGAATAGCACTGGCTTCTTACCGAGTCTAAACGAAATTTCCACTTCGAAAGTATAGATAAATGAAAGTTTAATTCCTTTATTATACAGAAGACTCAGAATCCTAAACAAGCTTTTGCTTCCAGCCTTAGTCTTTTCTAAAGTAAAGCTCCAGTAGTGATCTTTGCATGGCTCATGCCTCTTAACATATAGTAGATACTCAAGTATTTGTTAAGTAAATGAGCAAAAAGCCTTCTTTTGGAAAAGAGGATAATAGAACTGGGTCAGCAGCACTGCTAATTTTCCAAGGCCTTTTCTGTTTCAACTTGGGAAAATTCGATATTTACAGATACTGTGATTCGTTACAGGCAGGCTTCTTTCTTTCCCTGTCATCTTTTTTTCAGGCAGGTCATGTTGACTCTGGAAACATCTTGCATAAAATTCCTTTTCCCCTTTTTAGTAAAATGGAAGAGTAAAATATAGCAGAACTGTTATTTCTCCTAGAGAAAATAATTGTTTGAACTGATTTACTTGATGATTAATGAAAGTGTGCTTAATTATATCTCAATATCTTACTTATAAAAATATAACCAGTTATAATTTTTATTACTCTAGTTTTTTTCTGAACTTTGACTTTTAATTTGAGGAAAACAAGCAGGTAATTCCTTTTCAGAATTAACATTATTGGCTGGTGGCATCAGTGATGAACCAGACTTCATTGTTCTATTGAGTACCTGTATCATACTGGCTAAGAAAATATTCTCTTTCTTCCTACTAGGGGGAACTAACCTCCACGGTTCAAAGTTCTTCTGAAGAGCTCTTTAGTCCATTATTAGGTTACCGCCATTCTGGTTATGGGCACTTTATCAAGTGTTTGCTTAATTTATATCATTTACTTAAGCAGAGAAAGAGCAGTTTGCTTAATTTATATCATTTACTTAAGCAGAGAAAGAGCAGGGAACATGTTACTTTGGACAAAAGTTTTAGAGCATTACTGTGGAAAATGGTCACTGGCTTTATTCTTCACAGCATGGACTTCTCTTTATGCCAAAAAAATTGCAGTTTTCTTCCTTGTGTCGTTAAATTGTGAACTAATGTAGTCTGCCTTTTCTACCAGATCTTAGACCAAAAGCTCTCGTGTTCGTGGGGGAGGGGATCAACACCTCTTCTGTCTAAACTCAAAAGAAGCCAAAAAATTGGGTACTTTATCTGAACATGATGAAATGGAAAATGAAATGAGGATATGCATCCTAGATTGAACCTAATTCAAACTCAAAGAAGAATGTAGTGTTGTAAAAAGAGCTCCAGGTTTTGAGTCAAACCAACTTTTTACCATTGAATAGCCGAGTGGCCTAAAGAAATCTTCCATCCCTCAGAGAAAACTGAGCTCAATTAAATGGGAATAATATCTACCCCATAGGGTTGTTGTGGAGAAAGAAAATCAGGTACTCTTAGTGCCCCAATTTATCTCAGTTTTGGGCTTCTGTTTAAAGCAGTGACAATAGTACAAACCTGCCTCTAATAATATAGAGGTCTCGTAACTCAGGAGTCCAAGAATTGGAATTAAAAGATCTAAGAAGCCTTAAAAATTGTGTATTTTTCTAGGGCAGAGGGCCCGTACTGGCCAGCAAATTTTCAAAGGTTTCATTTAAAAATTGAAAGCCACTGGTATAAGGTAAAGAATGGCTTCCTTTCACAAATCAGTAAAATCATGAGTCTGCCATTTGTAACAGTTGGCAACAGTAGTTGTGTGATTCAGTTAACTTGACTGCGTTCCATTTTATTATGCTTCTCTACATTTTTAAGGTGTGGTTTTCAAGGTGTGGTTGCTGGGCACTGGGTTTTATCTCTAGCTCATGGAAATGCCATTAAGCAGGAGCAAGCTAGGAAACCAGGCAGCTTTGGGGTCCTTCCTAGTCTGAATATGTTAACACATTTTTGACCAGAGACAGATTTTGGCCACAGGCGTTAGTTTCTGCAGAAATCCCCTGGTCAATAATGTGTTAATATGTGTCTTAGGCTTTAAAAACTGCTATATAGAGTTTTAAGTTGAAAATCACTAGGCAGTTCACTTATTGGAATAAGGGCTTCTCAGAAGACTTCTGCAGTGTTATATTCATTTTCACTACTATATATATTTACATGTTTTTGTCAATAACTGTTTTTGGTATGTTTCAGAGTACAAAGACCTTATGTGACATAGCAGATAGCAACAGTCCCTTCCAGGAAGGAGTACATTTGATAGTCTTTTTGGGAATAAAATTCAGTAGTCTTTTTAAAAGAGTTTTCATGATAACCATTAAACATTGACCCTGGTGAGGTATTTTGTATATTTGGGAAGTCTGAGGTGTGTGAAGTGTAAATGAAAGAAAATAAAGGAACAAAGAAAGGAGAGGTAGATGTTAGCCGTTTGGTGGGAAGGGGAAGAATAACAGCTTGATCAAGAGCAACAGGTTACCTGTCCTTTTTTGGCATAGCAATACTTAGATAAGAATGAAGTCTTTCCTGCCTGTTCTAAGAGGAGATATAGATGACCTGGAGATGTTTAGTGATTAGATGAGCTGTGAAGATAGTTAAAAGTGAACTAAGAGGAAAAGATGAAAGGATTCAAAATTGGACTTAAAGCAAAAAACCTGAGTAATGGGCTTCCCTGGTGGCGCAGTGGTTGGGAGTCCGCCTGCCGATGCAGGGGACGCGGGTTCGTGCCCCGGTCTGGGAAGATCCCACATGCCGTGGAGCGGCTGGGCCCGTGAGCCATGGCCGCTGAGCCTGCGCATCCGGAGCCTGTGCTCCGCAACGGGAGAGGCCACAACAGTGAGAGGCCTGCGTACCGGGGGAAAAAAAAAAACCTGAGTAAAATCTTAAAGTAGAGGAGGAACATGCACACTTATGCATCTAATCTGCCCAAGAAAGAGGAAGAAATTGTATTCAGCCCTAGCAGAGGCTTTTGAATTAGAAAGGAGGGAAAATAAAGCTACCTTAGAGTTGTAATAGCGTATGGAGAATAATTCTGATTTTCATTTTTTCTTCTAAAAACCCAACTTTATCAGTAAAGAAATCTTACTGGTAACACCTCAATAGTGGTACAGTAGGAAGACCCAAGTTAGTTGTTTAATTGGAAAGTGGTTCAAGTATGTGTTCATACTTGGTCTAAACATTTATTTTCAATTAAAACAGATGTGTATGTTCATTTGCCCATTGCTAATGTGGAGCTAAGACCTTTTCTTTGAATATGCATAGATCCACAGTTTGGAAATAATTTACTAGACACCCCTAAAATAGATGCATCCTTTACAAAATGCTGTTTGAGTTTGCATAGCAGAGTGAGAACTTGAAAGCTAGAAGAATAATCAGTTCATAATCCTAGAAATATTTTTCTAATCTTTTAGTTTGAATAACCCAAGTGGTGTGCGTGTGTGTGTGACTCTCCTTTAAAAACTAGTCGTTTCGCGCATTCAGCTTAGTTTTCATAGGAACACTTCTTTTCATACTTATATTTCATAACACTTAAGTAACATACCATTTTAAGTAATTATAGCCAAGTATAATGGCATAGTTCGGGAAACAAATACGGGACTCTTAATAAGGCTATAACTGCTGATAGAAGCTGAAGGGAGTTCCAGAGAGTAGCCGAAAAACTTATCTGAAGTATTTAGCCCAAAGTCATGGGCATGATTGATGTTTACTTAGGAATGAAAGGCCTAATGTAAAGCCAGTCTATTAGGTAAGTAGGATTTGGTTAATCCAGCAAATTAAGTGATGGTTCATTCTATCAGAACAGTAGGTGGGAACATTGCTTTATTTAAAAGCCTTTTCCAATAATTTTGCAAGAGATTAGGAGAGAGAGGGGTACTGGTTAGATCATGAAGGGTCTACTATGTTATAAATTAAGGAATGTGGGACTTAATGGCCGTATGAAACAGGCAAAGGAAGTGACACCAGATTTTGCCAACAACAAGGTGTGTTGATAGACATGCAAAAATAATTCTGCTCTTATAAAGAAAATCAGAGCTTTTGATTTGACCATTTTTTTGGATTTCTGATCATCCAGTTCTGTTCTTTGGACTAACTTTCTCCTTTTACTAATGTCAGAAATAGATTCTCAGTGCCCTCCATCATAGTTTATCACATTCATATATTAACCTTGGGGTTTTTTTTTTGGAATTGGGGCTTTAACCTGTGAAAGACAGGGTTTTTTTTTTCCCCCATGAATATATTACCTATTTTCATATCTGATGACTGGTTCTACCACGTAGAGGGAGCCCAGTATGTGAAATAGTTCTTCATTTATAATATTAAATGTTATTGGACCATTTAGATTAATTTGACCACAAGTTTTTTATTCCAAAATAGGTGATCTTTGACACATTTATATTGAAGAACATTTGTGTGTATGAGAAATTTTTTAAAAGTCAAAATTATGGGTGTTCTGATGTCAGCTAAGTTAAAAATTAATGTAGTCCATTGCAATTCTAATAAGCATTAGAATTTTTTTTCTAGAATTCCTGAGATATTCCTCTTGTGATTTCATCCTGGTTTCCATAGCTCTTTTCTTTATTATGGTTTTACATTGAGAATAAACACTGCTCTTTAGAGGATTTAGAATTGCTGTCAATTTCAGCATGCTACAAGCAAGAGTTCATCTTCCTTTTGAAACTACCTGTCCTTTCTAGCCTCTTAATTTTTAGCACATTTTCTAGACTTAATCAAAATGACATCTTGGACTCAACTTTGACTTCATTTTCTGATTGCAAGTTATTGCTGTGTTGCCTACATCATAGGTTCTCAACCGTTTACATTGTTGATACTCATTTGTATGATGCACTCCCGTGGGTAGTACTCAGGATTATTTGCCATTGCCATTGTACTAGTTAGTAGTAGTTCTGCCCCTTACTCTCCCACTCAGAAGCATATTGGCAAGAAAGTGATGGTGTGAGGAAGGGTAAACTTGACCTAATTTTAATGGACAGAAGCTAAATTGTAAACCTTTTACAGCTAGTGGTGGTCATTCACTCGGACTTGCTATCTTTACTGTTCTTTTCCCGGTTCTATGCTATATACAGACAGCTCTTACTCTTCTTACCGTTTTATAAAACAGTGCTTTCCTTCTGTTCATTTGCTCCATCTTTGCCAGAATACCCTCTATAACGCCTTCAGCTCTAGTTTGGTCTTACTTTCCCTGACACAAGCCATTGCTGATTCCCATCTTTATGGCCCGAGGGTTTCCTGAGGGTTTCATTACTCTGATTTGTAACTTATTTATTTATTTATTTTGCGCTCACGGGCCCAGCTGCTCCGCAGCATGTGGGATCTTCCCGGACTGGGGCACGAACCCGTGTCCCCTGCATCGGCAGGCGGACTCTCAACCACTGTGCCACCAGGGAAGCCCTGTAACTTATTTTAATTTTGATATCCATGTTGTTTTTGAACTTAAGAAGATTGGCTCTATTTCTTTATTCCCCTTAAAAACAGGACCATTGACATTTGTGGTATTTAATATGTAAAGTATGCTGAAGGAATGATACGCTTAATATTTAGGTGGCACAAATTTGAATTTGGCTTGGGAGAAATGGCATGCTTAGCCACCACATTCTTATCAGTTCCCATTGTACTAAGTACATTTCTTTGCAACAGGTCATTCTCCTTTATTCTCTAGTGAGCATTTCCCTATAATGATGAAAACTTGTATCTGTAAAAATTGCTATGCAGTAGCAGTTGTCGTTTGTCACTGATATAATTTTGCATTTTCTGGCAAGGTATAATGTGACATAAGTAGTGATGTAGTATTAAATAGTCTTATATCTTGGCAGATTTCACTAATGTTTTTCTGGTGACGTTAGTTTGCTATAGTGTGGATCTTGGGGGCAACAAAGCATGGTTGAATATATCTGACTTCTACCAGTATGGTCCTGTTGTATGGCACATTCATGTTTGTTTGTATTGGAATAGATAACTAAAAGGTTTCAGCATATAAGCTTTTTCTTTCTTTCAACAGAATTTGTGAGTTTTCTTCCCTTCTCCCCCAAATAAAAATACGGTTACGATGGTATTAACTACAGGTAGGATGGCAAAGTAAGAATGTAATGACAGTCAGTCAAATGTTAATCTATAGAGTTAAGTAAGTCAAACTAAGATTTGTCCAATTGGTTGACTTGTATGCATGTTCATTCTTTTAAGACCTAGAAAAGGTGCAGTTTTTGTAGTATTGGAATTTCATTTATTTGAATTGCTTAATGAGTTGGACATCATTAGAGAAGTTAGAAATGTTTTAGTGGAGGTTAACTTCCATCTCGCAAACAAATTCCAGGATCTACGAGTTTTTTTAAATTAGCGGTATTACCAGGGAACCCAGTGGTGAGTTGAATGTTTCTCATCTAAGTGATTAAATACAAATGCTTTTCTGAGACAGACCTACTTCTCTTGTTGATCCAAGACTCATGAATTGTCAACTCATAATTATTTTTGCCCCTTAAAACAACATACATTAAACACCATTGCCCAGAATTTCAAAGGAATACTTGGACCACATTCAACCAAGGGAAACGTGATGAAAATCCTACTCAAAACACGTTACCTTTAAAATGTGATTCTGGGAAATTGACAGTTGAGGACAGTGTATAGGTAGGCAGTAGTATTCTTAGAACAAGCAAATTCTCAAGTCAGTAATTTGATGAGTATTTTACTACGGTGTTTAGAAGATGTTTGGAAATGACATCAAATGGATCATAACACTTTGTTAACAGTAATGACTTTTCCCTTCAGTTTACCATTTGATAGTTTCCATCTGATAAGAGAGGATTATCATCAGACTTAAATTTAATTGGGTCATAGGGATAAGACTTGAAGAATAATCTTATGAATATTTCTAAAAAATAAACTATAATGTGTGCTGCTTTACTTTAAAGGGGTGATACAACCTAGCACAGACTATGCAGATTTTTGGTGTTTGAATTTTTAAAATTCATTTTATGACTCTGGGCAGGTATTACATCTCTGTGACTCTTATTTCCACATCTGCAAAATGGAAATAATAATAGCATCTACCTCTAGGATATTTTATATAGAGTTAATACATCCCCGTGGTAATAGTAGATAGCAAATATACTGCTTACCTTCTTTTGTGCTTCTTTGATATCACTTCATTGTGGCTTGATTTATTAATTTTGGATTAAATTTAAGAGAATTTTAATAAACTGCTTAAACTTTAAATTTAATATTTATTGATTACTTGCTACTTTATAAGCCCTGTGCATAAAGAAAAACATAATAAATATAAAAAGCCTCTGCTCATAAAAAGAATCTCAACAGCCTAGAGGGGAAAGTACTGTGTGTTGGTCAAATTCAGAAGAGCTGGTCTTCAACCTTCTTTTTTAAAAGTGGCTGATAATCTGGTCCCACTAAGGAATTATACACAACACACAATGTGCATGTGCAAGTTTTAAAAAACACTATAAAAAATGAGGTTTTTAAAACAAAAAGTGCTTTGTGATGGAAATATTGGGAAATGAGGCCTTGATTGGTGAGAAACTTCAACCCAAGTAGGTCAACGTTAATGCTAGCTCTGAGAAAGGCTCTGGGGAAGGGGACCCTAGTGTCAGACAGTTTTAGCAGTTATCACTCAATGCTCAATAATTTCTTTTTGGTACTTTTCACCATCTTTTCATCTTTAGGAGGTACATTTCGAATATGACTAAAATACTAATTTAAAAAAAAAAACATTTTAGAACACACCAGGCTTTCTATCAGCATTGAGTTTTTACGTGGTTGTCTTTTGTTTCGTTTTTGGTAAGAATCAGGGAGCCAAACTACTCTGGCTTTTTAACAGGAATTAAAATGAAATTTTAGGCTGGTTTCAACATTCCTTAAACACCATAGAATAATATATCTTGGCTTTATCAAATTCCTTGTTGCTATTTTAAAAGTTAGATGGTGCAGATTTGCCATCTATTTCTTATTAGTGGAAAATGCATTCAGTTAAGTGACTGGTCAGAGTCCTCTATGGTTCCATCCTTGAAGTTAAGAAGCTCTGTCCCTTCATATCTATATGACTTTATCATTTATAGAATACCTAAAATTTTACTGTGTGCCAACATTACACAGAAAGTCTTCAAATACGTACCAAATTAGTTCTTGACACCATCTAATTCATTAGCAGTTTTGGTGGAGCAACTGGTGGAGTTGCAATTGAAAGAAAGGAAAGCAATGCAGCCACAAGAGGGAGTAAGAGAATAATTTCTAAATTGATGGGCCTTCGTTGCAATGAAAATAGCTGCTTGCCTTTTAGAATTTTGAGACTTTAGGAATGATAAAAGTCTCAGGGGCTCTACAGAATAAAGTGAAAGTTCTGGGAAAATTCTCTGTGCACAAGGGAATTGTGCAGGACCAGAATTGTGAACTTCTCCGTTGTGCTATAGAATTTGAATTAAACTTCATATTGGGGATATTATTTAAAATGACATTTGTGGGGCTTTTGAGTTATTTAATTGAATAATAAATTGGGAGGTGAATTTTATAGAATCATTGGATTTGGGGCTTGAAGGAGCATCTACCCTAGCTTTTTCATTTTCACAGATCAAGAAGCTGAAGCAAAATAAGACTTTGTCCAGTTGTATGACCTGTATGCTTGTTTGTTAATCTAGGAGAGATCCTGTTGCATTTAATTTACGAGGAGTGCCCAATTTTTGTTGCATTGGAATTTCATGTATTTGAATTGTTTAATGAGTTGGACATTAGAGAAGTTAGAAGTGTTTTTTAGAGAAGGTTAAATCCCATCTTATAACTGGAAAAATTACCACTTTGTTTAAGTGATGGCTTTAGTTTTAGACTATATTTTAGGGTTCTGTACTTAAAATGAAAATAGCAAGAATCACACTTGAGGGCCTTGTGCCTCAAGTTCTTGGCACCTTTTCCCTTTTAGCCATCGGCATTTTTTGTGCCTGATTGGTATGAAAGCGCACTATCTATATCCTGGCCTCTTTTCCTTTGTGTTCAGGGAAGAGGGCCATGATAGTACAGTCTAAAACAGAGCAATGGGTTGTAGAGGCTTGGTCTTCCCTGTGCACACATCTGGTGAAATCAAGTCAAAGGAGACACTTGCCCAGCTATGTTTTCAAATTGCAGTCCGTAAATGTCTCATTAGAGGTTGATTCTTTTGCTTTATTATTCTGGGACTATTTACTGTTTGCTTAGTGACTTTTTAATGTATATTAATTAATGGAAATTGAATTTAACAGTATAACCAATTGTTGGAATACTCTCCAAGACAAAGTGGGAACCTCCTCTCCACCCCTCATTTTAATTTGCAAACACATCACTTATTTTTGTGACATTTTTTTCTCCTAAATACAAGTTGTACCAGGCCAATAAGGAAATTTGAAAAACATAGATGAGCACATAAAGGGTATAAGAGTGGAGAACAGAACTCACTGATAATGTCGTCTTCCAGAAATAGTCTTTTTTTTTTTAATCACTTTAAAAAAATTATTTATTTATTTTTGGCTGCACTGCATCTTCGTTGTTGACGGGCTTTGTCTAGTTACGGCGAGCGGGGGCTACTCTTCGTTGTGGTGCACGGGCTTCTTATTGCGGTGGCTTCTCTTGTTGTGGAGGACGGACTCTAGGCGTGCAGGCTCAGTAGTTGTGGCTCAGTAGGCTCTAGAGCGCAGGCTCAGTAGTTACAGGGCTTAGTTGCTCTGCCACATGTGGGGATCTTCCCGGACCAGTGCTTGAACCCATGTCCCCTGCACCGGCAGGCGGGTTCTTAACCACTGCCCCACCAGGGAAGTCCCCTAGAAATAGTCACTATTAAGAACGTTTTTCTTTAAAACTTACTTTTATATAAGTGTAGTATTAAGTAACCAAAAGTGAAAATAGCCTCTTCTACATATGGTAATTAAACTGCCTTTCTAACCATTTATTTTTTAACTTTTTATTTTGAAATAAGTTCAAATTTTCCCGTATATCCTTTACCTGATTCCCCAAATGTTAACATGTGTAACTACAGTATAATGATCAAAATCAATAAATTAATAAAATAATGGATAAAATAAACTATTATATAACCTATAGCAGTTACAAATTATACCACTATAATTGCCTAATTCTGGTCCAGAATTCAATCCAGGATCACAGTTTGCATTTCATTGTCATGTCTCCTTACTCTTCTTTAATCTGGATCAGTTTTTCAGTCCTTGCCTTTTGCCACTTTTTTCAAGAGTACTGGCCAGTTGTTTTGTAGAATATCCCTCAGTTTGGATTTGTCTGGTGATCCCTCATGAGTAAACTCAGATTGTGCATTTTGCGGAAGAATTCCTGGAAATGATATTGTGCCCTCCTTGGTGCATCATATTAGGAGACACATGTTGTTCTGTTACCAAACCATTATCTTTAGGTAGGACATTATATTTTCTAATTTAAACAGCAGGGAGGACTTCTAAAAACACCCTGTGGTGCAAAAGTATCAATTTTTTTTTTAAGATAGATGCCCCATAAGTATGATTACTTTATCAAAGGTTAGAACTAAGTATAGTTTGCCAAAGTCCTTTTTAAATGGGTTATGCAATTTTATAATGAATGGATTACTCTTTTGAAAGGGGGGAAAATCCCAGCTCTATAACTTGTGATTTTCCTTTGAAATACATTTTCATTACTTGGCTTCATGTATTCTAATTGACAAGCTAAATCACAGCCACTAGCCCAGTGATTTAATTTGCATAGTGGCAGGTGGTCATTCTTTAGGGCTGAAATAAATATATAAATGGTTTACAATGAGTTCTTGTTAATTTTTTAAAGTTTAGTCTAAGGACCCTTACTCTCTACATTTTCTGATTCCCATTTAAGAAAAAAAGGAAAGGACAAGTGAGGAATGGTGGGGGGCGGGACGTGTTCAGTGCGTTAGAGAAGCTTTCCTGGGGTGAAATTTAGAAGGAAGGTTTTGAAATGAATGCTACTGTGAAACACAAGAAAATCGAATGAGGAGGTGCCATGATTTTTGTTTGAAACTCCCATCACTCCTCTTGGTGGCAGAGTTGTAGTACCAAAATCTAGGTGTCCTGACTTGCAAAGAAATTTACTCTACCTTGCTGCTTCGAACTGTCCTCCCACCCTATCTCTGGTGAAGCTTTGTAGTTGTTTGTCTCCCTTAGTTGCCCCCTCCAGAGGCATTACATAGTACCTGGCGCTTATCCAAGGGTCCTGAAAGCATATTAGGGTATGCTTTGGCTGCCCTTTGGCTGCTGTTTCTGAATATATGTGCTTAGTACAGCACCCAAACACCTGTCATTTTTGAGCAATTTCTAGGTCTTTAAAGAATCAGAACATTGTTCCTTTTTGAGCAAAATATTCATTATGTAACCTACAATATCAACCTCAATTTTTACTACATTTTATCTTAAGTATATATTTAGAAGTTTGGTAAGATGATGAACTTTTGATAGTCTTGATGTTAGGCTTTTCTCCTTTAAGATTGTTCTAAGTTTCCTCTGCTATATTTAAATGAAGCAGTTCAAATTAGTCTACAAATTCGGCCTGGGGATTTGATGTTTGAGTGCCTAATATGTGCAAAACGTTTGTCTTTAAGGAGCCTATAAGTAGATTAAGAATACGTATGTGAAAAGTCAAAGGTGCAAAATCATAATTATTTTAAATTACACTTGCTCTGGATAACATGTTGCAGAGCATAGGATATAAAGTTCAAAAAACAAAACTCTTCTGATGTCATCCCACTTCCTCAGAGGTAATGTCTAATCTTTTTTGTATCCTCCTGGGAACTTGCAGTGCCCACTCAAACAGTTCTGTCCTTGAAGAATATACACAGGTAGGATCATATACAAACTGTTCTGTAAGTTGAACCCACACACTTTGTTGTATATCTTATGCTTCATTCCATACTGGCACTTACCGCATTCTTTTTAACGTCGGTATAGTGTTTGATGAGTGTAGCAATTTATTTAGCTAGTCCATTGTTGATATTGACAGAAATTGGGATATTTCCTTTTGTTTTTCCTTCAGTTGAAAGCTCTTCAGACCTGAGAGGTACAGAAAATGTAGACTAAACTGAATATTTTTGAGAATTGACTTGAGGGAGAACATAGTGTTAGAGCTGGGTATATTGAAAGGTGAATGGTACAGATTACTTTAAGTCAGTCAACAGTTCTTAGAGTGATCTGTGGACCCCTGGGAGTCCTGCTGGGGGGAGATTCATGAGGTCACACCTATTTTCTGTCTCTTTTACAGATGAGAAACCTGAGGCCCAGAGAAATTTCAGAACTTCATCAAGTTGACATAGCTAGTAAGCAGTGAACTGGGATTTGAACATAGGTAGTAAGCAGTGTAAGCTTGTGCCTTTTACAAGTCTGCTGTAAGAAGAACAAGTACTAACAGAAAATGTTTCCTTTATCTTATGTACTTTGATATAATTTAATCCTGTAGGTTTGTTTTTGTTTTTGTTTTGCTGTAATTACTTCAGTGTATTCCTTCATCAGAACCTTCAGGAGGCACCACAAAACCAGGTGGGAAAGCCCAGAGCTCAGCATGTCCCCGCCCTCTTTAATCTTGTGTTTTTAAATGAAAGTTTTTTGTGCATTATTTCACCGCTCTTATTAGATACACAAATTTTTGATTACGGAACCTGAACTGAAGTACTAAAGTTGAGAGTACAAGTGCACTAAAGCAGATTTTTTGGTTGTCAAGATCCCCATGTCTTATATTTACATCTAACTGAGTAGGAGCTGTGATTGGTGCTTTCCTGTGTATATAAACTATACTCTCATTTAGACCTCGTAGCGGCCTTTTGAAGTAGATTTTCATTTTAATCATTTGTAAATATATTTTTTATTTAAAAAATCATTTTATAAAATTAAATTTATTTCTTTAATAGATGAGAAAACTAAGACTCTGAGAGATTAACTTGCCTGAGATCTCAAAATTGATGAGAGTGGGATTTAAGGTCTTCCTGATTTTAGTTTATACTGTTTCTATTACACCAATCTGTTGCTCCAAGAAGTGCTTGGATGCCCAGAGGTTAGGGCCTTGCCACCAGCTCAGGCTGCAGTTTTGGTGTTTTAGATAGTTTGTAGTCTTGATTGTTCCTACAGATTTGATATTTTACTCTTCTTAATTTCCAGCTGTAATCATATTAAAGGACAGTGAGAGAGGTATATCACGAGAATAGAGATGGATTTTCAGTTTACGAACTTTTTATTAGAAATATTTGACCACAGTTAGAATTGAATGTTTATTGAAATTCCTAGTGGGGGCAGGTTGAGCCTAGCTCAAGAAGGGCAGTCAGAACTAGATAACCTGTCAGTTTGTGTGGTTCCTTAATGTTAATCCACTCCAGAGTCAAAGCATTGATGTTATGTAGACCATCTTTGGATCGAGCACGTGCTAGAAACTATTGTTAATATATTCTGCCCTGGGTAAATTGACTGGCTTGGGGGAAAAAATCATTACTTGACCCCATATCTTAAGTGTTCTTACAACCTAAGAGGTTAATTGTACATGGTGCTGTAGAGGAAAAAAAAATCTTTTAACTCTAAAATCTCAAGCTCCACATAATTTATCCATTGATTAGATTAAGGTTCAGCGCCCTCTCCAGAACTATAGCATGTATTTAGCTCTGGATTATAAACCATTTACAGAGACATTTCAGATGTGGGCTTCATGCTTTCAATCCCACATAATGTTAAATGGGGATGGCTACTGTATAAAGTCAGAATATGCATTAACTCTAATTCAGCAGATTAATTTTAGGTATTTTTAAATGGCCATGGTTATCTTTAAAAGACAGTAGCTGTCATCAAAAACATTTTTTTAAACTGCTTGAGGGGAACTACTGTGAATCTCTAAAACAAATTCTATTTCGGCAAGATCCGTATTGACACTATATACAGTACAACTGCTCTTCAGACAAGTAACTACTCCCTCCCTGTTGTGTGATAACATTTTAACGTTCATATTTAGCATATAATGCTGATGTGAAAATTTTTAAAAAATCATATAGGTAGTGATTATAAAAAGATTTAGCTTTTTAATTTTTTCTACAAAATATTCATACCATTTTTCCATTTTCACTAGTTCTTTTCAATTTCATATTAATAATTCATAATCAATACCAGTAACTAAGAAAAAATGCTTCCATCAATTGTGTGACAGAAACTGCTATCTGTTTAATAAAACTGAGGCTCCCCTCTAATTCCTGTGCACACAGCTAGACCAAATTTCCCAGTGTCCCTCTTAAATGCAGGCGAGTGACTGTTTTTACCAATGGAATGTACATGCGGGCCGTGGGTACTGACTCCAGGCTACATGCTCCTTCATGTTATTTTTTTCTCTGACTGGCTAAAATGGAGATCAGCTCAATATTAACATTGTAGTCTCAGTTAAGTGCTTGAGTGTAAGATGTTATTAAAGTTTGTGTTTGACCTGAAAATCCTTTTCTGTTATAAATTACATTTAGATTAGAAAGTCAGTGTTATATGGAGAATTTTACAAGTGGAAGGTTCATCAGTAGTCAGCCTAACCATTATTTTATAAGTAGAAATTGTGACACCTCATTTGCTTCTTTCCTTATATTAATGCTATGTCTCCTTTTAAATTTAGATTCTCACAATGTCCCACAGTTGTCATCACCTCCACTTTACTACTACAACATGAATGAACTATAGGAAGTTGTATACTTAGCACAGGGTATTTTCTGAAGTTTTTGTATGTTGAAAATAGCTATTAGTTCTTTCCTCTCTTCATTTTCTCTTCTCCAGTTTTTCTTGTCACTGCTGCTTTCTGATAAGTGCTGCTTCCTTTTTTCCCCCTGTTTTTATTTCCATCATGGTCTTCTCCCTACATTTGCCTTTCTCCTCTGGCTTTTAAATCCGGAAAATTGAACTTTTATTTCTCTTTGGTTAGTTTGATAAATTAACATACTTAATCACCTCTGTAGTGTTACAATTAACTTAATTCAGTGAACTCTATATCTTCCATATCTTAGAGTTGAATAAGACCACATCTTATTTGTGAATCTCCTCTAAAAAATAGTGATTTTTCTCATTTCTCCTGAAAATCTCTGTAAGAAGAGTAGAACTTGCTATCTGACGAGATGGCCTATTCCGAATTTGTTTCGTAAGCTTTCTCATACTGAGCAGAAATCTGCCTCTGCCCAGATTTAACTAGTCTTGTCTTCTGGAGCCATTCATGTCATATTCTTTCAGTTTTCATGACTGTTTCCAGTTTTCATCAACACTCTTGCTTGCTTCCCTGGATACTCTCCAGTTTGTCAAATCCTGACTTGATACTTTTGGCGGGGGCTGGGGGGGTGGTGAGCCATGCAGCATGTGGGATCTTAGTTCCCTGGCCAAGGAATCGAACCCATGCCCCCCCTGTGGTAGAAGCCTGGAGTCTTAACCACTGGACTGCCAGGGAAGTCCCTATTTTTAAAGGAACAATATACTCTAGGTTTGGTTTCCTCAGCACAGCGTAGAACTGAATCATCATCCTTCATTTTGATTTCTAATTGGTATCTTGGAATCATATTCTCCTTCTTAGTAGGCATATCATCCTGCTGAGCCAGAGAAAACGTAGAATAATGTTGTAGAACAGGTCAGATTGCCTGGTTGGAGTTGTACTGTCACAACTTAGCTGTGGTTTTTGAGCTTGGCGCCATTTGTTGTCTTCTATGAGATGGCGATAATTGTAGTTTGTACCTCATAGGTAAGGTTATGGAAGGATCAAATTAATCCATGTAAAGTGATTAAGTATCAAGAATGGCATGTTTATTATTGAAAATGATGTTTTTATTATTTTTCTCAGTTGTCTATTGCTACATAACAAACCGATCAAAACTAAAACAGTGATTTATTCTGTTTTGTAACTCTGTGGCTTGTCTGGATTCTTTTGGACAGTTTTTCACATGGTGTTGGCTGTGGTCACTCATTGCTGTTTTCAGCTGGGGCTTAAATATCCAAATGGCTTCACTAAACATGTTTCATGACTGGGGCTGACTTGACCTTTCTCTCCAGCAAGATAGATTTTTTTTTTTTTTTTTTTTTGGCTTCCGTGGTGGTGCAGTGGTTGAGAATCTGCCTGCTAATGCAGGGGACATGGGTTTGAGCCCTGATCTGGGAGGATCCCACATGGCGCGGAGCAACTAGGCCCGTGAGCTACAACTACTGAGCCTGCGCGTCTGGAGCCTGTGCTCCGCAACAAGAGAGGCCTGCGCACCGCGATGAAGAGTGGCCCCCACTTGCCACAACTAGAGAAAGCCCTCGCACAGAAACGAAGACCCAACACAGCAAAAATAAAATAAATTAACTTAAGAAAAAAAGAAAGAAAAAAAACCTTAAAAAAATTTTTAAAAAGATAGATTTTTTTTGTTTTTTTTTAATGCTGGCTTAGGGTTCCAAGAGGGCAAAAGGGGAAGTTGCTAGTCCTCTTAAGGATTAGGCCTAGAACTGGAACAGGAGTCATTTTCACCGCATTCTGTTGGTTAAAGCAAGACAACAAAGTTAACTCGGACTCAGGAGAAAGGAAATGAATTCCACCTCTTGACAGGAGGAGTGGCATACATGAACAGGGATGGTAGGGGAACTGGTGGAGGACATTCTGTTCTTTCATAGTTAGCTTTTTGAACCAAATTTAATCTTTAATCCAGTCTATCTTGCTTTTTGTTTTTTAAATTTTAATGGTTCTTACCTTTATGTCATCAGAAGATTTTAAAAGTTCGTCATTTATCCCTTTCTCAACTCTTTTATTTAAAAAATTTCTCATCCCTTTCTCAACTTCTTTTATTTTTAACAGCTTTATTGAGGTATAATTGACATACAAAGAACTGCACGTATTCATTTAATGGGTACAATGTGATGAGTTTGCTTTTTCAACTTCTTGTAGTCAGCATTTTACCAGAAACATTCGCCACTGTTGATCCTTCGTCCTTTTAGTCTATCATTAGGCCAATAAACAGCCTGACTACTGGTATCTTGCCTTCTTGTTACTTGTAGGTTCTGGTTAATAGCTTTAAAGTAGTTTTTGCCGTTGTTATTGTTTAAATCAGATGTTATGGCTAAATTCAGTGTTCAGCTTGAGGGAAGAGGTGCTTAATTGGTAATTTAAAAATTCTCAGTGTGGGTTACCCAAATGTAAAACAACAGTTTTTAGAGATATAGAAGTTATTACTCATAAAAGATGAGTTACAATTTCTTATGACATTTATTGACACCTTGCCTAAATAACTTCTGCAAGTTTTCGGACGTATACTTTAAAGTTTTACATTTTAAGTGATTCACCCTTAACTAACTGCACATGTTTGTGGCCCTCATCTTTACGTATATACAGCGGGTTAGATAAAAGTCATTGAAAAGTGAAGGACATGATGAGGCAGTGTTACTCTGTTTCTGTTGTCTTCCCTGCTAGACATTTTATCCTCAGACTTAGAGACTGTCTTGCTCACTATTCTCAGTGCCTAGCCCGGTCCATTTAAGTATTGAAGAATAAATGAATGTAAAAAATATGTTGAAGCAGTAAAATACAAAATAGAAATGCCTAGGTAGAGAATTGATTTCATGGTTAGGCTTTTACTTGTTGTCACTTCTTTCGTTTGAAAATATTCTTTGTCAATCTTAAATATATATAAATGAGCCAGAGAGCAGTTCACAATCGAATTGTACATGGAACCTTCTTTAGATTTATATATATTTTTCCCGCTATTTAATTTGAAGTGATTTGTGAATTCTGGTTAATCTCAATACACTTTTTCCTTAGTTGGACTTCATAGTCTAACTTTTAGCCTAGCCAGTCAAAAGTGGAATTTGTCCTTCAAAGTGTGGAGTGCCACAGGTTAAACCTAGACTTCTGAATCCAAAGCCATTATGCTATACCGTCTCCCATAGTGGAATGAATAATGCATTTTGTATTAAGATATAAAACTTGAAAAAGCCTGGTCATTTGTTTCTTAAGTTAAAAAAAAACACTTACTATACTAAATGGAACTATCTTTTGCTGTTTAGGCAGATCGCAGATCCCCAAAGAGCAGCTATAGTGTTCACAGAGTGTTCATGCCTCAAAGAGGATGATGGTGTTTAAAGGACAAAATGACGGGAAGTTTGAATTTTGCCAAGTCTTAGGTTATAGGCATTCCTTCTTCGGAGGAAGCATTGGTCTTCCAAGCCCAGAGGGTTCCTTTATTTCTAGTTTGGTTGAGATTTCACACTAGAAGCTGCCTCACAGTTTAAATGAATCAATGAATGAATGAATTCCAAAACACTTTTGCAGCTGAGAGATCTTTGAATATGAAAGTCTGGGTGTGGTGTAGTAAGAATTTTGTTATCCTAACCAAAGTGGTCTTCTGATTTCAGGCCAACGGTTTCAAATATCAGTTAATAATCACAGGAAACATTATTTCAGGTTGAATTCTCATCTCCAACCCTTTCCTGTAATGCATTGCAACCTGCTCCTACTGCCAACTTGGAACTACCCACTTCATCTGAGTATCTGTTGCTTAAGTTGCAGAAAGGGGGAGAAGCCGGGTTAAAGCTTACTCTCCCACTCACCATTTGGAACATAATGAGGTAGACATACAAAGTTAGAGTTACTATTTAAAAGCATTTTTCAGCCTGTTTGGCATATAAGTAGGTGCTATATAAACTACTGGGTTACTACCAGAAGAATAGAAACCAAGAATTAGATACCCTTTTTCCTTGTAAAAATTGAAAATTGTTTGGGGCTAAGCCCAGTTGAAAATTGACTTTCACCTTGATTCCTAGAGTGTATTTAGTAGGAAGAAGTGGAGTGTTTAAAAAAAAATTTTTTGCCTAATTCTACTACTGGAATTATCTTTCTCCCCCTTAAAAAAAAAATACTAGTTTATTGTGCCTTATCCCCCTAATACAGTGAAATCAAGTTTTTCTTTAAATCCGTTGTAGAATATAATTATTAGCATGTTAGGATTTACTTAGCTTAGATTGTTATAGTTTTGAACAGAATTACGTAGAATGATGTTTAACCCGTTTGGGGTGATCGGTAAATATGTATCTTATTAGCTGAAAATCACTTTAATGAAACTAAAGGTTTACTCTTCAGATCTTTAATTCTCATACTCCTACCAGTGTCTTAATTTAGTTAGGAAAAATAAAACTTTGAACAGCTTTTTACCTGTTGTGAGGTATTACTTTAATTGTAGTCTTATAAATGACGTTTTGTTCTTTTGTTCTGTTTCCTCTGTCTTGGACTCTGGTAGTGTCTATTATACTATCGGTTTCTGCTTAAGTCATATATTCCTCCAGAGTACCAAAAAGTTAATCTCTTATGTTCTTTGCATTCTAGTGTCATGACTACCTTGAAAATGAAAAGTTTGCCATTTTGTTAAATAATATAATAATAAAGCATAATAACAAATATAATATTATGAGCTATCATGCTTTCACATTCATTGAAACATGCAGTCTTTATCAGCATGTAAATTGATAGCACTGTGGGGGAGATGCCAATATTCAAATTATCATCCTTAAATAATAAGCTGAACACTAATTTCAAATTTTAAGTATTACTGTCCAAAGCATTCTGCTCTTAAACCACAAATTTACGAGTCTACAGCATTCAAAAATTGTATTATTGGCAATGACTGGGTATTAAAGTTTTATAACTTAGGCTATAGTATGCTCTTAAAAAATGCAGATTCTTTCAGTTTTGTAAATATTTTAGTCTTATTATGACTGTTTCTTTTCTTCCCAAGTCTCTTTTGGAAAAGTTCTTGATCCCCAATGCTTCACAAGCAGAGAGCAAAGTCTTCTACTTGAAAATGAAAGGAGACTACTACCGCTACTTGGCCGAGGTTGCTGCTGGTGACGACAAGAAAGGTATGCTGCCTCAGCCTGCGCTGGGCGCCTAGAAAATGACACGGTACGGAAGGAGTCCCTTCTGGAGTTAGAGAATTGTTCTGTTGTTTTTTAATTGTTCAGAGCACTAAATGAAGAGTAATAATGGACTTTGCGCTCTCTCTCTCTCTCTCTCTTTTCTTCCTTCCCTCCCCTCCCCTCCTCTCCTTCTTCCCTCCCCCCCCTTCTTCCCTCCCCCCGTCCTTCCTTCAACTAAACAGTTGACCCTTGAGGAACACAGATTTAAGCTGCACAGGTCCATTTACACAGAGATTTTTTCTGTAAATACTACAGTACTACATGATCCAAGGTTGGACATGAAGGGCCGCCTACAAAATTATACTCAGATTTCCGACTGCATGAAGAGTTGTCATCCCTAAACCCCTTGTTGTTCAAGGGTCAACTATATATCTACTGCTGAATAATTGGTATTCTGAAATGTATGCTTGTTAACAAGCCAATTTTATGTATAGGAATGTTTCCTCACAATTTTAATAGTGGTTATAGTATAACTGTAGAGCAGTACAAACTAATTATTAAAAATAATACTGAGATGGTTAGAGTTATTTTGTCTTGACATTGATCAATGGCTAAGTGTAGTTTTCCAAACGAAGCTTTTCTTTTTTTTTTCTTTTACATTGAGGAGCCTTAATCAGTTAAGGTTGCTACAGCTTAATATTTCAGAGTTTATAATTGGATAGTAAAGGTTTGGTTTGAGGGGTGAAGGTGAAGTGCAAACTTTTATCGATACATTTTGGTGCATTTTATTATCCAGGGATTGTGGATCAATCACAGCAGGCATACCAAGAAGCTTTTGAAATCAGCAAAAAGGAAATGCAGCCAACACATCCTATCAGATTGGGTCTGGCCCTTAACTTCTCTGTGTTCTATTATGAGATTCTGAACTCCCCTGAGAAAGCCTGCTCTCTTGCAAAAACGGTATGTATTTTTTACCTGTTATGTGGAAATTTAGTAATCATTATTATTGGAGCATTGAAATGTATTTTTTTTATCACAGGCATTTGATGAAGCCATTGCTGAACTTGATACATTAAGTGAAGAGTCATACAAAGACAGCACACTAATAATGCAGTTACTGAGAGACAACTTGACAGTAAGTACATACCAGCATCATGAGCAGTTAACATGGCGAAGAGATTATAGGCATACCTCTGTTTTATTGTGCTTCGCAGATACTACGAGTTTTACACATTGAAGGTTTGTTACAACCCTGTGTTGAGCAAGTCTATGGGTGCTGTTTTTCTCAAAAGCGTTTGCTCATTTTATGTCTCTTGAATTCACATTTTGGTAATTTTCAGTGTTTCAAACCCTACACCAGCAAAAATTTCAACTGCTGAAGGCTCAGTTGATGATTAGCATTTTTTAGCAATAAAGTATTTTTTTAACAAGGTATGTACATTGGTTTTTTTTAAAGACATAATGCTGTTGCATACTTAATAGACTACAGTATGGTGTAAACATAACTTATATGCACTGGAAACAAAAAATTCGTGTGACTCAGTTTATTTTTATATTCGCTTTTTTTATTCTTTTTTTTTTAATGTAAGATCCTATCTGCTTTTAAAACTCTGAAGAAAACCATCTTACAGAAACTGAAATATTAGACTAAGGACTAAAAATGTATCTTTTCATTAGTTACATATACCCATTGTTAAAATTCTGGTTTTTAAAATGACTTTGTAATTCATGGTTTTGAACTTGCAATTACATAAGCCGTTTTATTTTTCATTTCAATATAGTTGATTCTTTTCTTTCCATTTTAGTCACAGAAGAGTTTTGCTTTTAGTATCAAAAGCATACTTAAGTTCTCTTTTTTTTTTAATAATTTTTATTTATTTATTTGGTTGTTCTGGATCTTAGTTGCAGCAGGCGGGCTCCTTAGTTGTGGCTCTCAAACTCTTAGTTGTGGCATGCATGTGGGATCTAGTTCCTTGACTAGGGATTGAACCTGGGTGCCCTGCATTGGGAGCATGGAGTCTTAACCACTGCGTCACCAGGGAAGTCCCTTAAGTTCTCTTATTTATTTATTTATTTTTGGCTGCGTTGGGTCTTCGTTGCTGCGTGCGAGCTTTCTCTAGTTGCAGCAAGTCGGGCTACTCTTAGTTGCGGTGCGCAGGTTTCTCATTGCGGTGGCTTCTCTTGTTGCGGAGCATGGGCTCTAGGTACTCGGGTTTCAGTAGTTGCAGCATGTGGGCTCAGTAGTTGTGGCTCGCGGGCTCTAGAGCGCAGGCTCAGTAGTTGTGGTGCACGGGCTTAGTTGCTCCGAGGCATATGGGATGTTCCCGGACCAGGGATTGAACCCGTGTCCCCTCCATTGGCAGGAGGATTCTTAACCACTGCGCCACCAGGGAAGCCCTCTCTTCATATTTAAATTCCATTAAAAACAGTGACCATAAAGTTGCTTCTCTATTTTTGTAGCTATGGTAGGGCATTAATAACTTTAGTTACAAAATTTCAGATACTCTACAGAGTCCAAGTGGACATCTATTTTGCCTAGTCTCTTAGTAAAAAAAAAAAAAAATGACTTACTGTGGCAGGTCATGATTGTCCTTGGTATACTGCAGACTAAAAAAAAAAACCACAATGCCAGTACCACACTGAAAAAATATATAGTTAATACCTTAATAATATTAAATTTCTAGCATTCAATTTCCAGTTGTCTTTTTGTGTTTCTTTGTATTGTCTTTTTTTTTTTTTCTTCCAACAGTTTTTTATTTACATTGGGATCCAAATAGTCTATATATTGCAGTTGGTTGATATGTCTCTTTGGTCCCATAGGTTTTCACATTCTTCTCCTTCACATGAATATTAAATTTGAAGTTTTGAGGCTTGGGTGAAAAAAGTAGCAAGTATCTTCTGTGTGCCAGATAAAGAGCTAGGAATGAAGATTATAGTTTAGTGCTACTGGTTTTTATTAGCTTTGGGGCATTTGTTTTGGGGACTGTACATCATCATTGTATACATTTAACTTTTCTCAGCTTTATTTTATCTAGCCCATTGCCAATTTTCTGAACCAGTTATATTCTCAGCAGTTTTTTGAATGTCATTATGTACTTGTTTATTATTAAACACTGAAAATTATTTTAGAAAGTATAATTGGAGGCTCCCTACACACTCTGGAGATTATTTCAGTCAAGAGGATAAGGTATAGAGTTCCTTAAGGAATGAATCTTTTTATGTATATCAAATGAAAGAAGCACTTAAGTTTGTTAGCTAATTTTAATATTAAGAATTTTTCAAATTTTTCTGGTTTGAAATGATGAGATAGTTCTGAAGGGTAGAACTTGAGACCTAGTCACTACTGAGTTGTGTTATCACTTTTTGAGAAGGTCTGATCTGAAATATATACTTCTAGCTGAATCTTGGTATCAGTATAGCATGAAGAGCGTATTACAACAGCTGAGTAAGAAGAAAACCAAGGTTCTGATTCTGATTCTGTCACTATTTACTATGTGCCTTCTCTGAGCTCTTGTCGTATTGCCTGTTATCGTTATAGGTTGATTGGATCGCTTATCTGTCAAGTAAAGAAATTTTGTCAAAACTATCTAGTATCTGAGTCTGGATCTGGTTGACCAGTATTGTTAACACATAACCCTAGGAAGAGAAATATAAATATCCTTCATCAAAGTTTTAATGTTTATATGGAAAAAACAGGATCCATGAAAGAACTGGAAAGAGATGATAAAAAAATAATTCCATCTTGTCTTACAAGACCACCAGTTTTATAGAAGCTTACAGACTTCTAGGTCATTCAGATAACTGTATGATGTTCAAAGAAGTCTCCTTTCCAGGCCAGTAACATATTTGGTTAATAAATAAATAAAACTAATGGGTGATTTGGGGGATAGAAAAATATTGGGCTTTCCCCCCCTTCATTCTGCAGTGTATAAGCAATATAAAATTTAAGGTATCTTGAAACAATCCTTTTATAATTTCCTCTAAAAATCATTATAGAGTGCTAAGACTTGTAAAAAAAATATTTGAAACAGCTGAGATAATTTTGAAATCATCTTTTTAAGCTGCTGAAAAACTGTAACAATCTAAAAATTAGTAGACACCATAGGCCTACTACTATGGGACAATTCAGTTTTTACCTCTTCGAAGATTTGGTTCTGACCATACTGTTTTGTGTTCATCTATTTATTTTGAATCAGACAAATTCACAAAGGTAGTTTTTGTGTTTTTTTTGTAAACTAAAAATGTTAGTTAAATTTGTATTTTAGTTCTGACTTGATCCTGACTCTTGAGTTTCATAGAGTGTGGTATTCTCTTTAGAGTGGCAGTCTAAAGTCTACCAGGGGAAAGTAGTCAGCCTGAGCTCCTTGAGCATGGGGACTGAATTTGATGATTCTGGTTTAGTTGCACTAAACTTACACATCCGTCTCTCACTGGGGCTATTTGGGACAATCTACTATTCTGATAGCTATTGATATTTAGAACTGTAGTGTTTCTATGATTTCTTCTACTTTTTCTTCACCTATGAATAACCAAGAATTTCCTGTATCTGACTTTGTTTTTTGAAGACAACTCTGTTGTGTACTTACTATGCTTACAGAATGATTAGGGAGGAAATAAATGTATTATGTTGATGTCTTTTATATCTTTTTTTAAAATTTATTGTATTGAAGTATAGTTGATTTCCAATGTTGTGTTAATTTCTGCTATAGAGCAAAGGGATTCAGTTATACACATATACATTCTTTTTCATATTATTTTCCATTGTGGTTTATCACAGGATATTGAATATAATTCCCTGGAGGCGTTTTACATCTTGAAGCTATCTTAAATGCTGCAATTTTTTAAAGAAAGCCTTCCAACAAAAACTGCTTAGATTCTGGTACTTTGGCATATATATTAAGGTTTTTTTAAACTGAAATATACTAAAATTTCTCTCTCTCCCTCCCTCCCTCCCCCCCCTTCCTCTTTTAACTAGTTGTGGACATCGGATACCCAAGGAGACGAAGCTGAAGCAGGAGAAGGAGGGGAAAATTAAAAGGCCTTCCAACTTTTGTCTGCCTCATTCTAAAATTTACACAGTAGACCATTTGTCATCCATGCTGTCCCACAAATAGTTTTTTGTTTACGATTTATGACAGGTTTATGTTACTTCTATTTGAATTTCTATATTTCCCATGTGGTTTTTATGTTTAATATTAGGGGAGTAGAGCCAGTTAACATTTAGGGAGTTATCTGTTTTCATCTTGAGGTGGCCAATATGGGAATGTGGAATTTTTATACAAGTTATAAATGTTTGGCATAGTACTTTTGGTACATTGTGGCTTCACAAGGGCCAGTGTTAAAACTGCTTCCATGTCTAAGCAAAGAAAACTGCCTCATATTGGTTTGTCCTGGTGGGGAATAAAAGGGATAATTGGTTCCAGTCACAGGTGTAGCTGTGGGTACTTTAAGGTTTGGAGCACTTATAAGGCTATAGTAGAAATAGATACCCCATGGATATTACATGTTAAACCATGTGTTATCTGTGGAATACTCAAGTCTCAATGTGCACACCATTGACTACAGCTACAGAAGCGTTCCTTTAGTTGTGACTCAATTTACTCTGGATAAGGGCAGAAACGGTTCACATTCCATTATTTGTAAAGTTAACTGCTGTTTGCTTTCATTATTTTTGCTACACTCATTTTATTTGTATTTAAATGTTTTAGGCAACCTAAGAACAAATGTACAAGTAAAGATGCAGTAAAAATGAATTGCTTGATATTCATTACTTCATGTGTATCAAGCGCAGCAGTAAAACAAAAAACCCATGTATTTAACATTTTTTAGGTTTTTTTTTTGCTTTTGTGGGTTTTGTTTTGTTTTGTTTTTGTTTTGTTTTTTGGGTTTTTTTTTTTTTTTTGATACTTGCCTAACATGCATGTGCTGTAAAAATAGTTAACAGGGAAATAACTTGAGATGATGGCTAGCTTTGTTTAATGTCTTATGAGATTTTCATGAACAATCCAAGCATAATTGTTAAGAACATGTGTATTAAGTTCATGTAAGTGGAATAAAAGTTTTATGAATGGACTTTTCAACTACTTTCTCTACAGCTTTTCATGTAAATTAGTCTTTTGGTTCTGAAACTTCTCTAAAGAAAATTGTACATTTTTGGAAATTTATTCCTTATTCCCTCTTGGCAGCTAAATGGGCTTTTACTAAGTTTGAATACAAAGTTTATCATAACAGCAAAATACTACTAAGATAGCTACTACTGTTCCCAACCATGTCCCTACTTCCCCATCCCCCTGAAAAAAATTTTTTTTTTTTTTTTCAGAGACAGGGGGATTGAATGAAAAAAAAAGTAATGTGTTCCATTTAAAATTTTGGTATATGGCATTTTCTAACTTAGGAAGCTGCAATGTTCTTGGCCCATCATGACATTGGGTAGCATTAACTGTAAGTTTCGTGCTTCCAAATCACTTTTGTTTTTAAGAATTTCTTGATACTCTTATAGCCTGCCTTCAATTTTGATCTTTTATTCTTTCTATTTGTCAGGTGCACAGGATTACCTTTTTTAAGCCTTGTGTCTTGTCACCAACCGTTCCTACTTGGTGGCCATGTTCTTGGGGAAAAGGCCGCATGATCTTTCTGGCTCCACTCAATGCCTAAGGATACCCTGCTTCCTTTGCTTGCATCCCACAAACTATTTCCCTCATCCTATACACTGCAGCAGATCTCTCCCTAGTTGATGAGATTGTGTTTATCTCCCTGTAAACCCTACCTATCCTGAATGGTCTGTCATTGTCTTTGCCTTTAAAATCCTTCCTCTTCCTCTCTGAATAATGATGGGGCTAAGTTATACCCAAAGCTCACCCTACAAGCTATTTCCTCAGTACCTTGCAGAAAACACCAAACAAAAATACCATTTTAAAAGAGGTGTATTTTTTTTTCTTTTAGAATGTAAGCTCCTTGAGAGCAGGGACAATGTTTTCTGTATGTTCTATTGTGCCTAGTACACTGTAAATGCTCAATAAATACTGATGATGGGAGGCAGTGAGTCTTGATGATAAGGGTGAGAACTGAAATCCCGAATACTGTTTTGTTGCTTGTTTTATTATGACCTCAGATTAAATTGGGAAATATCAGCCCTTTGGGACAATTGTCCCAAATGTTACATTCAAATAAAAGTGCAATGGAGGCCTTGGGGTCTTTCTTTCAAGGAGAAAAAGATCTCTTATGCATTTGGGACAACATCATAATGCATCTTCACACACAGCTCTTTTCTTTTTCTATTGATTTTTCCTGACCCCCAGGCCAAGGACATGAAATAATCATTTTATAGCTATGGAGAATGAAGTAAGACTGAGGAGATGGGTTTTATTCAAGTAAATTATAAATAAAATCTAAAGCTTGTCTCATTTGCCTATTTATGTGCCTCAGTCTTATCTACTACTTTGATTCTGAAATAAATTGTGATAATACTTCATTAATATTAGGTGTTAATAGGTTTCTACATAGTAGTGCCCAGTAGATAAAGGAAGATTTCCACCTGAGATTTTTTTGCCTTGAGATTTGAACAATAAATTTTTATAACATTTCTTAAATTGCCCCAAATTCAGGCTTCATGTCTGTTTCTGTCAACAGTTTCAGGAATTTGGAGACTCCAGCAATGTAATGTATTTGGTGTGTGTGTGTAGTATTGGAGTTGTTAAATGTATTCTGTCCACTTCAGAGTTGTGCCTTGAGAGTGGGCAGGAGTGTGATCAGTTAAAAGGATGGATTTTGCTGCCACTTTGGCCTATGGTCTTGGCTTTTCCAGTTAATAGCTGTTAGTTTTTTGTGTGATGAAGATAGAAATTGGTGTGGGGGAGCAAAAGAATTAAAAGAATGTAATGTCAAGTGGCTTAGTAACTATAGGAGCTCAGTCCTTTTCCTGTCTTCCCTAAAAATAGTCACCAATCCTGCCATGGCCCAGTACATATTTTAAAACTAGTTAAAGCCAATTTGTAATCTGCAATCTTAGATTATTTGAGGTCAGGTCTCAACTTGATTGAATAATTTGGGAACTCTAGAAATGGTGAGATGTTTAAATATCTTCAGGAGGCTCTGAATGTAGATCTAAGAATGTGACCCTTTTCAGCGGTGGTGGCATCATTTAAATGGTTTCTCTCCATTAGGAGAGAATGGCAGTGTGTTTGGATTCAAGTACATCATAGTCACTGCACGAGAGCCTGCAGTGTGTGAGGAACTTTAACTGGTGCTAAGAGATACACACCTTCCTGTGGGAAAAGGTGAAGGAATCATTAAATAAATTGCTTTATTATACTTCGTTATACACCATATAGGAAATTACAGTGGTGGAATTGAAATATCTACAGTCTTAAGGTGGTGGCTTAGACGGGGCCCTTGGAAAATGGCTGGACTTGGATACTTTTCTGAAAATTGCATCTGTAAAGTACTTTTCTGTTATTTTTAGTGTGACCTATAGCAGTCACAATCTCGATTAATTCTAGTTCCTTTTAATAGACTGGAGACCTAAACATAAGATACTGCTGGGTCTTTGTAGGATTTTTGTTTTTTGTTTTTTTAGAAACTTTACAACAGGCCTCTAAGGAAACTGATACTCTTGGATAACAACATGGTATTCAAGAACCCAACACAGTGGTAGATCTGCTTTAAAAGTCTGAAAACTAACCTTAAAAATGTTGCTTGTATACATCCAAGTCTGGTTATGCTACTCACCTGGGTCCTTTGATATGTATGACTGTCAACCCCCAAGTATTTCAAAACTTGATGGTAGACCAACTATTTGGAAGACATATGCTTCTGACCTGTGTACCATAATTACTCAGTTTGTAAGAATATCCAACCATCCTGCTGGTCAAGCAAGCATATGTGTCTTTTGGATGCAGAAACCAAGAATATATTGAATGCATATATTTAGGCACAGCTATTATCAATCCTAGGTGATGCCAGGGACTCCGTTGGTGATGAGTACTTTTTTTCTTATAAGTCCATTTCATAAAATGTCTGAAAGACCAAACTTAACTAATGTTAGTCGAAGACTTGTCCGTAGTAAATTTATTTCCAATTCAAGAACTTCTAAAACCTATCAGTATTTCAGTAGGGGCTTACATTTTTTTTTTTATTATCGGAGGTTGGTTAGGGCCAGTCACTGTTCTGAGTGATTAAGAAGGACTTTTCAGAGAAGATTTATGTTTGAGTCAGACTTGCAGAATGGATGGTATCCGACGGAGTATGAACAAAGGCATCAAGATAGGAGAATTTAAAGACGACTTCCGTGCACTCACAGGTGAGGAACTCTGTGAGAGAGTGTAGGAAGAAGAAATAGGCTCTGCTTTCTAAGTAACAGGCAAGTGGCTTTCACTTTTAATGCTTTTGATCAAATCAGGGTTAAAGTGCTTATTCCCAGCACCCAGTCTCTGGGATTCTAATTTCTAAAGCCCAGGGATATGCATTTACTTCATGAGCTGTAATAACTTAGTGTCCACATTGCTGAAATCTATAGGAGGAGAGGGAATGTGTAACGTTTGGGAAAACAAGGGCGTGTAAAACCATGGCGGCCCCCAGCCCCCAAAAATGAAAGCTGTTTCTAAACTTGAGAACTTCAGTCTGCAAAACAAAAGTTTGTGGATCTGCTCAGCAGATCATGTTTCCCAAGCAGAGATTAATGATAAAGTTTACCTGTCACAAAAGGTTTTTCACATTAATGATCCTGGTTTAGTTTGGAAACAGGTAGGTACTTTAGAACTTCTAGTGTGTCAAGAGAAGAAAGGTAACACATGATTTTATGGGGGTTTTTGTTTGTTTGTATTTTTAATGAATGCCGTTTCTACTGTTTTCCTTAACTCCTGCCATGCATAAAAATCAAATCCAGGGAATTCCCTGTCAGTCAAGTGGTTAGGACTCACTGCCGAGGGCACGGATTCAATCCCTGGTTGGGGAACTAAGATCCCGCAAGCCACGAGGCGTGGCAGAAGTCAAATTAAAAATGAAAGATTTAAAAGCAAACTTTGGAATGTTCATAAGATGTAAATGAATAACTTGCTGACCTTGAAGTTTGTGAGGAAGAATCTCTTAAGATGGACATAGAAAACCTAACTAGAAAAATTATATGTAAATTCAGGATCTTTATATATGAACGTTAATATAAATTCAATTGCATAGAAATTTTTATATCTGGAAGTGGAAAGAAGCACCTGAGAAAAAACCTAGTGGACAAAAAGTTGGTATAAATATATAAAGAATTACAAGAAAATAGAAAAATGGACAAAGATTTTAAAAGTGCATTTTTATAGAAGAGATATCTGATCAATAAATACATGAAAAGAGGCTTAACCAGGAAAATGCAAACCAAGACCACAATCTTGATTAGCATAGTTTGAAAGTCTGGCCATACCAGACGTTAGAGAAGTTGTGGATGGAGATCTCATACATTGCTGATGGGAGTTTAAATTAGTACATCCCTTTGGAAAACAATTTGGTATTGTGAAGTTGAACATTCCACATCTCTACAACTGAGCAATTCTCTGTTGAGCATATCTTTTTTAAGTATTTAAAATACTTGCATGTGTGCTTTCAGGAAATTGAAAAAGATTATTCAGAGCTGCACAATTTGAATTCGAATAAATTGGAGACGATCCAAATGTTCATTGAAAGGAAATGGATAATTTCCTGATGACATCGTCTTCATTTGTGAAAATAAGTCAACTATAGTCCAGTCGGGAACATGGTTGAATTTTAATAACAATATTGAGGGGAAAATAGCCCCAGTAAACTACATAAAACAGTACAATATCTTTATAAAGTTCAAAAATGAGCAGATCTTATGCTTAGGCGTACATATATGTGACAAAACTTTCCTTTGCCAAGGGTATGAATGACAAGTACAAAATTTAGAGGTTAACTGGAGAAGAAGCAGGGGGACAGGCTAGGTCAGGAAGACAAGGTAAGTGTAAGTTATCAGCTTGGGAGCAGGGCGGTGGGTTCACAAATACTCATTAGAAAGATCCATTCAAGAACGGGTGAAACAAGGACTATGATTAATCCAGTTCTGGGCATGAGAAGTCACAGAAAGGAAAGGAACTAAATGAGACAGTACAGTAGGCCAATAAATTCATTAGTCAAAGGCTTGCTTGAATGGTAAAGAGATTGGCACAGTTTTAAAATATGAAAAATAGCAAGTTTGATGAAACAGCATGTGAAACTGTCAATAGAGACTTAAAAATTGCTGCCCCATACATTACACCCTAAAACTGTCCTACGATCCTTTCCATTTAACTCCGCAGCAGCGTGAAGCAAGAACCAGAGATCTGGGCAGAAGAATGACTGAGCTGGGAAGGCTGTATTAGGAAATACGGAAGCAAGTGAAAAGTGAAGGGTTTCGAAAGAGGAAAGTCTTCAAGAACTCCTGGTAGCACGTTCTGAGTCTGTCCTTGTGAGGCCTGAGGAATTTTGTCATACCAGCCAAGCCAGCAGATTCAGCCTAAGGTTCCTCACTTCTTAACCTTTAGAGGAAACATACTGCATTCAGTCCTGAATCACTGAGGCATCTCCTATCGTACCCTATGTATAGCCAAGTCTTAAATTTTTCAATATTTTTTCCTCATCTTCTCTTGGATTGAAGAGTTCTTAATTGGCTTCTGTAGGGAAAGTCTACTGACTTGAGTTTAAAGTACAAAATCTACTTATATGATCCATAAACAGTACTAGGTCAAATAGACATATGGTTGTTGGTCCTTTATTTTCTTTCCCAGGATTTGCAAGAGAGGTGTCCAGAAAGTCATTTTTGGTGACTTTAGTCCATACTTGGAGGGTCTTACGAAGGATCAAGGTAGAAGAGCCAGAAAAATTGGAAATGAGACAATTTCTTTGGAGAATGCTTTAGAGTGCTGGGCATGTCCCTCCAGCATCACCTGCCTGCTCAGTGGAGGAGAGGAGGGGGGCACTTCACAAACTATTCTGGAATCTAATATACGACACAGAGTGAAGCTAGGCTCATTGGAAATTCTCAAGTCGAGATAGTGTCTAGCTGGCAATGCTGATGGCAGAGCCGTGAGAAGTAACTGCATTAAGAAATCGTCTGCTCTCTCAGGGTTTGTGGAGGTGAAGAATGTAGACGTGTTTCCAGGAAGCCAGAATCAAGACAAGGAACTTGGCCTAAAAGGGCTGCCTGGATAGGATCCCTGTACCATAGTCTGAGGGGCAGAGCAGCAGCAGCTGATGGTGAGAGTGCTCAAGATCTAACCTGTGACTTGTCTCCAAAGAATCAGCGAGTGACTAAGAAAGTTGGCTGTAACAACTGTCATGGTCAGAGGAGAGCAGTGCCTAGTTTCCTTCAGGTTCCATCCTGTGAGACCTTTTCCGCCCTCCACCCAAGGCAACCGCGGTGGAGCGAGTGCAGCCAGTGGCTGAGGGAGGAGTGGGCCAGGTGAGGACATGGAGAATGAAGCTGCCCACAAGTCCCTCCAGTAGTGGACCACAAAGGAAAGGAGCTTTAACAGGAAGTGCAATTAGATCTTCATCCCCACTTATAAAACAATCTCAGCTCAGTGAAAAATGACAAGGGTGAGTCTGCAAAAGACAAAGGATTAGCTCACCAAGAGCTTGAGTGAAAGAGCCATCTGAAAGAAGTTATAAAATGTGTTTGATATATTAAGAAGGTGAAAGAAAGAATAGAAACAAAAATGAAAAAAATTAAAAAGACACTGAAAAAAATGAATTGAACAGGTAGTTGAGTAATCTGGCCAGTAATCTAATTTAGAACTAAAACCCAGCTCAACAAACTAAGAAAACATTGTTCCTATTTCCTACTTGATTTTTTTGTTTCATTTTTTTTTCTTTCTTTCAAGGAACTTTAAAGCAAAACACTAACAATGAGGAATTTTACTTTTCCCAGGAAATAAAATCTTTTCTGCCTAATGACACAAAACAGCAACTATTTTTTCCTGAGAATAAAGTCTTGTCTTTTATTAAGAAAAAAACATTTATTATATATTGTATCTTATTTTTTAAATCTTGATTGTATCATTTAGCAAAACTTGAGAGTGGCCTCTCATCAAAGAAATAGACTCAACATTGTGGAACTTCAGGTAATTTGGAGTTAAAGGCCTTTTTTGGTTGCATATTCTTAACTAGAGTAGCAAACGTGAAATAGTCTTCTTAAAATTTTAGACTTACAAAAAAGTTGCAAAAATAGTACAAAGAATTTTTATGTACCTTTCACCTAGATTTTCCAAATGTCAATATATTACCACATTTTTCTCCTTAAATATTTTTTTCTGAATCATTTGAGAGTAAATTTGAGAGGTATGATGCCTCTTTACCTCTATATGCTTGAGTGTTTATTTCTTTAAAAAAAGATAGTCTCAGGAATTCCCCAGCAGCCCAGTGGTTAAGGACTCAGCACTTTCACTGCCGGGTCCCTGGTCCGGGAACTAAGATACCGCAAGGTGCGCAGCACAGCCAAAAAAAAAAAAAAAAAAAAAGTCTCATATGAAACTATATAATTATCAAAACCAGAAAATTTACACTGATGTGATACTAATATCTAATCTGCAGACCTTATTCAAATCTACCAGTTATCCTACAAATGACCTTTGTGGCAGAAGAAAAAAACTTTTTGTCTGGGTCTCAGATCCAATCCAGGATCTTCAGTTGTATGTATTTAGTTGTTATGTCTCTTTAGTTTCCTTTAATCTGGAACAATTTCTCGGTTTTTGTCTTCATGGCATTTTGAAGAGTACAGACCAATTAATTTATAGAATGTTTCTTTTTTTATTGTTTATTTTTCCCTGATGTTTTCTCATTAGTTTCAGGTTGTGCCCTTTTTCAGGAGTCCCACTGAAGTGATGTGAGCACTGGGACACACTTTCAGGTACAGCCCTGCTCCGCCCAGGCCTCTGGTTGTCTTTATAGAGACAACTGCCTTCCAGCTCACACATGGACCCCAGATGTCTCAAGCTGCCTTTATTTGTTGGTCATATTCTTTACTTCAAAGGATAAAGTCAAAATCCGCACTGTCCAGTGCAGGAGCCACTCGCCACAGGTGACTGTGAAGAACTTGAAATGTGTCTGGTCCAGACTGAGCTGTGCCGGATTTCTGAGGCTTAGTATGAAAAAAGAATGTAAAATATCTCATTGATAACGTTTTTATCAATCAAGATGTTTTTATCTTGATTATAGGTAGAAATGACAATGTTTGGTGCATATAGAATTAAAAGGCATATATTTTAAAAATTAATTTTCCCTTTTTGTTTTTGCGGTACGCGGGCCTCTCACTGTTGTGGCCTCTCCCGTTGCAGAGCACAGGCTCCGGACACGCAGGCTCAGCGGCCATGGCTCACGGGCCCAGCCGCTCCGCGGCATGTGGCATCTTCGCGGACCGGGGCACGAACCCGTGTCTCCTGCATCGACAGGCGCACTCTCAACCACTGCGCCACCAGGGAAGTCCTAATTTTACTTTTTAATGTGACTACTAGAAAATTTAAAATTACATATGTGGCTTGCATTCTATTTCTATTAGACAGTGCTTGTCTCAGAAGTAAAAATCACAACTCTCAAATGTGTCATGAATGTGACTACTAGAAAATTTAAAATTACATATGTGGCTTGCATTCTATTTCTATTAGACAGTGCTTGTCTCAGAAGTAAAAATCACAACTCTCAAATGTGTCATGAACGTGTCAAGGATTCTTTGAAACTCATTAATTAATGAGGGAACCAATATGTGAGAAGCCAAGATGTTAGGATTTAACAACGAAATTTAATAACAAAATGTTAGGACACAATGGCTGGGTTAGATATAAAACCAGTTAATCCTTAAGGGTTATTTGTTCCACTCAACAGAAATTATCTGCCTCTTTACTGGACAAAATTTATAATTCATTTATTTATTTATATTTGGCTGCGTTGGGTCTTCGTTGCTGCGCGCGGGCTTTCTCTAGTTGCGGCCAGCGGGGGCTACTCTTTGTTGCGGTGCACGGGCTTCTCATCGCGGTGGCTTCTCTTGCTGTGGAGCACGGGCTCTAGGCGCAGGCTTCAGTAGTAGTGGCATGCAGGCTCAGTAGTCGTGGCTCGCGGGCTCTAGAGCGGAGGCTCAGTAGTTGTGGCGCACGGGCTTAGTTGCTCCGCGGCATGTGGGATCTTCCCAGACCAGGGCTCGAACCCATGTCCCCTGCGTTGGTATGTGGGTTCTTAATCACTGCCCCAGCAACCACTGTACCACCAGGGAAGTCCCTGGACAAAATTTATAAATTAACAAGTAACATCACTAAGTGTGGGACTTTTAATCAATAGGAAACAATGAGATGTACTAAGTACATTCCACTGGACCAGTGCTTACAATAGAAATAAAATACAAACCACATATGTAATTTTAAATTTTTGAGTTGCCGTATTAAAAAAGCAGGTGAAATTAATTTTAGTAATAAATTTTATTTAACCCAATATATCTGAAATATTATCACTTCAACATGTAATCAACATGAAAATTATTAATAAGCTATGTTACAATTTTTTTCCATGCTAAGTCTATGAAATCCAGTGTAGATTTTCCACTTACAGCATGTCTCAATTCAGAGGCAACCACTCAGAAGCTCAGTAGCCGCAATGGCTAGTGGCTATTGCATTGGGCAGGGTAATTCCAGACACTCTTGGGTGGTCTTTTCCTGCTATGATATGGAAAGGATGTGCCGTCCACCTTATCTGCCTTATTTCCAAATGTTGGTTGTTTCTTCTGACAGTACCCAGAGCTTCATACGAAATAGGTGGGCTCTAAGGATGTTTGGGATGCAAAAGTTCATGCAGTGAATCTGAGTGTGGGCTGTGGAGACAGTCTGGGATCGAATCCTTGCAAGGATTGAATGAGATGATACACATCACATCTAGCTCAATGTCTGGCACATAGGAGGTGCTCCATAAGTACCAGTGGCCCCTCTGGCAAGGGAAAGAGTCACTCAGATGAGTCATTCGTCTACACAGAATGGCAGTGACTCGCCCCAGCCAGGGCTAAAGTACTGCTGGCTGAGAAACCCTTTTCAGAAACTTCCCCTGTTTTTAGTACTCACTCTTCCAGAATTCTCTGCAGCCTCCAATGGGGCTCGAACACTTAGCTCCCTCCTTCTCCTTCTCCTCAGAAAGGCTGAGAAAGGGAAAGTCAGCTCCTAAACTCCCTCAGGCAGATCAAGTCCCCTAAGACCCTAGCAGCAGGCAGAAGGCACAACCGTGCCATCCACTCCACAGGCGGTGTGGAAGTGAAGCCCAGCCCGGACCCAGCCCACAGAGCCGACTCTTCTCCCCGGTCTGAGAACTGTCCATTTGATAAAAGAGAAAGTGAGGTCAGGGGAGTCTGATAAGAGAGGGCCACACCCTTTAGTGAAAATGCAGGTGCATGAAAAGCTTTCATAATACGTAAAGGCAGGCCTGATATTCAGCCATTAATGCCATTCCGGCTGTTGACAGCCGCTGCCTGTTCTGATGCGCTGGTGCCCAGTTCTCTCCAGTTAAGATGTTGTTATTCAAATAGTACCTCTGGATGGAGGTGTCCTTTACGGAGCCTCTCAAGATGCCTCATTATGCCAAGATGGACCTACGGTCCTTCACACGTGCTACTACCTTGCCCTTTCCATCTCTCTTCCTACCTCTTCTCCACGAGATTCAACATCAACAAACAAGCCAGCTACTCCTCCGTAGCTTGCCTGGCCCTTGGAAGAGAGAGTTCCCGATAGTACGCGCTCTGTTGATTGGACCAGAGATGGTCAGCTGAGCCCCAAACAGCTGACCATTGGCTGGCTAGTGAGTTGGGTGTCCTGGATTGGAGAATTGAGCTGGATCCATCAGCTTCTATACACTGTGGCCAGGTAGTGATAAATACACAAAAACAAAGCAAATCAAAAATGGTGCTAGGGCTTCCCTGGTGGCGCAGTGGTTGAGAGTCCGCCTGCCGATGCAGCGGACACGGGTTCGTGCCCCGGTCCGGGAAGAGCCCACATGCCGCGGAGCGGCTGGGCCCGTGAGCCATGGCCGCTGAGCCTGCGCGTCCGGAGCCTGTGCTCTGCAACGGGAGAGGCCACAACAGTGAGAGGCCCGCGTACCGCGGAAAAAAAAAAAAAAAAAAAAAATGGTAGTAGAAGTTTATTTGGATTCTGGGCTTGGAGCCTATGACAGCCATTTGGGGATCACTTATAAACTGATGAGCCAGCAGAGAAGCTGATCTACAGAGGAGAAGGAAGAGACACACAGAGGGAGTCAGAAATGAGAAGGAGGCAGGGAGGGAGGGAGGGAAGGAGTGAGAGAGAGAGGGGGAATGAAAGAGAGAGAGAGAGAGGAAGGGAGGGGCAGGGAGCCTCTGTGTCTCCTCTACACTTTCCACTGTCCTGTTCCAGATTAACGACCCTGGGCTACATAACTCATTTCCTGGCTTAGGTTCCAGGAGATCTCTCAATTCCTAATTTGAAGAGATTTCTATTCCTTGAAGACAAATGCACCTTGGCTACAATATTATTCTTTGAGACTCGGATTGAATGCCTCCTTGTGCCAGGACTCCCCTGTCTCAACAGTCACTGCCCTTGGCTGTCTCCTCTCTTGACTCTAGGCATCTCCAGGTCAGGGGCTTGTTCTACATTTCTTTGATATTCTCAGCACCCAGCACAGAGCTCGCTAAGTATCTGTTGCCCTATGTATGATTGTTGATTGAGAGAATTAAATATACCTTAGTGTTTTCAGCCTCCGGAAGAAAATTCCTTACCTTCGCATGGCTTTTATAGTTTATAAAACATATTCATCCCCAGGCTTCTAGCTTAGAGATGAGCTGGTCAGTGTAACTATATGTTTGTGTTCTTCTAGAATGATACCGACTTAGAACCGACTGCTGGGGAGGGCTTCTGGGGCTGCCTCTCACTTGACAGAAGCGGGCAATAGAGAAGTTCAGTGACCTGCCTGACGTCATGCAGTTGGTGACATGACTGAGACCGTAAGTCGGGTCTCCTGACCCCGAATCGGGGTATTTCCTGTGCTCGTAATCTGAATCCTTGTATTTATCTCCACCTTAATGAAATAGGTTGTGATGACCCCCCCAAATGCTAAGTCGATCCTTGAAGAAGGCTTTTTAAGGGCCACCTCTGAAAACCCTCACCTTGCTCCAAGGACTGACTGCTCAGCGAATCTAGGGCAAGGTTTTAAAGAACATCGGCTCCCTAGGAACTAGGGCGGCACTGCCGCTCAAAGCAGCACTTGTCTCCCTGGTTGATCTCCCGGACTGTAACCCCACACAAAACCATAATAGTCAGGCCTCTGAGCTCCACGCTGTCCCCATTCCCCAGAATTCGTCCTCAACTCATCCATCGTATTGCCAAAGCATTCCCAGTGATTCCCACCCGACTCACCATTTCTTGGTACCACCAGGAATGCTAAAGGAAACACTCAAGCCCCAGAAGCAAGCGTCTTATTTCCCTGCTTCTGTTAGCCGCTCCTTCCCACCCCCCCAGCATTAACATGTGGGATGTCTAGTCCTCAAACTGTTACCCTTTAATCAATACGCTCCTGATAAGAGAACAATTCTCTACAGAATTTTAAGTGGAGTCTACAAATTCTAAGTGCTCACATTAGTGGATTTTTTCCTACATATAGGATATTACACTACTAGGAATATACATATTAAACCAGTAGTCTGGGTATATTCCAATTACTAATGTGATTAAAACCATTTTATCATTTTGGAAATGCTGCCAAGTTTGTCAAAGAAAATGGCTTATCCTCGGGGCTTCCCTGGTGGTCCAGTGGCTAAGACTCCACGCTCCCAATGCAGGGGGCGTGGGTTGATCCCTGGTCAGGGAACTAGATCCCACATGCCATAATGAAAGATCCCACACGCGGCAATGAAGATCCCGCACGGTGCAACTAAGAGCCGGCACAGCCAATAAATAAATAAATAAATGGCCCCCCCTCCCCCGCAAGAAAAAGGCTAATTCTCTTATTCTGCACTCAGTCCTCCATGGCAGGCCAGTATGTGTGATTTTTGACAAATGCAAAATGTCCTTTGAAGCTCTCTACAACGGGGGAAAAAAGTCCCCAAATTATGAGAAATACTTTTTTATGCTCCACAAAGGCAACTACCTTTATTTTTGTATTTATGTGAAATTCATGTAACACAATGTTAATCATTTTATAGTGAACAATTCAGTGGCATTTAGTACATTCACAATGTTGTGCAAATACCACCTCTGTTTAGTTCTAAACAATTTTCATCACCCCCAAAAGGTAATAGCATGTCCATTAAGCAGCTGCTCCCTGTTTCCTTCTCCCTCTAGCCCCTGGCAAGCACCAATCTGCTTTTTTGTCTCTGTGGATTTACCTGACCTGGACATTTCATATTCATGTAATCATAGCATATGTGGCTTTTTCTGTCTAGCTTCTTTCACTTAGCATGATGTTTTCAAGGTTCATCCACATTGCAGCAGATATCAGTACTTCACTTTTTATAGCTGGATAAGTTTCCATTGTATTCATGTACGGAGCCTGTCTGAACTCGAGGGGACAAGACACAGACCTCAGCTATCTATGGGAGGAGTGTCAAAGAATTTGTGGCCATCTTTAAAGCACCACAATAAGTAAAATGAAATCCTTTTTTTCTCTTGCACTTTTTGTGGGGGGGGGGGGGCTGGAGGGCATTGCTGAGCGTAGCTAGTTGAATTTGCACAGTCTTAGTGTGACTAAGTGGGCCTCCACTGTACTTCGAATCATGGCTTCTCCGCACTGAGGGCCTCCTATAGGCCAGGCACCTGCTTTATTTCTCATAATCACAATGCCTTCAAGTGTAGATGCTGTGCTATTTCACAGGAGAGACCCTGACAGGTTAAGGAACTGTCCGACGGCCAGATAGTATCAACCGCCAAGCCCCTGACCGCCACCTTGCCATGCTGCGTCTAGAGCTCATTCCCCTCTTGGCTTCTGCCTTTGCCCATTCAGGCTACTATAAGAAAATACCAGAGGCCGGGTAGTTATAAACAACAGGAATTTATTTCTCACGGTTCTGGAGGCTGAAAGACTGACAGCAGGTGCAGACATGGCCTGGTGAGGGCCCTCTTCTGGGCGGTAGACTCCTCCCTGCATCCTCACGTGGTGGGAGGGTCCAGGGAGCCCTCTGGGGTCTTTTATGCAGTCCCTTTCACCAGGGTTCCACCCTTATACCCTAAGCACCTCTCAAAGGCCCACCTCCTGATACCATTATACTGAGGGTTAGGAATTTAGGGGCACACAAACATTCAGTCCATAGCAACTGCTCTTTCTGGTCGCCTGACCTTGAATCCTACCCTGTCTAGGTCACAAATCTCACCCTGTCCCTTTCCCATATCCTCCTTCAGCACATCAAGCAACAGTCACACCTCTCAGCCTGACCTCACCTTCTTCTCCTTCTCACCTCGAGCTGTGCCATCCAGCCCTACTTAATTGCTTCTGGTTGACAGACTATTCCAGCTCCCATTACAGCTCTGTGCCTTTGCACATGCTGTTCCCTTGACTGGAACGCCCTCGTTGTTTTTCTCCTTGGCAAACACCTACTTATCCCCCAAGTCTCAGCTCCTCTGTGAAGGCTCCCTGGTGCCCCCATGTAGAATCAAGAACTCGTTCCCGTGGGTCCCCGTGGGTCCCCGTGGTGCCTGCGGGGCCTCTCCTGTAGCCTTTGCCTTCCCATCTAGGCATCTCCAGGACTCAGCATCGCGCCTGGCCCTGGGCCTGCAACACCTGCTCCTGAAGCGGCTGCCCCCTTGCCCAGCCCCTCGGGCCAGCCCCCTGGACGGTGCTCCAGGTCTGCTGCAGGTCATGGGGCCCCGGGCCAGATGAGGCAATTCTGAAAGGCACACGGTGTCTGGGGCAGTTGTGCAAGGATTTGGTGGAGGAGGGGTTAGAGTTCTCCAGTTCTCTTTTGCTGAGATGCCGGATGTACATAATCTTTTCCTTTTTCTGGTAAAAAAAAAAGGACAAAAGTCTCTCCAAAACTTCGGACATCCCTTGTTTGGTCCATTTCTTTTCCTTTACCTCTGTTTCTCCTGCAATTATTTTATCTTCTTCTCCTTTTCTGAGCCCTGGGTGGGGGAAGAGGCCCAGGTTGGAGAGAAGGACAGTGAGGGGAAGAAGCAGAGGGAGGAAAAAAATTGTACATTATTTTATCCTGAGAGAATTTTTTTGTCTTCTGGGATTCCCCTCTACAAACAAGTGCACGGAAGCCAACATTTTTGTTTTACTCAAGGGCTTTCCCTTTTCTTGAGAATTTTCCTGGGGAGGGACAATAGTTAAATGCCAGAGTTTCAGGTGGCCTGGCGATTGAGTCAACACCAAGTTAAGAGAGTGGGAGCTGAGAAAAGGGTGTCTGAGAAACTTGCAGATAAAATTTGTTTCAGAAAAGCCATTCAGCGCTGGTCTCCTTCCTGGGGTCCCTGCCCCCTTTTAGGGGCATACTCAGCCCCTCTAATGCCAGAGTTGCTCCGATCTAGTTAAGGAACACAGTGTGACTGTAAGGAATCTTATTCCTAGAGCTTGTCTCAGGCAGGGTGAGAGGGTCAGAATTTATGAAAATCATTGCATTTCTGTGACATTCCTTCATTCGTGGATTCTTGTATTTATTCAGCAAATATCAATTGAGCACCTTACATACCCCAGGTAGTGTGCTGGGCCCTAAATTTTCACCAGTGAACAACAGAGACTTTATTTGCCCTGTAGCTTCCAGGAAGAATAGATATCACCATATATCACACATACTTCCTGCCTGATTTCTGCCTGTTCTCCTTGAATTGTAGAGCCAAAGAACTTAGAAATGCCTAGTTCAAGGCATGTGTGTTCCAGGTGAGAGAAGAAAGTGCCAGAGAGTTCGATGATCTGCTCAAAGCCACTCCAATTGGTAAGTGGGAGCTGGGACTCCTACACAGATCCTTTGAGAACTAGTTCTGTGCTCTGGCGATGACCCCAGAGACTGAGAAAACACAGGGTTTTTTTCCCTTAACCTTTGAGATACATGAACATTGTAGCAAGTCCACTTTCCTGATGTTGATTATCACCCTAACAGATGCTCTGCGGGCTTAGCATCTGTCAGGATGGTGCTTGCACACATCTTAGCAGGGCTGGTGCTTGAGCACACTAGGTGAACAGAAGTGGTCCGGACCCTGTAGAAGCTGATGAGACTAATGGCGGTGACACAGGGCACTATTGTCCAAAAGCCCTGGGCCTTCAGGGCCAGCGGTGCCTACCTGAGAACGCTCTGGAGCCAGCTGGGCGCAGACAAGGCATGGAGCTCCAGGACTGAGCCGGGATGCCCCTGGGGCCGGGCCCGGGAGACAAGCAGAATGCAGAGTCTTCTATATGAAGAGGGCCAGGAGTCATTGCAAAGAAGAGAAAGCCAGGTCTGGTGTAAACCGCTCTGTTATAGGTTGAACTGTCTCCCTCAAAAACGTGTTGAAGGGCTTCCCTGGTGGCGCAGTGGTTGAGAGTCCGCCTGCCGATGCAGGGGACACGGGTTCGTGCCCTGGTATGGGAAGATCCCACGTGCCGTGGAGCGGCTGGGCCTATGAGCCATGGCCACTGAGCCTGCGCGTCCAGAGCCTGTGCTCTGCAATGGGAGAGAAAGGTGTTGAAGTCCTAAGCTCCCGTACCTGTGAATGTGGCCTTATTTGGTAATAGAGTTTGTTTGTTTTCTGCTTCTTTTTTTCCTAGCTTTATTGAGATATAATTAACATATAACATTGTGTACATTTATTTATTTGATTTGATACACTTATATATTGCAAACTGTGGTAATAGGACCCTTTGGACCCTTATTTCTTAATTATTTGGAAACAGAATCATCAAATGGATAATCAAGATGAGGTCAGTAGAGTGGGTCCTAACCCAATATGACTGGTGTCCTTATAAAAAGGGGAAATTTGGATGTGGGGACAGACCCACTCACAGGGAGAGTGCCGTGTGAAGATAAAGACAGATATTGGGATGATGTGTCTATAAGCCAAGCAACACCAAGGATTGCTAGCAAACCACCAGCAGCAAGGAAAGAGACCTGGAACAGAGCCTTCTTCAGAAACCTCAGAAGGAACCACCCTTCTGACACCTTGATCACGGACTACTAACCTCCAGAACTGAGACAATAGATAGATCTCTGTCATTTTTAAGCCACCCAGATTGTGGTATAGTTGCCCCTTGAACAACACAGGTTTGAATGGTGTGGGTCCACTTACAGGTGGATTTTTTTCAGCAGTAAATACAGTATGACATGATCCCTAGTTGGGTGAGCCGTGGATACAGAATGGCAGGTACAGAAAGCTGACTATGGGATTTTGGTCTTGGAACCAGTCTCCGTGGATACTGAGGGTCGACTGTACTGTGTTACATCAGCCCTTAGCAAAGTAGTACAGGCTCCAACTGGAGTGAGCAGATTAGAGTGGGAGCTGGACACTGCTTGAGAAATGCCCAGAGTCCTGGAGGAGCCATCAGGGATTCACACTAAAATAAAGAACATCACGGGGGAAGGGGGGAGAGATAAACTGGGAGACTGGGATTGACATATACACACTACTGTATATAAAATAGATAACTAATAAGGGCCTACTGTATAGCACAGGGAACTCTACTCAATACTCTGTAATGGCCTATATGGGAAAAGAATCTAAAAAAGAATGGATATATGTATATGTATAACTGATTCACTTTGCTGTACACCTGAAACTAATACAACATTGTAAATCAACTCTACTCCAATAAAAATTAAAAAAAAAAAAAAAATAACAGGGCTTCCCTGGTGGCGCAGTGGTTGAGAGTCTGCCTGCTCATGCAGGGGACATGGGTTCGTGCCCCGGTCTGGGAGGATCCCACATGCCGCGGAGCGGCTCGGCCCGTGAGCCATGGCCACTGAGTCTGCGCGTCCAGAGCCTGTGCTCTGCAACGCAAGAGGCCACAAGAGTGAGAGGCCCGCATACCACAAAAAAAAAAAATAACATCACTGGGTAAGCCCATGATTCTGGCCAAGGTCCCCTGCTGCTTCCAGACCTGGTCGGGGAGAGTCACAGACCCTTTGAAAACCTGGATCTCCTCACCATCTCTGCCCACAGGGGCCTTGAGCATCTCTGAAGATCAGAAATGCCTCCACTTTATTGGGGGCAAAATCAATTTCAATTGCTGTCAGCTTGTCTTCCAGCTGTCAGTTTGGGCCAGAGCTTCATATATTTCCTATCAATAATTCAATTATATCAGCAGTAGAGGCTCCAGGGCTTCCCCGGGGAGCCAGCGAACACCATTCATTATTAAGCTCCAGCCTGGATGCCTACCCCGTTACTCCTCCCTTCCTTTCTCAGCCCTTCATTTTCATCTCCTTTTTCTACTCTTTCTCTGAGTCTGTTCCCCATCATATGGTGTGGACGCCTTTCAGATTTTGTACAGTTTTCCACACCCATATGCTGTCATCCTACACATGCAGAGATGCAAGAGTCTAAGAGGAAAGATGTAGTTAAGAATTCTTCCAATTCTTCATCATACTTAAAAAGGCTTTGTGTGTAGGAACATTTATAGGTTTTTGCTTGTTTGTTGCTCTTTTTTCCCCCAAGATCCTTGTGGATTGTTCAAACAGGGCATCTTGGCCGGGCAGCTGGGGAGAAGGACCACAGGCTTCCTTCTGTTGGCTCCTTTGTACACCCTGATTGCCCGGGAGCCCCTGGTTGTGTGAGTGGTGGAGAAGAGGAGTGAGTGGGTTGCGTAGACTGTGTAGCGGCCACTGGAGAGGCGCAGGGCCAGGAGAAAGGGATCAACCGTGGGCTGGCTGTTTCCCACCTGGCTCCTTGAGCAGGACACAGCCTTTGTTAGGGGCCGAGGACCAGCACTGAAGGAACTGGCTTCACCAGAGACCTCGTGAGACTCCGGGCTCGTCTCACACCAGGGATCAGCGGCCAAGACTGCACCTGGGGCAGCATCCGTGACAAGGCCAGTCAGCAGTGGCAATGGTGAGACAGCTTTCAGTGGCATCTCAGGCAGTGAACAGTAATGAGTGGGATTTGGAGCATAAGAGGAGTAACATTGGACAGTCCATGGTGACTGCCAGCAACAGACAGTCTGGTTTGAGGGCACATAGGGGCTCCTACAAGTAACTGGGAGAATTGAACAGAGTGAGGGCGGGGACAAGGCCTATGGGCTTGCAGTCAAGCAGCTGGGGGCTCAGGACCACTGTATTTTGGAGATTGACGTTAATCTGATCTCTTTGGAACTCATAGTCTGTGGAAGTCTGCAACATACGACTTATATCCTAAATACAGGGTGATTAAAGAAACAATCGTTGGTCACTTTCACTTTCAAATATTTATTCTTCAGTGTTCTGGTGATCTATAGCTAGGAAACAAAACGATATATGAAATCTTCAGATTAATGACTGGCCACAGTATTACAAAAAAAATAAAGAATTTAATGTACAGTATCCCTTCCATACAAAGGTCTCGTCTGATTTACCTGCCTCCTTTGTGTACAAACATTTAACTATCTCCCATTGACAGTATTTATTGAAAGTGACTGTATTGCACTAAAGTCTATTGGTATTATCTATTGTAATAAATAAAGCCACTCATTTGAAAAACTCAGTTCCAAACACTACAGTTTATTACACAGAAAGTAATGACTCTCAATATGAAAATGAGGGCATTGAAGCAATCTACCGTGACAATATTTCATTTATGGACAAAAGTACCTTTAAAGGAGATCTCTGGAAAATTTCTGGCAGAAAGGTTTAAAATAGGACTGCATTTTGCAATACAGTTCTATGCAGCTAGAAATCATTACAAGGGGAAGCGATAAACAAATGAAATAAAATGTCCAAACTACTTATAGTTAAGAACGATTTAACTTGTTCTAGTTGCTAAGGGGGCTTATTTAAAATGTAAATAAAATAAGTAAAAAGCAATGTACCTTCTAAGACTAAAGAAATTACAAAGGATGTTAATTTTTCAAGTTATCATGTTAAGAAAACATGATGGAATCAGACAGATAATTGAAAAATTACTTACTAATTGTCAAGATGTCTTCCTCCCCAAATGGTCTAAGAGGACATTAATCGGTAAGCATTTTGTTTTAGATAAATATTTTTACAAAATGTGCTTTCAAAGTCCCCACTGGAGTCCCATCAGCTGAATCATGTTCCTTTAGAGTTAGACTATCAGAGCTGAGTTCCAGGGTCTTAGGAAATGTTTATGGGTCACGAAGGAACAGCCGTTTACTTCCCAGGCATTAGTGTTCACATCCAGTCACTTGATCTCCATAGCTGGGCTACTCTGTACTCTCCTGTGTGGGACACGTCACCAAGGAGTCTGGTCTGGTCAACTTTAGCCTTCAGCCAGTTTTACCGCAAAATACACTCTCAAATTCCTTTTTAAGAGAATCTCCATGTCTTTCCTGAATATATTTCAGGAACGCTGTGGTCCACTGCAGAGTCGTTGCCTTATCGGTCTCGGCGTTGCAGAACGGGACTAAAAGATTCAACTCATCACAACAAATGCGGATTCTGCGCCTTCTATCTCTTTCCATGCGGTTGTGCCTCTCCCTGCGCTGGGACCTGCCCCGCTGGGGCCCGCTCTGGGTCTGCTCCCCGAGGGTGGCCTGGGACGACTCCACCGACTTGCCAAGCACCCTGCGCTGCTGTGGAGCCTTCACCCACATTCTGGAGCTCTCCAAGGGCTCTTCGTTCTATGTTTGTGTCCAACTGACGTACCCTACTCCGACTCCTCTTATTTATTGCTTGTTTACATAGCGCTTCTCCTACTTTAATCCAAACCTGCTCAGGCAAAGCTTGGATGCTTGGTAGCTTCAAGTACAGAACATAAGTTACTAGAACTCTGTGTTTGTGAAAGATTAGAATTTCCACTAGTAGAGCAACTATTTGCAGTAAACAGAGGGTATGTAAATTGCAGAGCAGTAGTTGCAGCAGCAGTTTTATTTTTCACTAATGTTGTACATTTGTTTTGTTGCTGATGAAGAGGAACATTCATTAATTCGGATGGATGGCGAATAAGAGTTACCAAATTGTTGAGCGCCATGCCGGGCTCGGGGGCATCCGCGCCGCGCGGGGCTGGCGGGGGCTCGGCTGGGATGCTGTTGAAGCGGTCCTCCAGGCGGACGCGCACGGCCGAGTTGGCCCGCGCCTCGGGCGCGCCCTCCACGTTCTCCTTGCCGGCGCCGTCGGGCGCCTTGGGCCGGCGTGCGTCGGCGCCCGGGCCGTCGGCGCCCGGCGTCTTCTCGGCGGCGGGGGGTGCGCCCGCCTCGCTCAGCAGCATCATGCGCAGCTCCTGGAAGTCGATGTGGCCCAGGCACTGGTTGGCGCCCGCGAAGCCGCCATCGGCCAGCGCAGGCGGGCACAGCACCGGGTACACGGGCGGCGCGCCCCCCGCCGCCGCGCCCCCAGCCGCCGCGAAGACCCCCGCCTTCCGCGCCAAGAGGGCCGAGTTGAGGCGCGTCTCGAGCTCGCCGTCGGCCGCCGCCACCTCCATGTGCGAGTAGAGGATGTGCTGCAGCTGCGTGTACTCGATCTCGGTCATCTCCACAAGGCTCAGGTCGGTGGTCGTGAAACTCAGCCCCGCCTCGCCCAGCGCCGCGTCCGCGCTCTCGGGGCCCGCCGGCCCGCCCGCCTGCGGCGGCTCCGGCTGTCCGGGGCCCGACATGCCGGCGCCAACGGCGTGGGGCGCGCGTACGGGCCGGCGGGGCTAGGCCGGGCGGGCTCTACCATTTCTTTATCTCTAAATTAAGGTAATAATATTTACTGGTATCAGAAAGTATAGGCTATTTTATGCTGCAGTAACAAAGACCCCCAAATCTCAGCTGCTTAATACCACTACAGTTTATTTCTCACTCACGCAAAAAGTCCAGCAATTCCATAGTAGAGCCGTGGGTCCAGTGATTCTCCAGGGCAGCTGTTCTCTATGAGTTGGTTCTTCTTTCCAGGGTGCGTTGGTCTTAAGGCACCTCTATACCAACATGTGCTTCCAAGATCACTGTAGCAGGGGAAGAGAGTTTAAATGCTTCCGTGCAAAAGTGACTCACATTTCATTGGCCAAAGCAAGTTAAATGGCTAAGCCTAGTTTAAAGGGGGGAAAGGAAGCATAATCCTCCCTGCCAGAAAGACAGGAGGACCTGACAGAGTGGTGAGCAGCAGTGATGTCATTTCACTACTCCAGAGGGTAGAGGCGATGATTAAATGAGATCAAGTCATCCCTGAGAACCACACAGCCACATTGAGAAGAGATTTCTAGAAGGCTAGTTAGCCCCATTCAACAATTATTCCTGCTCAGTAACCTCAGGGACACAAATTTAACTGGTGAGTTACATTTGCAGGTTTTGGAACTTCCATGGTGTCTTAGTCCATTCAGGCTGCTATAACAAATATCACAGACTGAGTGGCTTATAAAGAAAATTAATTTATTTCTTACAGTTCTGGATGCTGGGAAGTACGAGGTCAAGGCACTAGTGTCTGGTGAGAGCCTGTTTCCTCCTAGACAACCGGTTGTCTTCTCACTGTAAACTTAAATGTCAAAAGGGGCAAGTGAGCTCTCTGGGTTCTCTTTTTCTGAGGCCACTAATCTCATTTGTGAGAGCTCCATTCTCATGACTTAATCACCTCCCAAGTCTCCACCTCCTAATACCATCACCTTGGAGGTTAGGATTTCAACATGTGAATTTTGGGAGGACACAAACATTCAGACCATAGCACATGTTCATTCTTAAAGAGTTGAGACTCTTAAGTATCAAATTTGAGAATACAAAAATTTTGTTAGCGTAAATGAGTAGACATAATGACTTCAGAAAACTCACAAAGTCTATTAAATGTTTCTTTCCACTTCCTTATACTTTCACCCCTTCCAACTGCAACCCCCAAAGCGAAACAGTAACCCAAAACAAAGCACTTTCTCTAATAGGTAACACTGACAGTCACTCATAAAAAGCCCTTTCCTTGTGTTTAGGGACTTTGCACTGGCTGTCACCTAGCTTCAATTTTCCCCAGGAAGGATGTCAGTCGGGATGAAAGCACATTCCAACCAATTAAGATTTTAGGGCCCTACAGAGATTGTTTTTGATTAAATTGTGGGTTTTCTACTCATGCTCCCCTTGAAGAAATTTTAAACCACTCACTATTTTCCAGGCCTGCATGACCTAATGGGGAGATAGCTGTGTACAGTTTTAAAATCCCTTCAGCGTTCTTGGGAAAGGCTACTTAATATTTAGCCAACTACTTTTTTCCCTTTAATCTCTGTAATTACCTTTTTGTAACAGAGGCAGGAGGAGGGCTGGTAGCCAAACAAGCCCAACAAGCGAAGAAATACTAGGACAAGAAGGGAAAATTAGACAATCAGAGTGAGGTGGAAAGGCAGGACAGACACGGGAAGCTAAATGCTGCCCCAGACCTCAGAGGGAGGGGCCGGATGGAGGCAGTCAGGGAGCAGAGATATTAAGAAGGAATTTGACCCTTTTAGCAAAAAATTATCCAGAAAATATATACTTTCCTGCTTTAGTATGTGGACGGTGCAGGGAATAATAGAATCACTAATGACTGCCTCATCCTACACCAGCCTGCAATTATACTCTCATTTGTGAGTGCATTGAAATGATGGCTTCCACCTCCACTGGTCTGGACACTCCACCAGATGAGGTCTGGGTCAGGCTTTGTTCACCGTGGTAACCCCAGAGGCTAGCACGATGCCCAGCACATGTAGCTCTTAAAATGGTGCCTGGTAAAAAAAAAAAAAAGAAGAAGAAGAACGGTGCCTGGTAAGTGTTAATACCAGTGAGTATAAAAATGTTGGGTATCATCATCATTATTGCTCATATAAGCTAGAAAATGGTTTTGGATAAATCTCTGACTTTGCATTGCTTTTTCTCTTTGTAAAAGAATGTAGCCTGGGCTTCCCTGGTGGCTCAGTGGTTAAGAATTTGCCTGCCAATGCAGGGGACATGGGTTCGATCCATGGTCCAGGAAGATCCCACATGCCGCGGAGCACCTAAGCCTGTGCTCCACGACTACTGAGCCTGTGCTCTAGAGCCCAGGAGCCACAACTACGGAGCCCACGTGCCACAACTACTGAAACCCATGCACTCTAGGGCCCATGTGCTGCAACTCCTGAGCCCGTGTGCCACAACTACTGAAGCCTGCGCCCCTAGAGCCCGTGCTCCGCAACAAGAGAAGCCACCACAATGAGAAGCCCACGCACCACAATGAAGAGTAGTCCCTGCTCACCACAACTAGAGCAAGCCGGCACGCAGCAATAAAGACCCAACAGCAGACAAAAGTAAATTAATTAAAAAAAAAAAACTTTAAAAAAAAATTAAAGAAAAAAAAGAATTTAGCCTAAGCTAACCAATAGTCTCTGAAAGTCATGCTGTTTTAAATGTAGTGAAATTACGATCCAGAGGGGCTGGCAGGTTCCAGCTTATCCTCATTCTTCCCACATCTGTGACCAGCTCTTTTTTCTGACCATTGGCCCTGCTGACCAATAGCAACTTCAGGCTCAACCCCAGGCACAGAGGTAACAACCTCTCGTGGGCTTATCCACCAGCCTTGTGTGGTCCCTCCAACTGCTGGGCATTCCTGGCTCCCCAGGGTCCCTGAAAGCACTGACTGGTCCGTCCATGCCAGTGCTTAGGCTGGTCTTCCAGCCCTTTCTTTTAAACCCCTCTTTCTCAGTTTCTTCCACAATTGTGTAAGGTCTTATTCATATAACAAACCTCTTATTTTGTACCCTCAGTGGTTCTACTTCCCTAATCAAATTCCGTTATGGTTATGGTAGCTGGTCTCCAGACCTGCACCCGTGTGCCACCCAAAAGTTACAGCTCTGTGAAGTCTGCCTGGCCCTGTGGCTCTCTTGAATCAACACAGACCACAGTAGAAGTGACAAATATCTCTTCTGGCCCTAAGGCTCAAGAAGGCCTGGCGACTTCCTCTTTGGCACTTGTAGGATCCCCCAGGCACCATGGAAGAAGTCCAGCTACCCTGCTGGAGAGACCACATGGAAAAGCCTGGAGAGGGAGAAGCCCTTCTCTTATATAGAGAAGCCCTCCTTCTATATGAGAGATAGCCCCCCCCCACCCCACCCACCTCAGTGTCCCTCTGAGCCCAGCCTCCCGGTCACCCTCACCAAACACGGGGATGAGAAGTGGAGATGCAAGGCGCCATCTTGGATATTCCTGCCCCAGCTGACATCTGACTGTAGAGGCAAAGAGGTCCTGAGTAAGACCAGAAGAAGAACTGACCAGCCCCACAACCCACAGAAGCAGGAGGAACAAGAAAATCATTGTTTTAAAACTCTATTTTGACATAATTACAGACTTACAGAAAAGATATAAAAATAGTACCCCCAAAAAATCCCATATACTTTTCACCCAAATTGCCCAAATGTTAACATTCCATCCACCTACCCTCCACCACACTAAACTACTTGAAAGTAAAACGTGATAACTCTTTATCCCTCTATAACTCAGTGTGTATCTCTCTAAAAACAAGAAAATTCTCTTTCATTAACACAGTAGAATTACAAAATCGGAAAATCACTTTTTTTTTTCCTTTGCGGTACGCGGGCCTCTCACTGCTGTGGCCTCTCCTGTTGCGGAGCACAGGCTCCGGACGCGCAGGCTCAGCGGGCATGGCTCACGGGCCCAGCCGCTCTGCGGCATGTGGGATCTTCCTGGACCGGGGCACGAACCCGCGTCCCCTGCATCGGCAGGCGGACTCTCAACCACTGCGCCACGAGGGAAGCCCAGAAAAATCACATTTTTATAATGTATCATGTAATCTACACACCTGGCTCAAATTTTGCCAGTTGTCCCAAAAATGTCCTTATAGCAAAAGAAAATCCTGGATCACACATTACATTTGCTTGTCATGTCTCTAATCTCCTTTAAAGTGGACCAGTTCCTCTGGCTTTCTTTGCCTTCCATGACATTGACACTTTTGAAGAGTTCTAGCCAGTTAGTTTGTAGACTGTCCCTCAGTTTGGGTTTCTGTTGTTTCCTCATGATTAGATTCAGGTTATACATTTTTGGCAGGAAATACTACAGAAGAGATGTTGTATTTTTTTTAGCGCATCGTATCAGGAGATATGCAATACTGATTTGTCCCATTACCAGTGATGTTGAATATGAACTTGGTTATGATGGCGTGTGACAGTTTTCTCCATGTTAAGTTACTATCTTTTTCTTTGTAATTAATAAGTGTCTTACAGAGAGATTCTTTGAGACCATGTAAATATGCTGTTTATCACGATACTTTGATCCACTAGCTTTAGTATCCATTGATGAATTGATGAATCAGTTATTACCATGATGATTGCCAAATGACAATTTTCTATTTTCATCATTCCTTCTGTGTTTAATTTATTCCAGTGTAAGAAAGAGCTCTTCTCTCCCATTTGTTTATTTATATCAGTTTTCACTAATTTATTTACATTTGGTTCAGTGGGTTATAACTGGTTATCATCATGATTTATTCTGATGCTTAAATTGTCCAAGATTTGGCATTTAGGGGCCTCTTCAACTGGCTCTGTGTACTTTCATATATTCTATCATTTTTTGAGCCCTTCTGTACTTTTTTGGCACAAAATGTTCCAGGCTCATCTTGTACCATCCCTGCTCCAGTCTTGAAATCAACCATTTTCCTAAGGAGCCCCATTGCTTTTCAGTGGGGAAAGGTATTTAGAAACTATGATCTGGGCGCTAAGCTTGCTCATTGCTACTGAGTGTCATCACTTTTTGGCCTTCTTAGTGGAAAGAAGTCAGAAATATATGTACATATACACATGCACAAATATATATTTCAATATATATATAGATAGAGAGAGAGATCTCCACATTTTATTTTATAACTATCTATCTATCTATCATCTATCTATCTATCTATCTATATTAAAACCATTAGTTCCAACCACACGTTCATACTGATACCTCCCATTCTAAGCCAATCCCATAGGGCTTTATTCTAACTCTCTCACTTTCTATATTGATAATTTCCTTTTCCAACAGTGAAAAACCTGGGTCCTATTATCCATGACATAATGTCTTATCTTCTTAACCCTAGAATATATAGAAAGTCGTTTCAAAAGCGTTAAACCATACCTCGGCAGAAAAAAAGCAAAACAAAACTGCTGACCTGACTTCAGTGTTTACAGGTAATTTTTGTGTCTAGCTTCAGGGTATATGGCCCCAATACTTTGTTAAAAGTTACTTGAGATGGTTATGGTTGTTGTTTTAAGCCACTAAGTTTTGGAGTGGTTTGTTTTGCAAGGGATTGTAGAATGACTTTGCAAATTAGAATTTATTACAGGTCCAGTGTGAAGAAGGAATCAGGCAGAATCTAAATGACATCAAGCTGTGGGGAAAGAAGCTTCATCTGACCCATGGAGAAACAGGCATTCATTAGCTTAGGCACCTCTTGGGTGGGTCGGGGAAATGTAGTACTGGCCTTGGGTCTAATTAAAAATCAGGTGAAGTTTGTCTTAGACATCCTATCTCTCTCCTTTCTCCAACACACGCATCTGATGGAAATGTCACTCCCTAGATATTCATTGCTCTCTGGCTACCCACAACATCCTGCCATGTTTTCCCAGCTTTGCTTGGGAACTCCTCCCCCAATCCTCCATTAATCTTCCCAGGCTCCAGCTGTGAATAACCTGTGAGTCCTTGAGAGAATAGCTGTATAGTTCAACAAATTCACAACAGAGCATGAGACTATTATCTAACTAGTGCTACACTTGTTACACTCAGGCCCTGGGGAAGAGTGGGAGATACCTTAGGACCAAGCCTTTCCTGTCTTGACCCCTGACCTCTTTCTACTTAATCTATGGGCTAGAATTGTCCTGCTAGGAAGAGCTAGAGGAAATGTATATAATGTTTGCTGGCTTGAAATCTATTACAGATCATTTCTTTATCACTTGAATGGTTTAATGCATAAGTAAATACATTGAGTTTATACATGTACGTATGTTACCGAACTAGAGAGTTCATAAGCAACTGCGTTCCTGTAACTCCTGAGGCAATGAATGTCTTTACTATCCACCACTTCAGTAATGCATGAAGAAATGTGTTAGCTGGAAGAACTGGTCAGTGGAAACCTTAGCAAGACTGCTGCTGGCCTTGCTGCCATCACTGCAGGGTGGGACATTGGTGACTTCTCAAATTAAGGGGTTTGAAGAGAACTCATTGATCTGCTGACTTGTTCGGGTGGTTGGAGCACTTCATGTATTGAGCATCACAGCAACGACCCCAAAGGGTGGTGGGGGGGTCTTCAGAAGCAGCCAGAAGGATTGATCACAGACTATGTAACCATGTCTCAGGGTGTCAGAAATTCTTTAGGGGAGGAGAAGCTTATAATAAGAACAGAGTTTCTGTCATAATCAAGATGAGGGCTGAGTCATTGTATTTGAATTTGCAAAGAGATACGACCTTATTCTGTACTCCAGACTGGCAAGGCAGGGCATAACTCCTCGTATAACGCCATGTCAGGTGAGAAATGGTGCCTGCCCATCCGAATTGTTCTCTGCAGCTAATTTCACAAGTGTCTCAAGGGCAGAGCAAGATAAGTGAGCATAATGAATTTCAGTATTACAGAGAGATTTCCAGGGCGTTACATTACAAATTAATAAGCCGAGATGAGTTTGGAGAGATGATTATTAATGTGCCTGGCTGGTCTGTTTTCTGTGGCAGAGCTTCTTAACTTGAGGTTCAGTGATGCATTTCAGGAGATCCATCCTCCCCCAGATTTTATTTAGAGTTGTGCTTGTGCATTTTTATGAGGAGAGAGGCTGCAGCTTTCTTTAGATTTTCAAGGGGGTGCTTGACCCCTCAAAGGTTAAGAATCTTGATCTATTTCCACATCTCTGAGACTCGGTCTTCTGAGCCCTGTAGGAGACTTCCAGCTGAAGGATGCCCTCCCGTAGTGTGTTCAGATTTTGACATCCCTCCCACTTCCACCCCCAAATTGTGGCAGGAAGCAGAGCACCACCTGGCTCACAAGTGCTAGAACTATCTCAGCTCCCTTAGTAGGAGTCCCTTTCCTCCTCAAAAGAGAATATTTGAATGCAAGCGAGGATGTGTGAGGAGCTAACTGCCCCAATTTATTTCAAAGAGGAAATTAGTCCCAAATGAAGTTATTTCCAACATTCCTCATGCTGGATTATGAGACTTGAGAATCAATGCTCAACTGAACAGCGAGATGTCTTCTGGAAGAACAGTGAAAAACCAGTGTGAATTATGCAGTATTTGTGATCTGATGATCCTGGGAGCTCTGGGGCAGACTTCCTGGGAGGCAGTCTTGGCTCTACTGCATCCCAGCAGTACAATCTTGGTAGATTACTTCACATCTCTGGGCCTCAGTTTCCTCATCTGTAAAATGGGGATGATAATAATAGCACTGACTCTGTAGGGTTGTTTGTGAGGATTTAATGAGGTTATCTTTTGTAAAGCCCCAGAACAGTGTTCAACATGCAATAAAGAGCCAATAGATGGCTATTGCTCTTGTCTTCACCATCAGTTTGATCCACTACATAGTCAAATTTATCAGTTAGTTCGGAGTCAGTTGATCACTGGTGTAGACCCTAATTTTGCATCCACTTAGCTTTCGGCTGCTATGAGAGATTTTCATTAAACGTTAAGTAAATTTGATTAATCATTTCAGGCGGCATTTATGTCAGGGAGTGGATGGGCTTGTTTCTTAAGGAAACCTAGCTTCAGTCCCGAGACTGTCGATATAGCATTTCTGCCTGCAAGCAAAGATCCAGACCATGTGATGTAGAAAAACAATAATGATCCTAATGACCACTTACTTAGGGCCTTCCTTATTGTAAGGACCCTACATATATTATTACACTTATTTGTCATAATAATACGATAAGATTAGCCTGACATACCATTTCGCAGATGGGAAAATTGAGACTCAGAGAGGTTGAGTACTTTCCTCAAGGTCACACAGCTGACTTGTACACACATGGACTGACTCCAAAGCCCCACACTCTGTCTTCTAGACTTAGCTTCCTCCTGTTTTCACAATTACCAACCAATGAGATGAGAATAATTTTATGATGCCTCCCAATGCTCTTTTATTAGCAGTGCAGCTTGTTTCAAGGGGCCTGGCTGGGCAAAGGAACAGGGAATGGGATCCATTGATTTCGTCATCTGGTCATCTCTCAAACTCAGTGTATGCTAAGCTAGCCTTACTTCCCCACACTCCATGTTCTGTGTACCTCCGTCTCAATTCCTCCTCCTTCTGTAGCCTCTGTCCCACTTACCAGCTCATTCTCTTCCCTATCACACTGGCAGGAAACCAAGGAACCTCTCGCTCCTTCACCCTCAGCCTCCGCTTTCAGTCAGTCACCAAGTCCTATTGTTTCAATCCTTAAAATGCTTCTCCATCCTCACTACCTTTTCTTAATTTGGGTCTCGTCATTTTGTGGTCTGGTTATTTCAACACTTTCCCAAGTGGTCTCCCAGTCTTTAGTCTATCCTCATTATGTTCCATTTCCATGTTGTCTACAACATTTCTAAAGACAAATTTGATTTTGTCTTTCCCCTCGGTCCCTCCAATTGCCCACACTATAAAGTCCAAACCCCTTATCGTGCCTTACAAGGTCACGGGTGAGAATTTCTGGGGTATCCACCCAGTCCACGAGTCACAGATCCCCCTTTCTCTGGGAATTGTCCCCTCTCTCATCCAGGGTTGGGTTATCAGGCACCATATTTGCAAAGTGTGACCTCACCCCTTAGCAATAGTTGATTGAACCAGGGGTGGTCCCATGACTGGCGCTGTACCAGCCAGAGATCTTGCACCAAGAATTGGAATTAGGACCACAGAATTATTTTCTCTGTGTGTCTGAGTCTGAGTTTCTATGGAAACGCTAGAGCTATGAGCAGGACAGGTGTTCTGTCCCATGGACTGGATTGGCCAGAGTTCCCGTCTGGAAGGAGAGAGAAGGAAACATTCCTGTCTTCAGAGAGAAGTGTAAAAAATGAAGTGTGAACACTGCCTGGACTCACCATGACCTTCCACTTCCAAGTGTTAGTCCTTCTTGGCATCCTGGTATGTTCCTGTCTTTGGGTTCTGAGAGATTTCCTGTTTCTTTATAGCAAGTCCCTCTGTTCAGCTTAAGTCAACTTCAGTGGTTTTTACATACAGTCAAAGCCCCTGCTAATTTGACCCCTACTTTTTTTCCTCACATTTCCTGCTAACTCTTCCACCTTTCCTCTGTGCTTCCTGTGCACTCATCTTTCACATCAGCCACGAAACCATTCATTGCTTCCTTACCATTTCCTCCACTCCCGTCACTCTAGGCCTTGGGTCATGCCGTTCCTTCTGCCTGGAATCCCCTTCCCTACCTCATGGGTCTGGGAGACTGTAACCCTTTTAGGCACTGTTCATGTATAACTTCCCTTCTGAAGCTTGTCAGTAGTCCTTCCTTTGTGGCCTCAGGGCTTTCTTTATGTCCCATTTCTTTATGTCCCTCTTGGCTCTGTGTTTATGTGTCTGACACCACACTAGCCTGCAAACTCCTTGCGGGCAGGGCCCAGCCTTCCTCATTTCTTTAATCCCATTGTCCGTAGCCCAATTTGCAGAGCTTCTTGAAGTGTTGGCAAAATGAAGGTTTGTGACTCAAAATTCTGTCTAGTCATCTCAAGTATGCCTTCCCTGTATACACATGGTACCTAGGGTTGGAGATGCCTTCAAAAATAGCCCCAGAAGAGGAAAGATAGAGGGGCTTGAGGAATCCAACCTGTATCCTGCTCATTCTTGACTTCCCCAAAGCACCTCAGAGGCTCTGGCTTGACCTTGGCTTCCTTTCTGGCTGGAAATTCAGTGTGTCCTCAGAACATTACAGTCCCATGGCGGATCTCGGGCATTCCCCAGAACTTGGCAGTGAATGGTGTCTGACGTTGCTGTTTCTCTTCCCCCTTTTGGTATCCTCTTGCAGATACCTGATGGGCTCACGTAGCCTCCTGGCTGCCCCTTCCTCCCTTTTCCTTCCCCTGCTGCCTTCACCCCAGCCCTGAAGTTCCCTATCCCCCTGGACATGCCATGCCATCAGAATTCTCTTTCAGGCCCCATATCTTTGACCTTTCACATTCAGAATTAAAAATGAGCATTTATTACATGCTGTGCCAGGCAACGAGCTAAATGGCAATGAGCCAACTAGAATGGACGACTATGTGACAGGCTCTGGTGCCAGACTTCCTGAGCTTGAATCCTGACTAGGAATTGGAATAATAGTAGGAATAATAATGGTTCTTACTTCATAGGACTGTTATACAATTTAATGCATGTGAAGTACTTAGAACAGCAGCAGGCACACAGTAGTTGCTCAATTAAGTTATTATTCATGGGTGAAGATAACATTGTTCCAACTTGAAGACACATGAGCATCCCAAGGACGCTAACAATTTGGTGACCCTTCAAAGCAATATTACTAAATCCCTGTTCAAATTGTATTTAGAGCCATGGTGCTCAAACTAGGCTGGACATTGGAACTTTTTAAACACTCAACTCCCGAGTTGTACCCTGTGGAAATAAATGAAGATGACCCAAGGAGAATCAAAGGCTATTTATTCAGAGCTTGCTCTAGCAAGAAGAAGAGCCACAATCACTTGCATTTGGTAGCGGCTCAAAGGCAGGCAGAAGAGTAGGAAAGCTTTATGGTGGCAAAAGGCAAGGCTCCAGGTGTGCCCTGCCTGGGGTTGTTGACGCGGGGAAGCTGGAAGCAGGCTCACTGGAAGAAGAGCTTCCTCCTGTGTTAGGGGCACATGTTTGACTTTCCCTGGCTCTTCCTGAGTTGGAAGCAGAGGCCAAAATTAGGCAGATATTAAGTACTGGGTGTTTGGGGCCAGTTACTACAGAAGTTGTAGTTTGTTTTCCTGGGCTGGGTGCTGCAGACAGTGGGTCAGGGTTCTGTTGTCATATGTGGTCTCGCCGTTGTCCGTTTGTATATTCAGTCTCTCAACCCAGATCAACTAAATCAGAATTGGTGGATCCAGGGGTGCGAGCTTAAATCTTTTCTTATAAACTCTCCAAATGATTTCCTTGAGAGCCAGGGTTAAGAACCATGATTTTGAGAGAGAGCCTGAGTACTCTGCAGGGGAAGGGTGGAGAACAGAGGTACAAGGGAAGTGTGTTTCCTCTGCCCTGTTCCCCTCAGGAACAAGTCCCCTGGGTGAGGTGACCCACCCTCCAACAAGCTGGTTAGTGACCATCTTACACCTTGAGGTACCTTTAGAGGATGTGTCCCTAACCCCAGTGCAGAAACTTACCAAAAATACGACAGCTGGCAGGATTTTCCCTCTGTTTTAGCATCTCCTATAGATTGGCTTTCATTGAAATTAGAATAAAAATCCAAACTCACCAGGACCTACAAAGCCCCTGACAATTCTCTGGTCCATCGACTGTCCCTGTTTCCCTCAGTCTCCCCACCCGCCTTTACATCCCCAGTTCAGTCTGGTCCTGTTGCAGGGCCCGTGGTCTTCTCCATCGACCATGCTCTTCCCTCAGATCTTTCCATGGCTTGCACCTTATCATTCAGGATTCAGAGGAAATTCACATCTCAGAGAAGACTGTCCAACCCCCCTTGCTAGGGTACTTCTCTCCTCTTGCAGTCCTATTGGTTTATTTTATTTTCCTCATAACACTTACCTATCTGAAATTAATCGGTTTATATGTTTATTGCCTCTCTCCCCCAACAGCAGGATAAGCTCCCTGAAGGCAGAGGTTTTTGTCTGTTAACAAGACACAGCTGATTCTTTTTTATTTTTCCTAATGAGTTTAGAACTCAAACCTTTATTCATGCTGTAAAGGGGAAGAAAAATGATGAGCAGTCACTACATGGTGTAACAAGACTGGTTCTTCCCATACAGAGCAACATAAAAGTACTTTTGTTTTGTTTTGTTTTGTTGCGGTACGCGGGCCTCTCACTGCTGCGGCCTCTCCCGTCGCGGAGCACAGGCTCCGGACGCGCAGGCTCAGCGGCCACGGCTCATGGGCCCAGCCGCTCCGCGGCATGTGGCGTCTCCCCGGACCAGGGCACGAACCCGTGTCCCCTGCATCGGCAGGCGGACTCTCAACCACGGCGCCACCAGGGAAGCCCCATGTCAACATATTTTTAAACGTTAAAAAGAGAACCTAGAACGATCCCAAGTGTATAAATATTGGGGATTTAAAATTTTCAAAGTGAAATTCAGTGGGAAGAGGGACATGATGAAAAAGCCACTGGTATTACTTTATCACAAAGGATTCAGATCTTGCCCTGAATTTTCACAGACACACCATAATCTAGTGATAAAGCATCTCCCCATCCCCAGTTTTGCTTATTTCCCAAACTGATTTTGGCTGATAGTTTCCCCTCTAATACGGTTATCACTTAAAACACACAAACATTCAAACTAACGATACAGTGGATTACTAACTGGAACCTTAGCAAGCCTACATGGATTGTTCGCTACCAAATATTACAGTAATTTTACAGTGATCACAAAAAGTCATTAGGTTCTCCTTGTTACAATGACGACGAAAAGTAAAAACTCTTGCACAGCTGTATTCTTAGTGCTTGAAACGTAGTAGGCGCTCAATACACGTTTGTTGAGTGAATGAAGGGGGTCAGGACTTTGCTCTTAATGCAGCCCTCTGTCATTTACTAACTGTTGTGACTTTGGATCAGTCACTTCAGCCTCTCCGAACCTCAGTTTTCTTATCTGTAAGTGGGAAGAAATACCTTCCTAGACTGTCTTTCAGAGCTGCTGTCATGGCCCAATCACATTTTGATGGATTTAAGCTGAGATGTGCTCTTCACTGTGGGGGACACGATCTGCATTTCAAAAGGGGCTTCACCCAACATGATGGGTTGAATGTTCAAGAGCAAGTCTAGTGAAAGTGGGGATATTTCGAGGAGACCGGGCACTTCCAGGGTCCTCAAATTCTGCCACCTAAGCAACTATCATCTCCAGCTACACCCAGAGCCAGCCAATGGACTACCTTCCAACAGAGTCTGTATCGCCGTGACAGGGGTGCTGCAATTTCTTGGGGTCCTTTGGGTGAAATCCACATCAGCTGGTTCAAGGGTGGAGGTGTGGCGGCCAAGGAGGTGCTCTCCTCCCATCTCCTTTCAAGAGGACCAGCAGGAAGCATAGGTAACTGACAACTTCCAGCGCTATACGTTTGTCTCCACCATGGCATTCAATGCCAAGACCGTGCTTTCCCAGAGCTGCTCCCAGCTAATGGCTGAGCACAATAAAGACTCTGGAGCTGGGCATTCCTGTCCCCAATGTGGGACTCTGTATTGTCCAGCTAAGACTTTCTCAACCTGCACCACTGTTAGAGGTTATTCTCATCTGGGGCCCCTCCTTCCCACTCTCCTTGCACAGGTGTCAGACCTGCAATGTGGTCTGAAGCCTCTCCCTGCCTACTCCTGATTCCTCCCCTTTATCCTTCACAGGTATTTCCCTCAATATATCTCTGGCACATCTAATCCCACTTTGGTATCTGTTTCTCAGAAGACTTGAACTGACATAGAAGATTTGGAGACAACTCTTTATTTCTCCCTGTAACCATAACCTCCTCGTTTTGACCTAGGCCCTGTAACAACTGGCAAAGTATAAAATTTTAATAAGCATCATCGATTAGGAAGCATCCTGTCTCCTCCTCCTTTAATGGAGTCTGGAGAAAGCTGAGCTAATGGAGTAGATATCGCTTTCCTAGCTCAGGGCTGAGTGAGGCAGCCCAAGGGCCCTGGTAGAGTAGAGTTGTGGAAATCACAGAAATGCATACTGTGGGAAGTCCTCTCTTTTCTAGAATCCCCAGTGGACATACGATTCATCGTTCTTAAATCCAGCTCATCCTATAAGGAAAGAAGAGCTGGAAGAAGAGGGTCAGCAATTAAGACAAACATGCCAAGTAGAAGAAATCAATGATAGGATGCAAAGGAGGTCAGGGGGAGGAATTAGAAATGCACTTAGGAAAATGTGCCAGTGGACGAGATCCAGGAGCAATCCCCACTCATCATCTGAAAGTATTCAGTAAGCCCCGAGTGCAGAAAGTGCTGCTCGGAGGGCTTGTCCAGAGTAAGTGAGAGACAGGACCACAGGCCTTTAGAGCAGGGGTCCTGAGAGAACATCTTCCAGCCCCGTGCATTTCAAACAAGCCTCCTGGCATTACCTCTGACATTTTTTGGAAGGGGATGTGGAGGTCCCTAAGGATATGAGTCTTGTCTTCTCACTCTGCAATCAAAACACCTCTACCACGAGGGTTCTGCCTCTCAAAACAAAGTCTGGAAATCACTAAGGTGGTCTCACCCTTTCCTGTTACCTACAGAATAATGGAAGCCCAGAGAGGCTGGGTGATTGCTCAAGGTCACACAGCCAGTTAACAGCAAAGGTGATAGGATTAGAACTTGGAACCCTTAGTCGACCTTAGTCGTTCCTGTTCTCTTTTTGCTTCATAATGCCACTCCCCTGAGGAATTTATAATTTCCATGTCAGCTTGGACATAATCCATCAAACTGAACTGACACATTAACCATACCAAGCAGATGTTCAGGCTGGGGTTGGGCAGATGTGTCAATTTTCTGTTCAAAAGGTGAGTCCAAAGAGATTTCCCTCCTTTTCCCTCAAGTTGTCAATTATACATACATTACCTGGATTTACTCATGGATATTTAAATCCATCATTTGACAAATGTTCTACTACAGAGGCAACAAAGTGATTGAAACAGGTAGGTTTGACAGTCGGACAAGTCTAAGGTTGAGCCCTGACTCCTACACCAGGACCCTCAGAGAAGTTTGCACAATCTTTTGGAGCCTCAGGTCTTCATCTGTAAAGCACGGAGAGCACCTACTCTTAATTTTTTTTTTTAATTTTTTTAAAAAGTTATTTATTTATTTATTTTTGGCTGCGTTGGGTCTTTGTTTCTGCGCATCGGCTTTCTCTAGTTGCGGCGAGCGGGGGCTACTCTTCATTGCAGCGCGCGGGCTTCTCATTGCGGTGGCGTCTCTTGTTGTGGAGCACAGGCTCTAGGGAGTGCCGGCTTCAGTAGTTGTGGCATGTGGGCTCAGTAGTTGTGGCTCGCAGGCTCTAGAGTGCAGGCTCAGTAGCTGTGGCTCACAGGCTCTAGAGTGCAGGCTCAGTAGTTGTGGTGCACAGGCTTAGTTGCTTCACGGCATGTGGAATCTTCCTGGACCAGGGATCGAACCTATGTGCCCTGCATTGGCAGGCAGATTTTTAACCACTGCGCCACCAGGGAAGTCCAAGGAGCGCCTACTTTTTTTACCGCTTGCTTTGAGGGTTAGAAATGATGTAAGTGAAGCAGCTAGCTGCTCCTGGCACATAGTAAGTACTCTGTAATTGGTGGAGAGTGTAATAGAAAGATTAGTTTTTTTGTAATTTATTTTTATTGGAGTATAGTTGCTTTACAATGTTGTATTAGTTTCTGCCATACAGCAAAGTGAATCAGCTATACGTATACATATATCCCCTCTTTTTTGGATTTCATTCCTCTTTTAGGTCACCATAGAGCACTGGGTAGCGTTCCCTGAGCTATACAGTAGGTTCTCACTAGTTATCTATTTTATACATAGCATCAATAGTGTATATATATATATAGCAATCCCAATCTCCCAGTTCATCCCTCTCTTTCCCCCCTCGGTGTCCATACGTTTGTTCTCTACATCTGTGTCACTATTTCTCTTTTGCAAATAAGATCATCTATACCATTTTTCTAGATTCCACATATATGTGTTAATATACGATATTTGTTTTTTTCTTTCTGACTTACTTCACTCTGTATGACAGTCTCTAGGTCCACCCACGTCTTTACAAATGACACAGTTTTGTTCCTTTCTATGGCTGAGTAATATTCCACTGTATATATGTACCATATCATCTTTATCCATTCCTCTGTTGATGGACACTTAGGTTGCTTCCATGTCCTGGCTATTGTAAATAGTGCTGCAATGAACATTGGGGTACATGGGTCTTTTTTTGAATTATGGTTTTCTCTGGGTATATGCCCAGTAGTGGGATTGCTAGATCATATGATAGTTCTAGTTTTAGTTTTTTAAGGAACCTCCATGCTGTTCTCCATAGTGGCTGTATCAATTTACATTCCCACCAACAGCGTAGGAGGGTTCCTTTTTCTCCACACCCTCTCTAGCCTTTATTGTTTGTAGATGTTTTAATGATGGGTGTGAGGTGATACCTCATTGTAGTTTTGATTTGCATTTCGCTAATGATTAGTGATGTTGAGCATCCTTTCATGTGTTTGTTGGCCATCTGTATGTCTCCTTTGGAGAAATGTCTATTTAGGTCTTCTGCCCATTTTTGGATTGGGTTGTTTGTTTTTTTGATATTGACCTGCATGAGTTGTTTGTATATTTTGGAGATTAATCCTTTGTCAGTTGCTTCATTTGCAAATATTTTCTCTCATTCTGAGGGCTGTCTTTCCATCAAGCTTATGGTTTCCTTTGCTGTGCAAAAGTTTTTAAGTTTAATTAGGTCCCATTTGTCAATTTTTGTTTTTATTTTCGTTACTGTAGGAGGTGGGTCAAAAAAGATCCTGCTGAAATTTATGTCATAGAGTGTTCTGCCTATGTTTTCCTCTAAGAGTTTTATAGTGTCTGGCCTTACATGCCGGTTGTTAATCCATTTTGAGTTTATTTTTGTGTATGGTGTTAGGGAGTGTTCTAATTTCATTCTTTTACATGTAGCTGTCCAGTTTTCCCAGCACCACTTACTGAAGATGCTGTCTTGTCTCCATTGTATATTCTTGCCTCCTTTGTCATAGATTAGGTGACCATAGATGTGTGGGTTTATCTCTGGGCTTTCCATCCTGTTCCATTTGTCTATATTTCTATTTTTGTGCCAGTACCATACTGTCTTAATCAAGCTACCATACTGTAGCTTTGTAGTATAGGCTAATGTCAGGGAGCCTGATTCCTCCAGCTCTGTTTTTCTTTCTCAGGATTGCTTTGGCTATTGAGTATAATAGAAAGATTAGAACACTGCCCTGAAAACCCTTGAGGAGTCCCCGTGCTGTGGGGAAAACAATGCAAGTGGCAATGAGGGAACAATGGGCTGCTCGGTTATCTCCGGATGGTAAGGGATTCAGAGATGCGAGAAGAAGGAGAATTACTTCCCAAAGATGATTTAGAGGAGAAGGGACTTGACTTGAAACTTAAGGGTTGAGGAGGTGGAAGGTATATGAGAAGGGCATAATAACATGAGCAAAGAGGCAGAGGAATAAGAATCAGGGGTTCCTGGGAGCGGCCTCTGCGAGCAGTGGCTAAATCACCGGAGTGTCAGGAGGAGCTTTGGAAACCCATGTCACCGGGTAGATTTTTACCACCCCAACAGGAAGGAAACTTCTGTGACGTTTCAGTGATTCCAGAAACGGTTACTTGTTGTTAATGTGAATGCTGCTTTGGTTTAAGAGCCGAGGAAGGCGTTAACCCTTGTTTTTCTCCTTTTCCTGTCTCTGAGCCCTTACCCCAGTTTTTCAGAGGTGAGGAAACTGAGAACCAAATAACCAAGTGCCTTTCCCAAAGTCACCCAGCTGGGAAGTGGCAGAACTGGAATTGGAGCCCAAGCCTTCTGCCTCCCTACGTCTATTGCCCCCTCCGGTTTCTCATTTCTTTGGTTTCTCCGTGGTGTCCAACACAGGACTGGGCAGATAGATGAGAAATACTTGGGGAGAAAGCAATTAAACCTTGACTGCAGTTCAAATGAATCGCAAAGCCTACAACAGTGTTCTTCAACACTAAGTGCACACTGAAATCATCCAGGGAGCTTTAAAAAAAAGAGATGTTGATCTCCAGGCTCTGAAGCACCACGTACAGCAGAACCTCAGGGGCAGGGCCTGGGCATAAGCATGTTTTAGGGCCCCCAGGTGGTTCTAGTGTGCGGCCAGGACTGTGAATCATCGAGCTGGACTGTTTAACACGCCTGGTCCAACCTACGTCGGCGTTTCTCAGAAGAGCTCTTGAATGACACGCCATCTGTTTGATCCACGGGCCCTTCTGTGCTCGCCTCTTCCGCAGGCAAGGATCTCCCTCCCTCCCTCATTCTCTGCCATATTGTCTCTGGATTTGGTCTTCATACTCGCAGTGGTGACTAATTAATCCTCCTGGAACAATCAAAGAAGACCTAATTGTGGGTGAGCCATCTGGAGGTGCTTTCTGGTTGACTTGGACTTTGGGGAGGCTGAGGGGAAGAAAGTGGGAAATGACTCATACTCAAGATGAAACGCAAAAATTGCACTTATTCAAGGAGGGTTGTGGTACTTGGGGCTGTAACTTTTCCTCCTGCTTTTCAGTGCTTCCAGATGGTCCATTTTCCCTTTCCACACCCCCGTGTCCACACTCACCGCCATATATAGGGATGGTGTTTGAGCCCTGCCCAGATCCCCGTGCCTGGGTCAGGGTGCTCAGCCCTCAGCTGCAAAGCATGGCGGCCGCAGATGGCTCGCAGCTACCTCCCTCTCTGAAGGAGGGGCCTCGGCCATTAGGTGCCTCCCCACCCAGGAAGTGGCGCCCCTCAGGCCGGCCCATAGCCCGTGACTGATAGGGTGTACAAGATGCCAGCCCCTTGCTTCAAATCAGGGGTGGTTTATGCCCCTCAAAATCATGGCTGGTGTTGACCTGAGCCACATCCTTGCTTGGCACTTTCCCTTCTCTGTTTCGGGCTTCCCCTAACCCCCTTACAAGTCTTTTCTCAGGCCACTGCCTCTAAAAGTCACAGGCTCTGAGACCCTGTCTCAGAATCCTTTCAAGGAAACTGACCAGAGACAGAATGTTCTCTAGGTGATATGAGAGCTGCAAAGATGTTTAAGACCCAATTCTTATTTGTAAAATGCTTCTCGGTCCATTACAGAGGCAACACATTAACATGCAAAAAGGGAAAAGGAAAAGAAGTGAATAACAATGAGATACTTTGGGACCTGTCACAAGGTACTAGACAATATTTAGATGAGTTTTAAAGGTAGAATGGCTTGAAGGAGGGTGGCAGAAGCATGTGGGAGGAGGAAATGGGATGAACAAAAATAAGAAAAACAGGGTACAGGAGGCACAGCTGTAGTGCAGGCTTCCCAAACGTTAGCATGCATCAGAATTACCAGCAGGGACTGGAAAAGCATGGATTACCAGACCCACCCAGTTTCTGATCCCGTAGATGTGTGCTGGGATGCAAGAGTTTGTAATTCTAACAAGCTCCCAGGGGATGCTCGTGCTGCTGGCCTGGGACCGCACTTTGAGAACCACTGCTGTCATGAGATAAGTTTTGTGAATAAAGCTTTATTGGCGCACAGCAACACCCTTTCATATACATGTCGAATAGGTGCTTTCCTGCAGCAATGGCAGAGTTGAGTAGTCGCCACAGAGGTAGAACGTTCCACAGAAGCAGCAATATTTAATAACTGAAAAAGTTTGCCAACCCTTGCCATCAACCACAGAGTAAGGAAAATAGGGCGTGGAAGAAGGGGTTTGATGACGGGAGAGCAGTTTTCCCATCTCTGAGAAAGAAGACCAATGTCTTACCAGCTGGAGGGAAAGTAGAAAATCATTCAGGTTATAATGAATTTCTCTCTGAGGCCCCTCATGAGCATACAAGCAAAGTTATGTTCATTTATAGGAAAAAAACTTCCACTTTTGCATTTCTGAATGATCTATAAAATTCATATCTGCACAGGGGTAATTTAGCAGGATCAGGACAGGAAGAGTGGAAGAAAGTGAGAGAAAGGTATGTGTGGGTCAAACTGTAGAGCGTCCCTGCACTTGGAGGGTGGGGACCGGGTGTCCAGCTCTGGTGCAGAGCAGGTCGCTGGCTGGGAAGAGCTGTGAAACCATCATCATTCCAAAGCTGTCCCCCGGGACCTCATGCTTGGCGAGCTGCTTTCAGGCACCTCATCTCATTGGAGGCTCACATCACCTCTGAGATGGGACTTCCCGTTCCCTCTTAGAGTGGGGTCACCAACGCTCTGAAAATCCCAGGAGAGATCGTCTTGGGATCAACACCCAGGTATCTAACTCCCTCTTCGGGGGTCTCCCGCTTCTGCCCAAGGAAAGGAGAGGGTGGCACATACCCCAGGATGATGACGGCCGGAACTTCCTCCTGAACTGGGTAACTGGGTGTGAGAGAAGATAGAACATGCAAGGAGGCTGTGGAGGATGGTTCTATTTGTAATCAAGGGAATACATTCACTCATTCATTCACTCACTCATTCATTCACTCATTCATTCATTTTCTATTTCCAGAGGAGTTATTCCTCCTGACTTCTGAGGAGAAATGGTTCTTTTTTTTTTTTTAAGTCCTTAAAAGCTGTTGATCATCCTTCACAGTTACCTAATCACATTAGTTTAGTAAAGTAGCACAGCAGAAAAAAGAAAAGCATAACGTTCTATAGTCAGATAACTTTAGATTTAAATTCTAGTCTTACCCATTTGTCTGCCAAGTGACCTGGGGCAAGTCATTTAACCTCTCTGTACCTCAGTTCTCCCTTCTTTAAATTAGGGTTAATAAGACCTGCCTTCAAGCCCGGTAGGTAACAGGTGTGTGAAGTGAGACAGGTAGGATTTTCTGCTGAGTGACTAGGTGCAAACTCCAGGTTGCCCGGTGCTGAGCTGCCTGAGACACGGGCTCCCCCTCCCCCAGGAGAGGGGCTGTGCTCACCCCCCTGCAGGGTTGTTGGCTGCTATCAGCTTGAGTGTGCACCTCCAAGAAGCCTTTCTCTGCCAGCAAGACCACGCTAAGGACCGCAGAAGCCTGCATTGTTATATGCTCACCAGGTGCAATTCTGTCCCCACCTGGAGTCCCTACGTAAAAGGACTTCCCTGGTGGCGCAGTGGTTGAGAGTCCGCCTGCCGATGCAGAGGACGCGGGTTCGTGCCCCAGTCCAGGAAGATCCCACATGCCGTGGAGCGGCTGGGCCGCCTGTGCTCCGCAAAGGGAGGCGCCGCAGCGTGAGAGGGCCGCGTACTGCAAAAAAAAAAAAAAAAAAGGAAAGCAGAGTGGGTGGGTCCTTCTCCTGGAGCACAGCCCAGGAATTGTTCAGCCACGCCTGGACAGGGCCAAGCAAGGTGGGCCCCTCGTAGTTCCCACCTGTGCTGCACCAGGGGTTAAGATGAATCCCACCATTCACGTGGCACGGGTTAAGGAACGCGCTTTATGGGAGAAAGGGGCAACTTGCAGAGGCCAGTGGAGAACCAGAGAAGAGGAATCTCCCTGGATTCTCCCTTTAGCCACAGAGAACTGTGCCTGGGCCCAGGCTCTGCTTTCCTGCAGTTTGGTCTGTGTCCCATGATGAGGCCCTGCCCCATGGGCCCCTCTTGGTATAGGGTAATTGCAGGACAGTAGCCTTGACCCTGAGGAACAGCTAGGCAGCTGGGGCCAGTGGTCTGGCCTGGGGGGGGACAGGCAGGGCGCAGAGAATGTGTTTCCTGGCCTGAGGAGCCAGAGCAGCTCCAGGCTAGTCTTCCCCTTCCTCTGGGCCGGGGAAGCCTAGGAAGAGAAGGGGGCTCTGCATCTCGTCACTGTGCACGAAAATCACCCACGAGGACGTCTTTAACACTTGGGCCTGGACCCCAGGCTCTCTTCCCGAGGAGGGGAGACAACCAGGCTGACAACATCGAGTACAACCAACTCCAGGCCTTCTGGAAACATTCACACTTCACAAAGCAGAGTCAGCTTTTAACAGAATCATGGGTTTCGTTGGGGGATCAAATAGGATCTCCCTCCCTGAGAAGTGAGTTGAATCAGAAATGCTCTATTTCGGGCTTCCCTGGTGGCGCAGTGGTTGAGAATCTGCCTGCTAATGCAGGGGACACGGGTTTGAGCCCTGGTCTGGGAGGATCCCACGTGCCGCGGAGCAACTAGGCCTGTGAGCCACAACTACTGAGCCTGCGCGTCTGGAGCCTGTGCTCTGCAACAAGAGAGGCCGCGATAGTGAGAGGCCCGCACACAGCGATGAAGAGTGGCCCCCGCTCGCCACAACTAGAGAAAGCCCTCGCACAGAAACGAAGACCCAACACAGCCAAAAATAAATAAAAAATTAATTAATAAACTCCTACCCCCAACATCTAAAAAAAAAAAGAAATGCTCTATTTTGACTCAGTGACAGAGTCGCAAGTCTGGGTGAGATTGGATGACTGAAGGATGGCTCACAGAAGGGTTCTTATTTAATCCTATTCTTCCTACAAGGTGGAGAGTCAGTGCACTCACCGGGCATTGATGCCACTGACAGCCCTGCAGAAGGAGGGACGAATAACGCCAGCTGATGGGTGAGGCCGGCTGCAGGCACTGTTGTGAGCACCCACAAGTCCTGGGGTGAGTTAAGGTAAACTATTGTATCCACTTTGGAATAAAATGACTAAACAGTAAGATCCAAGCCTTGTTCTGAAAGCAACGATTTATTTAAAAATAAACTTTCCCCAGGGAAGAAAAGAAAGGCAAGCAGCTCACATTTCCAGTGACGCCTTCTACATAAAAACCTGAGAGTTCCGCGTGGAGGCTGTGAGACATAGAGTGGGCTGGACAGGAAGGCCGTGGGGTCTCCTGCCCTGGCAGCCATGAGTGTTAGGCCGTCCCTGGTGGTCCAGTGGTTGGGATCCACCCTCTCACTGCTGAGGGCCCGGGTTCAATCCCTGGTTGGGGAACTAAAATCCTGCAAGTCGCGTGGCACAGCCAAAAAAAAAACAGCCGGAATTCTCATTGGCCTGAGACGATTGAAGTGTAGTTCTGCCTAAAGGCAAGTAACTGAACAATAAAAGGGCAAGCCTATGGGGCAGACGATGGTGTCTTTAGCTGCGAATCTTGTTTGAGAAACCATTTACTCAGCACCAATATCCTCCTGTTTTATCCTAGTAATAACTCCATGAGGTAGATTTTAATATGATTGTCCCCATTTTACAGGTTAAAAAAACTGTGGCAACATCCTTCAAAAGGTGAATGGATCAGCTGTGGAACAGCCAGGTGATGGAATATTATTCAGCACTAAAAAGAAATGGGCCACCGAGCCGCAAAAAGACACGGAGGAAACTTAGACGCATATCACTGAGTGAAAGAAGCCCATCTGAAAAGACTACATACCGTATGATTCCAACTATATGACGTCCTGGAAAAGGCCAAACTCTGGAGACGGTAACAAGTCAGGGGCTGTGGAGGAGGGAAGGATGAATAGAGCACAGAGGATTTTGGGGACAATGAAAATACTCTGTGTAACACTGTAATGGTGAATACGTGTCATTATGCATTTGTCAAAACCCAGAGAATGTACAACACAAAGAGTAAACTCCAGTGTGCACTATGGATTTTGGTTGATGAGGAAAACAAAACGAGGGAGGGGAGGAATAAATTGGGAGTTTGGGGTTAACAGGTACATATTACTGTACATAAAATAAACAACAAGGGCCTACTGTGCAGCACAGGAACTATATTTAATAACTTGTAATAACATATAATGGAAAAGAAGCTGAAAAAGAATATATATATATATATATATATATATATATATATATACCTGAATCACTTCAAGGTACACCTGAAACATTGTAAATCAACTACAATAAAAAACAAAACAAAAACATTTTGTTTTTGTCAAAACATTGTTTTGTCAAAACAATGTTTTTTCTCAAAAACATTGAGAAAATATTTTATAATAACTATAAATGGAGTATAACCTTTAAAAATTGTGAATCACTATATTGTCCACCTGAAACTTATATATCAGCTGTTCTTCAATTAAAAAAAAATTAAAAACAAACAAAACAAAACTGTGGCAGCTACTTAGCCACCATTCGTGTGCCCTGTGCCACACCTCCACCATCCTTCATGCTGTGCCCGGCATGCAGGGCTCAATAAGTATGTGTCAGGTGATCAGCCTAATGAGTACCTGGTCACAGGCCCAATTGTACTCGGTTAGCAGATGGACATTTCTTTTATCCCCAGGGATGAATCATGATTAGTCCAAACCAGTTGTGGCAATTTGGTTTCCTTGCGCAGTGATTGGCCTAGGAGTGGGTGTGTGGCCTGGTCTGATCAATAAGACAGAGCAGTACTGACATTTAGCAGGAGCACATCAGAATGGTGGTACTAGTTACTAAAATAGTGAAATACTTCTGTACCAGGCAGTAAATACTGCTCCCCTGGTCTCGTCTCCCCTTGCCCCAGCATCTACAAGGTTACTTCTGGCATAGAAGGGGCTTCCAAGACTTTGCTCTGGGGCTATAACCAGCATTTGATCTGTTCTGATTACCCAAGGGAAGTTTCTAAGGAAAATTTCTCCTTGAATAGAAAAGCAAAGGCTCATGCCTTTTGCTCATATCCTTTCTTCCTGCTTTACCACTGTTGTTGGCACCATGGCAGCCATCTTATAACCATGAGGCAACAAGACAATGAGAAGACAAACAGAGCCTGAGTCCTTAATGGTGCTGTAAGCCACACCACATCAAACCTGGAGCTGTCCTCCCTCTAGATGTGTTATTACTTGAGACAATTAAATACCTTTTATAGAAGGCTTAAGGGGTTCTGTTATTTGCAACTAATCAAACACATCCTAAACAATACAGACTCAGGCTCAAAGGGTTAAGTAATAAGCACGTTGACACTGAGCGCTAAGTATGTGTCAAGTGCTGTGCTAAACTATTTGTGCCCATCATCTCCTCTGCTCTTCTCAGTAACCTTAGAGAGAGGTACTATTGTTATGCCCACTTTTCAGATAAGGAAACTGAGGCTTGGGAGATTTAAAAAACTTACTCAAGCTCATGAAACCAGCAAGTAGTGAAGCTAGAATCTGCACCCAGCTCTGGGCTGGACTAGAACACAAATTGTTTCATTCTCAGCCTTGTCTTTATCTTAATTCTGACTGCACACGAAGAGGAGCTTGTGCGGAGGTTGTTGGGGGAGGGAAGAATTCACCCCGGGAAGGCCATTGTCCCTCATATGGGTCCCTGGCTTGTGGCAGCTCCTTGACCTGGTCCCACATACCACTCCTGGCCCCTGCTGTACAGGTTGAGAAATTCAGTTGTGAGTTACCCCAGGGCTGAATGGGTTCCAGTTACCTGCCTCACAAAAACCCGTAAGTGGGTGAAAAGAAGAGCTATCAAGCAGATCAAATGCAGGTGAGATTTTGCTGACACCTGATCTTCCTTGAGGCTTGAAGATGCAAGTACATGGAAAACTAGATTACAACCAGGAAGCTGCCTGCTAGGCGTGGGATCTGAGAGGGTAGAGAGGTGGTGATCCCGCAGATGTTCCCAAGCTCTGCAGCGTCTGCAGACAGATGGGGGAACTCGCTGGGTGGGCCAAGGCACCCACCCTGCAGACACTTACATCACTGGGTCTCCTTGGATTTGCACATTTTTTTCTTGGATGTGTGAATGCCTTCAGGCAGCTCTCCTCCAGCCTCCCAGCTGAAACCAAGCCATTCTCTCTCAGGGTGATTTTGCCTAGTCCGTGTGCAGCCATTACGATCTTGCTTCATCATTAACCCCCATTCACAGGCATGGAATTGCCGAGTCAAAACTTTAATTTTTTTATTGTAATGGATGTTGTCAGATTGCTTTCCAAAATGCCTGGAACCATTTGCCGCTCCACGAACAATGCAAGAGAGTTCCCTTTTCTCTGTATCACTGCCAACAGAGGTGTTCTAGCTATTTTCATTTTTTCCAGTCCGGTAGATATAAGGTTACTTTAATTTGCATTTCCCTGGTGAGTTTGGGCATCTTTTCAGATGTTTGTTGCTATTGAGCTCTGCCTTTCTCTGAGTTGGGTTTTTTTTCCCTTTCTTTTCTTTCCTTTCTTTCTTTTTTCTTATTTTTTGGTACTTTCTTGTCAATTATATATTATATTATTTATATATTACAAATATGCTAGTATATTATAAATATAAATATTTATTATAAATATATTTGTATATTATAAATTTGTATATATGCATATATTACATTATACATATCTAAATATTGTATATTATATACATAATAGATGCATATTTGTATATTATAAATATAAATATTAATATTATAAATATTTTACTCTGAAGATTGATGTCCTTCAGCTTGAGAAAATTATTTTCTGTTATTTATTTGATGATTTTTCACCCTTATTTTCCATGTTCACTATTTCTGGAACTCATTAATCAGCTTGAAGTCCTGAGGGCAGGCCGTTGGAAGGGGAAGATAGGGGTGAAGCGGGAAGAGCACGGACGAAGTGGAACCCCAAGTATGAGCTGTGCCCCACAGGGAGGACGGAGTGACACCAGTGCCTGTTCTTGCTGCCTCTGCCCTTGGTGGTGTGGAGTGGGTGTCCGTCTTTGGTCATGGGGCCAAACATACACCCAGCCCAGGAGTCAGAGCAGCTGAAGGAGGATCCAGGGGAAGACAGAGCAGGTGCTGCTCATCAGGAGATGAGCCCACAGATAATTCGAGCTGCAAATTGGTTGCTGATTCACTTCCACCCTCAAAATTGCTCAAGAGTCTCTCTTGTGGCCAAACCCCACCAAAATATACAGGGAAGGGAATTCTGGGAAATGTAGTTCAGCCTAGTCACGTGGGCCTATCACAAAGCCAGCACAGCACACTTGGAAATCATACTTAACACTCATATAGCACACATATAAATATATGCCAACTACTATTCTAAGCATTGTATATATATTAACTCGTTTTTTATAATGCTCCTAAGAAATAGCTATTATTATTAATATCCCCATTTTACAGAGGGAGAAACTGAGAACAGAGAGGTTAAGTAAGCTGCCTAAGGTCACACAGCAGGTAAGTGGCAGAGCTGGGTTTTAAACCCAGCAAGTCTGATTCCAGGGTTTGTTTGCTCCACTACTCCATGGTGCAAAGGCAGTGTTGCTCCCTGGCCAAATGGATACTTAAAAGTGGAACCTGGTGAGTTGTAGAGCTTAATTTGGGGAGTTGGTTGTGTTTTTATTTTGGACTCTCCCAATGGAGGTGGTTTATGTGATTGGTTGTGTTTTTATTTTGGACTCTCCCAATGGAGGTGGTTTGTTGAATTTTTGGGGGCTAAGGAATGTGTGTTTCAATAAATAGAGGGTCAAGGTGAAAGCAAACTGCTCAGAGAATCTGCATTTTGTCCTCTCTTGGTTCCTCTGCTTTAATCTTATGAGTGCAGGCCCTGCCACCAGAGGGGTGAGGTGGTTTCTCAGGAGGAGGGGCGGGCGCCACCTCTAGGCTCCTCCTGTCTCTCTGCAGGTTCTGGACTGCTGGGGACTGAGTCCCCTGAGCTAGGTGTAACCCCGGCAGGCCTCTGCATCCCCCGCCTCTCTCTTCACCTTATAAACGTGAACTAAGAGTCTGCTTTGGCCCCGGTGCTGTTCTCCTGGTGCAGAGGACAAAGCACTGGTGTCTCCATGTTTACGCACAACCGGGTCTTCAATGGCGAACATTCATCCTGTCGCAGCCACCAGGGCGGCACAGAAACGGCAAGCCACCTCCCCAGCCGTTTGGCCTTGGAGTAAGTAGGCCATCGGAAGGAGCAAGGGTAGCGACCGTTCTCTTCTGGCATTTGATAACCCCGGCCTCCTGCTCTGAAGCCCCGTCATCTGTGTCTGCAGAAACCTGGTGCGCCCAAGGAGGAAGGGGAGGGTGGGGTCGCCCAGCCCCCAGCCCCGCCCAGGAGCCAGGGACCGTCGCTCTCTTCGGGGAACAGCCTTCCCATCTGCGCTCCTGGGTCCCACCCGGGGCTGCTGCGGACAGTGCAGGATTTAACAGAGCAGCCTCCGGCCTGGCTTCCCTACACTGATCCCCAAGCCTGAATTCAGGGGAAGGTGCTGGAATGGATGTTGGGACTGGCCAGTTAGACCCTTGTCTGCTCGGCAGCTGGCCCCTGGGAGTCCCCACGGTGTGAGAAGGCAGGCTAGCATGTGGCTGCGGGGCCCGTTCCCAGTGATTCGCAAACTCGAGTGCACGTCGGAATCCCCTGGAGGGCTTAGTCCAGCAGGCCCCGCACCCAGAGCACCCGAGGCCCGAGAATGCGCATTTCTTACAAGTTCCCAGCTGCTTGCAGCTACCTCTGCGAGGAGGACCCCACTTTGAGAACCACTGCTGTGCAGAACGCCGCCTTCTCCTCTGAGGCATGACACCGTTCCAAGACTGACTGCTGAACTGTTGCTGCCCGCCCAGCCTGGGAGCAGCCTGGAGGCCGTCCTTTCCTGCCCCCTCCCAGCACGGAGTTGGGCAGCATCAGCAAAAGCCGCCAGGGAGGCCCCAGCCCTCTGCTTAGCTGATGGTCTACACAAAGCGTCCTCTGTGGTGCAGACTTGCTGACAAGCACCACCCTGTGTTTTGGGGATGAACCAAATCTTCATAACATTAGACCCGTGGATTCCTGGCTCTGAAAACTGAGGCGAAAACTCCCCCTGCTTTCCCAGCCAACCCACCCTGGCCATCCTCTGCAAGCAGGCGGAACGGGAGGCCCAGAAATGGAGCCAGGCTGGCAGGAGGTCTGAGAGCTGCTTCCTGTGTCAGCTGATACCAAGACCCCGTGCAGCTAAATCACGAACAGTATACTCCACAGCTGCCTCAGCCTCTTCCCCTTTGGCCTTAAAGAGCCTGTGCCCCGACCTAGCGCTCAGAACCGGAGACACGGGCCGGGGCTGGCGGTGGGGAGCGGCTCAGGCCAGCCCAGGTGTGTCAGCTTTACAGACAACCGTGGAGCTACAGGGCAGTCCCACTTGACTTGACTCTCCTTCTCCGAGCTTCCTTGGACGCCCAATGGTTTCTCCCTCCTTGGCTTTCAGGTAGAGTGACAAGTTTCCTGTTCTCTCTCCCTTTACCCATCACTGTGAACTTCAGGTGAAGCGAGAGGGATTTGTGCGTACAGAGAGCTACTGCCGACCTCCTTGGTGTTTAAACCCGGACTGTCTGGTCCACGGGTCTTAACCTGGTCCCTGAGCCCAAATATGGACTACAGGGTGGGTAGGTCACAGGTGTCATCTGTAACGTGCCCCCAAATGGCACTGGAGGATTCAGAAAGATGGTGCCTCCTAATTAAAGTTTCCACAGGCAACACTTGCCCAAGTGGAAACACCTCAACTGCCCCTGTTCTCAGCCTCTAGCAAAGAAAGAGAACATTCCTCACTGGGGTTCTTTCTGTTGAGTGTTTTTGCACAGTGCCCAGCCAGTAGACAGCTATTTGACATTCGCAGTCAATGGAATAAATCATGGAGTTGTGCTGGTTACCAGAAGCTAGTAATTTATTTCACTAGCTTTCAAATGAATTCAAGAAGTTCGGAAAACTGCATGGATATGAGTAAATTCTAAACTCAAGCACAAAGGGGTGCAGGAGTTTTCTTTCTTTCTTTCTTTGGTTATGCTGGGTCTTAGTTGCGGCTCCCTGGCTCCTTCGTTGTGTCATGTGAACTCTTAGCTGCAGCATGCATGTGGGATCTAGTTCCCTGACCAGGGATTGAACCCAGGCCCCCTGCATTGGGAGCGTGGAGTCTTATCCACTGTGCCACCAGGGAAGTCCCAGGAGTTTTATTTATATAAAATTTGTTTCTCTCTGCTACTGCTAATAAATATTAAATACATATTTGTTAAAAACTGATTTGAAGGGGATGCAAAATGATAGCTTGCTTGCCACAGATCTCAATCTGACCCTGTGTAAATGTTACCGAATTAAGTCCTAGGGACCTAGCTCAGGCCCTAGGCTGGCTGAGGCTCTGCGTCAGAGGGGGAAGCTTCTTTTTCTGTTCAGGTTCAAGTAGACAAATAACCGAGATGGAGACAGCGCAAACTTTATTCAGTGACCAAAGAATGGAGAAGCGGGAACTAAGTTCACAGGTTAACTTCTCACCCACCTGGCGAGAGGGATTTAATTTTAGAGTAAAGACAAAGGGAGGACGAGTGAGGCTGATGCCGGGGAGCATATGCATTAGTCTACTGGGGAAGGGGCAGGGCTTCTTCTGAGGGAGTGGGTGCCACGCTCTTTTCATCCCTTTTGGTCCTTACTGTCGGGTCACGGTCGCGGATAGGTGTGTCATGTTATATGCTGATGTAGTAAAATGAGCAATAATGAGACTAAAGCATCTGTTGGCGGTCAGATTCGTCGCCATCTTGGTCCCAGCTGGTTCCATCTGGCTTCTGTTTGTTTGTAGCTTCCTTTCTAATCTCTGGACGCTTTAACTTAAAGATTTACGTTAACTCTGCTAAAGGTGCCGGTTGGAGGGTTGTGAGCAAAAACCTAGAGCAGCTCTGGCAACATCAGCTCTATGAAAACGTGTGCCTGTCCAGTTTTCTGGGTGAGTAGTCATAGCTTTCATTGCATTACTAAAAGCACCACCGACTGGAAAAGGACAGGAACCAATGGCTTAGATAAAGCTCTCAAGCCACTCCCGACCTCTCCTCCCTCCCCTCCTTCCCTCTGCCCAGCTGTCTCCATTCCTGGCTTTCCATGTGGATCTGATGAGGGACTAGAATGGAACCACGTGTTTCACGAGTCGCCACCCACCTGTGGATGATTAAAGTGAGCTGGAGGGGTTTTTTGAACCAAGTGAAATAATAAATATAAAAATACTTTACAAAATCATACAGAAGGAAGGAGTTGAAAAGGTAGGGGGTTGCCAGTATTTTAAGTGTTAGTGTAATGACTGATTCCCCATCTCCTGACTGACCTATCCACGGGCTGTTTACTTAATGTAAGTGCTGAAGGGTACTGATAATCACAGCTAAGGTGTGCTGGTAGCTTCCTGTCCCACTGATTTCCCACACCAACCCTATGAGGCAAGCAGTGTTACCCCCACTTTACAGATGAAGAAACCGAGGCCTGAGAGAGTTTAAGTAACTTGTCCTAGTTACAGGAGAAGGGTTTGAGCGGAGGCCTTCTCGCTTTGGCCCCTGGGTCTTAACCACTGTTGAGCAGCTGCTACGTACCAGGAGCTGGGCTAACGGTGCTATGAGTATTAACCTACTGAGTCAGTACAACAAATCTGTGAAATGCGTGGTATTATTATTCCCATTTTACAAAAGCCCAAACTGAGCTAAAGATTACCTAGCCCTGACCACAAGATCACAGAGCTAATAAATACTGGAGCTGAGATCTACCCCGATCTCACTCCAGAGTTCATACCCTTAACCCTTGTGCTGAAATGCTAGGCTTTCAAAAGCTGCTTAAATCAGCCTCCAAATAACTATGGGGGTGGTGGGGTGCCTTCATTAAAGGCGATTTCTCTTAGAGGAGGATCTGAGCTATTTTCTTAAGATTCAAAAACTCAGCAGAGAATAATTTCACATTCTCACACTTCAACGATCACACTTTGGATTCAACAGATGTTCACGGTACACCTACTGTGTGAAAGCACTGGGCGCAGGGCGTAAGGGCTGCAGAGTTGAAGAAGGGTCCTCGCCCGCTGGGAGTCCCCGTCTAGACTAACAGACCCACCCATGTAAATGTCACAGAAAGCAGACTGATGAGACGGCCTGACAGCTGCTAAGGAGGCTGGGGAGCATTCTGTGGCTTTTGCTGACTGTTGAGTTCCCTGTTCAGGAGGGGTGGGCAGGTGTCCCAGGCATCAGGGTTTTAAGAAGTACCTGCAGGCAGGGGAGACACGCAGGGCTGAGATACTACTCAGCCCACTAGCTCCTCTGCTGGTTCCAAGCGGTAAGAAAAAGGAGGATTTGGTCTCCACATCCGTCTGGTCACATGCCCCAGGCAGCTCCTTGTTTCTTCTGCCCGATTTCCTTGTCCATGCCTTCCCTGCCCAACGCAGGGACACATCTCAGGGTTGTGGGTTTCTGCAGGGTCACACAGGAACAGACCCATCTCTCAACACTTCCGGACTTGTGTTGGGGGCATGGAGCTCTTGAGGCGCCCGCCTGTCCATTTCCCAAATGATGATTAACTGTAACTGACAACCCTGCATTACATAAGAGGATTATGAAACTCTGTAACAGGGAGGTAGGTGATCTGTGTGTATAAATAGACGAAGACTTCATTATTGTGCTTCTTTAAGACTCAGAGACATCTAGTGGCAGAAAATTGTATCTGCAGCCCTAGCAGATCATCTCCAAGTAAGTGACTTGAAAAAGTTCTAATTTGTGAGACTTTTGTACGTACTCAAATTGGGAGACTTTAGGTTAAATTACTTTGAAAGAGAAGGAATGTACAGGTTTTTCATTTGTAGAAGTACAGTATGTTTTTAAACTTGAAGTATAGTTGATTTACAATATTTCAGATGTACATCAAAGTGATTCAAATATATGAATATATATATATATATTTCAGATTCTTTTCCATTATGGGTTATTACAAGATATGGAGTACAGTTCCTTGTGCTATACAGTAGGTCCTTATTGTTTATCTACTTTATATATAGTAGTGTGTATCTGTTAATCCCAAATTCCTAATTTATCCCTCCCCACCCCTTTCCCCTTTGATAACCGTAAGTTTGTTTTCTATGTCTGTGAGTCTGTTTCTGTTTTGTAAATAAGTCCATTTGTATCATTTTTTAGATTCCACATGTAAGTTGTATCATATGATATTTGTCTTTCTCTGTCTGACTTACTTCACTCAGTATGATAAACTCTCCGTCCATCTGTGTTGCTGCAAATGGCATTATTTCATTCTTTTTATGGCTGAGTAATATTCCATTGTGTGTATATATATATATATATATATATATATATATATATGTACCACATCTTCTTTATCCACTCATCTGTTGATGGACATTTAGGTTGCTTCCATGTCTTGGCTATTGTAAATAGTGCTGCCGTGAACATTGGGGTTCACGTATCTTTTCGAATTAGAGTTTTCATCTTTTCTGTATATATGCCTGGGAGTGGGATTGCTGGGTCATTTGATAACTCTATTTTTAGATTTTTAAGGAACCTCCATACTGTTCTCCATACTGGCTGTACCAATTTACATTCCCACCAACAGTGTAGGAGGGTTCCCTTTTCTCCACAACCTCTCCAGCATTTATTATTTTTAGACTTTTTCATGACGGCCATTCTGATTGGTGTGAGATGATACTTCCGTGTAGTTTTGATTTGCATTTCTCTCATCATTAGCAGTGTTGAGCATCTTTAGTATGGTATTGTTTTTAATAAAAAGTACGGTAAGTCTACTTTAAGCCTGTTCTCCCCAAAGTTTTAGATGCACCCGACTGTATAAAGTGTGTGAAAGAGAAAATTAGGCAATAAAAAAAATGGCTCTGTTAACAGCCTCTACATATTCACCTGTCATGATGCTGAACTTTTTTGATATAATTAGGTTTTGTACCAAGTTCACAATTATCACTATCAAATTGGTCTTATAGGTGAGCATGCATAGATTAAATAACTACTAAACCAAATATTTAGGAGAATGTATAAGGAGAAAGCTTCCCCACAATCAGACTAGAAAGTACCTTTCCTAGACTCGGGGGCAGTAGAGCTGCTGGGGGAACAATTTAAGGGTGGGTATTGGTGGGTCCCAAAGAGTGAGGCCCTGTAGCCTGGACCACAAGCTGGGACCCAGCAAGACTGTAAGACACATCATGGAAGGTCAGTGTGGGAGCAGCAGTGGGATGTGTGTCATGTTTCCCTGGCAAAGCCCTAAGGGAGTGGCCGAACCTAGAGAAGCAGTGGCTGTACATATGATGTGATGATGGGGCTCAGGCAGCCTCCCAGGTTTCTACACCCCAGAATACGACAGGAAGAGCAGAACAATACCTGCGTGCCTGTGGACAGCATAGAAGGAGGAGAAGGAAACACTGAAACTCTTGAATTGCTCTCTGAGAACAGAGGAGCAATGGGGTGTCCCAGGAGTGACATCCGATGACATCCCACCAGCCAGTGCCTTGACACCAGGAAAGCTCCCCATTTCTTAGGCATGAAACTGGGGAAAAGAAGGTGCTGGAGTAAGTCCCATATTGAGTCACCTTAAGTGTTACTACCCCAGTGGAATGGAGCCTCTTTTCCCCTTTTCCTTTCTGCTCGCCACGCACAGAGCAGAAAGGAAAAGGGAGAAAGAGGAGTTAGCATGGGAAGTGGAAGATATACAACACTGATGGCTTTGTTCAAACGTCCTCACCTTAAATATCTGCTTCTATCTCAGTCTACCACTTCCCTCTCTCTCCCTCTCTCAGCTCCCCCCAACCCACGCATATTCTAGCCATTCTTTCATTTGCCTGCTCCTTGTTATTCAAGGTACAGCCAGATTTTTTCTTTTCTTTATTTATTTATTTGGCTGAGTTAGGTCTTAGTTGTGGAATGCGGGATCTTCTCTGCGGCATGCAGGATCTTTCGGTGCAGCGCACAGGCTCTTCGTTGTGGTGCATGGGCTTCTCTCTAGTTGTGGCGTGCGCGCTCCAGAGCACGTGGGCTTAGTTGCCCTGTGGCATGGGGATCTTAGTTCCTCGACCGGCGATCAAACCCACGTCCCTTGAATTGGAAGGTGGATTCTTAACCACTGTACCAACAGGGAAGTCCCCAGCCAGATTTTTTTCTGATTATAAAAGTAATATGTATTCATATTTTAAAATACATAAAGGTGTAAAAAAGAAAGCAAAACTCATCTTAATTCCACCACACAGAGATGAACCCTGTTAATGCTTTGATCTATATCCCCTTAGACGTCTTTTCTATGCATATCTGTATGTATATATTTGAGAAATGAACCTTACCATGCAAAGATATTTTATAGCCTATTCCCACTCCATAAATGCATAACTCTTTCCATGTCAATATAGTTGCATGTCATCATTTTTAATAGGTACACAGTATTTTATAGTGCTTATAAATAAACCGTAAGTCGCTTTTTTGAGGGCCATGTAGGTGGTTTCTAATTTCTTGCAATTATGAACAATGTTGTGATAAACATCCTTGTGTTTTGGGGGGGTCTTTGGTTTGCTTGTCCAGTTCTTCCCCCAGGACAGTGGTTCTCAGAGTGTGTTCCATGGAGCCCGTGGAAATGCGTGAGGGGCTCTTGCAGGGGTGAGGTGAAGGCTGCAGGGCTTCAGCCCTTAATCTTCCTTCAACAATCATAGGTTCACATCTCTCTGCTCCATTTGGGGAGAAGAAAGAGTTCCATCACTAAATGTAGCTGGAAATCCAGTGCTTTAGGACATAGTCAAGGAAAATTAAAATTGTTATGTCAGAGAGTATGCATGTTTAAAGATCTGATACTTACTGCCAGATGACTCCTGAAAGGGTATACTAATTTACACTCTTACCAAAAGCATATGTGTGCCTGTGTTTCCCACACCAACACTTTGCCTTTACAGAGCTCTAAAGGCAAAATCATTTTTTAAATGTCTATTTCCTTGATTAGTCATTATATTGCTTTCTTATTGCTGCTGTAATAAATTACCACAAACTTGGTAGCTTAAAAGAACATAAATTTATTATGTTGAAACAGAAGAATCTATTTCTTTCTTCTAGAAGCCTCCTGCATTCCTTGGCTTGTGGCACCTTCCTCCATCATTAGTCTAACTTCTGCTTCTCTCCTCACATCTCCTTCTCTGATTCTGACCCTCCTGCCTCCCTCTTTCACTTATAAGGACCCTTGTGATTACTTTGGGACCACCCAGATAACCCAGAATAATATCACATCTCAAAATCCCTAATCACTTCTGCAAAACCTCTTTTGCTGTCACAGGTTCTGGGGTTTAGGACATGACATCTCTGGTGGGTCATTTTTCTACCTGTCACAGTAATGATATAGAGCATGTTTTATTTATTGACAATCTGTAGTTCTTTGATAAATTATCCTTCTGTGACCTTTGCTCATTTTGCTATTAAGATATTTGTATTTTTCTAGTGGATTTGTAACACAAAAATTATATATTTTGGAATTATAGACGTGTTGCTTATTACATATGTTGCAAATCTTTTTCTTCACATTTCTGGTTTTTAAACTTTCTTTAGGCCGTGTGTTAGTCCGCTTGAGTTGCCATAACAAAATAGAATAGTCTGGGTACCTTAAACAACAGAAATCTATTTTCTCACAGTTCTGGAAGTTAGAGCTCCAAGATCAAGGTGTCAGCACGGTCAGTTTCTGGAGAGAGCTTTCTTCCAAGCTCACCGATGGCTACCTTCTTGCTGTGTCCTCACACGGCACGGAGAGAACAAGCTCTCTGGTGTCTCTCCTTAAAAGGTCATGAGGGCCTCACCCTCTTGATCCTCATCTAACCCTAACTACCTTCCAAAGGTCCCATCTCCAAATACCATCACATTGAGGGTTAGGACTTATGGCTTTCATGGAGACACAAACATTCAGTCCGTAACAGGAAAAATTTGGATTTTCATGTGGTCTAATCTGTCAATCATATTCTTGATGCCTTTTGTCTTCAGTGATATGTTAGCTTAGCAAGGCCTCTTTCACCAGAGATACATAAACATGTACGTACACTTTCTTCTTAAACTTTTATATATTTGCCTTATTTTACATTCAAATTTTAATCATTCTGGAATATAATTTGGGGTAAATTCTGACTCTGTTTTCTTGCCAGTTAAAGTACTTTGTTTACCATTTTATTCTTCAAATAACAGCTTCAAAATAGTCTCTAAGGACATAAGCTTTTAACCAGACAGGAGTCCTGGATTTGCCATTATCTGAATACTGGCCTGTTGAAACCAGTTTTCCTCCTTCCCTTTCTCTGCTAGTTGTAGAAATTACTTTTTGTCTTTCTGGAAAATCCATTCATTCAGTAAAAGACCAACAACTAAAGCCAACTTTTTTTTTAAAGGAAACAATGAGTTTCCTTAATATTTCAGGCTTGAACAGCATTCTGTGTATAGCAATTTACCATCAACCCATATGAATGTGTACTTAGAGCTTTCACATTCCTTTGAATCCTAAAGTTATTTGGTTTTCAAAACCAATGGAAAAACACTATCCGTGGAAGAAAACTATTTAGATATTTGAACTTTAAAAACCTTGGGCTTTATCTGTTGGGGCCACTTAGTGTTCTGCACAAGCCAGCATGAAATGTTTATGCCTGGGAATGAAGCGTAGGGGTAAAGCTTCAAACCGCAGAAAGGCGAGTTCTAAATCTTATGACACAGGCTCAGTAATTTATAACTACACACAATGCTGGTACATTATACATTAATAATCCTAATTCTAAAATAACATAACACAGTATATCATAGTACAATAACACGTATAAAGTGATTTTAATGGTTAAATATTCAATTGGATTAAAATTCCCATTTAATCCAATGCCTTTCTTAAGCTCCTACTATGTGTCTTGGCCCTGTGTTTCCAGGCAGTAAAAAGTGCATGACAACAAAACAAACATTTGTGATGCAAATAATTTTGAGATGGAATACAAATTTGTTGAGTTAATACATAAATTTATGTGTTGTATATATGGTGTGATATTACAGGATACATTATAACTAATACCGTGAAAGTAATTTTTCTATTTCACAGTCAGACCTTGAAAATGAGTAGTTTCCAATCCACAAATGTGTTGAATTTCAAAGGTCTGTTTCTAAATCAGTGGTTCAAAACTCAGAAATTATGTCACTATAAAAATAAGATTCTACGTAGTGGTGAGAACCAGCCTAACTATAGATTTTTTGTTTGATTGAAATTACACACATTTTCTATGAGAGGTAGTTGAAATTATATACATTTGTTACAAGGGATACTTTTCAGATATGATACTAGTGATTAAAAGAGGAAAGCAATAGAACTTAATAAGACACGGTCTGTTTATCTAGAATGATAGTCCTTAAGGAAGTTGAAAGTTTAGTACAAAGAGAATGACTTTTGTGGAAATTCCAGAAAGTTTCAGAGACCTTTTCAAGGGGTTAGAGGTTGATGGCGTGGGTCTGAATTATGTCACAATTGTTCTTCTCCTCGTTTTTAATACAATGTGTTGTTCCACTGTTCATGCTTATCAGCCACATTTACTGCTCTGTTTTAATTAATAAATGGGACGCTGAGAAGCCAGGAGCAGTGAGTTAATGAAGGAGAGGGCACAGAATTTGCGAGATCACCCCTCGGGGGAAGAAAGGAGATGGTAGAGAAAAGAGTCAGTGGCCTCTGTGAATTGGCCCCAAGGCCATTGTGGGGAATCCTGCTGAAGATGCATAAAGTTCCTCAAATAATAACCATGGTCTCTGCTGCCCAGCTTTCCTCACCCAACTAGTGGTTCTGGTACTGAAAGTTGCCACAATTAGGACTGAGACTATTGCTCCCTCAGTGGAGGGGAGATTTACATAACTTGGGGGAGAATTTGGGGATTGGTGATAATTAAAGAAACAAAAACAACAAAGTCAATTATTAATTCAAGAAAAAACAAAAAAAACAAGTAGGGAAGGAGAAGTGATTATAGTACACTACACGGCTCAGCTGTCAGTAAGATTTTTACAATCATAAAAGATAAACACTTATACCAGTTAGCAATTTGTTGCCTTTGGCCCCAGATTCAAACTCCATTTCTTGACCTGTGAAAGTTGATCTGGATCCTCAGTTCCTCCTTTGCGCTGACGTGGTGTTAAAAGCTTCGTCAGTAGAGGGCACCAGAGGGAAACTGCAGGAGGAAGAGGCTTCTCTTCCCAGGTACCAGTGTTTTCTGTTTTCCTCCTTGCTCCAACTGTTTGGTTGCCAGCTATGGATGGGTTGGGGAAGACATTCAGTGGCATTCACCTATATTAACAAATTTTTGCAGCACTCCAATGAGTAGATTCCCACTGAATCATGCCAGCACCCCAGTGGTTGGCTTCTCAGCCCTGGCCTGACAGCCCTTCAGAGAGGCTTCTTCTGCTTGCTAGTCCTGGCCATGCTTTTCTACCCACCTGCACCCTGGAGCAGTGTCTCCTGCTTGTCCAGTAAGTGTTGACCAGCTCTGGCCTGGAGCAACTCAGTGTACTTCTCTGCCATCTGAGCCTCAGGAAGGGATGTTTCTTCCTTGAGTAGCTTTGTTCATCTCTAGGGTATATTCCAGAGTTCTCTTTCTTCCATAGATGATCCTATATTGCAGTTAATAATTCTTATGTTAAATTTTCCCTCTACAAATCACTGTGCAGTTTCTGACTCCTGATTGGACCTTGATTAATTCAACACTAAATACTT